>NW_015660840.1:0-489 GCF_001515625.1 Sinocyclocheilus rhinocerous | reverse complement strand
TGTGGACTTGGCTTCTGGGTATCATCAGATCGCAGTGAGTGACAGAGATGCTTCTGGGTATCATCAGATCGCAGTGAGTGACAGGGATAGGGCCAAGACAGCGTTCACCACGCCTTTTGGTTTGTTTGAGTACCAGAGAATGCCGTTCGGGGTCTGCAATGGACCGTCGACCTTTCAGCGGCTTATGCAGGCTGTTATGAGCGATCTAATCTTCCAGGTGTTGATAGTGTACCTAGATGACATTTTGCTGTTTTCACAGACATTTGGGGAACACCTGGAAAGGTTAGAGATGGTGCTGAAACGGTTGGCTGAAACCGGTTTAAAGGTCAAGCTGGGGAAGTGCCATTTTCTCCAAGACTCTGTGCGTTTCCTTGGTCACCAGGTGTCAGCGTAAGGGATTTCTCCTGATCCAGACAAGATCGCTGCGGTCAGTTATTGGAAGACCCCAGAAACTGTCAAGGAGTTGAGGTCATTTCTAGGGTTTTGCAG
>NW_015660839.1:783-948 GCF_001515625.1 Sinocyclocheilus rhinocerous | reverse complement strand
TCCGCGAGAAATGTTTCCAAACGTAACTGGTCCGTGGTGTAAAAAGGGTTGGAGACCCCTGGTTTAAACTTCTGCTATATGGTTTTCTGAGTGCACACGCACAGAAAGCGGCTGACACAGCATGTGAGTACTAAACTAAGTTCTCATTCACACACAAGTTTATGT
>NW_015660839.1:0-218 GCF_001515625.1 Sinocyclocheilus rhinocerous | reverse complement strand
CTTAAAACCTGGAAAAGTCAGATTTTCATGATATGTCACCTTTAATGTTTTTTTTTATGGTTTTTGTTTGTGTTTTTTTTAACTATAATAACCGGGACTGATGTTTGAGAAACCTGTTTGAAAACAGTCATTGTGTTGCATCAGTGTTGTGATACAGGCATGTTTCTTGGGCCTGTTTCTCAGGTGTGTTTCTCGGGTGTTTCTCAGGTGTGTTTCTC
>NW_015660838.1:0-590 GCF_001515625.1 Sinocyclocheilus rhinocerous | reverse complement strand
ATTTTGTTCATTGCAGATCAGAGCCTACCCATGTTGTACATAGTGCTGATCTCTGCTGCTGCTGGATCTCTGTTGATTGTCTCTGCTGTCGTGATCTTCTGCATCTACAGGAAATGTAGAAAAACTGATCAAGAAGGCAAGTGTTTCCTACTGCTTTTAAAGCAGTCAGTCGCCAGGACAATTAAGTAAACAGTAACTAAACCAATGAGAAACAGGGACAAAACGAAACAGAAATAATGAACAAACGTCCACAGAACATAATTATAATTTAATCACTCAGCTGGTGTTCAAATGAACATCTCTATGAATGACAATGTTTCATTTGTGGGTCTCGCTTGTTGAGCTTCAATGAAAATGACATGTGAAGAATTTCTAAACAATTATTGCTTACTCTGCTAAGAACTTTGTGTGTGAAACAGTCCTAATGTCAAGCTGAATAAATTATTTACTGACATTTTTTAAATGCAGCATTAAATATTTGTTAAATTGTGTGCATTAATGCTTGTATTTGAGCCTTGATGTTGTAAGGAAACATATCTAGTTAAGATTGAGTTGTTTTAATTTATCTGTTATTATTGTTTAAACAGTTC
>NW_015660837.1:0-1733 GCF_001515625.1 Sinocyclocheilus rhinocerous | reverse complement strand
GCCTTCTGAATGAAAGAGCCAATCGCTAATCGGTAAAGTCAGCGCCTCACTGCAGCTGCAGTTAGAAGCGTCCCGGTTGCTCTAGAAACAGTCAGCGTTTGAGACGTGCGCTTAGGACTACGCATGCGCACTGACTGATCTAGCCTGAAAAATAAGATATTTGAGCAAAATAAACTACATTTATGACACAGTTGTTATCAGATTTTATTGGTGATTTCAAATATGAAATTTCAGCTTAGTGAACAGTTTGGGAGAATTTGATGATTCCCCATACACAGTGATAGGAGCTGCACTTGCATGCCTGAGAGGCGTTTCATAGATGGCCGCCGAGTGACATGACATGCCTTAATAAAGGTACTTTGCCCTGGTGCATTTGCATTCATCTTATGTCATCACAAATGTGCACAGCGCACGACAGAAAACAGGAGGTGGTACAATAGGCTATATTGTGTTTTTTATTAGGTTTGGTAGCATTATGCGCAGCAGAGTAAGTGACATTTGGGTAGCCTATGTGCAGTTTTCTGCTGTTTGCAAACACACTGGCCTAGAACTGGTCCACATCTTTTTAGTCAGAACTGAACCAAAACAATGCCATGACGCAACCTGAAGTGAGCCAAATAAGAAAAACTGATGTTGCAGATATATGAACCTTATATGCTAATTTTGTATGGCTGAGTTCTGTGGGGGCTGACGGCCCCTACGTGACCCACATGTGGCTGAAACACCAAAAGCCATTATTTAACCATATTTATGACCTATTTGTCATGTGGCTGAAACACCAAAAGCCATTATTTAACCATATTTATGCCACACCTATTTGTTATTTAAAATACCCATTACACAGTATCTTAAACATCTTAAACACATTTAAGAAACACATTTAAGAAACACATTTTCTTATTTTTATAATAGATTTTTAATAACAAAAGTAAAATAGACGATAACAAAATTTATGTTGCAAATTTCAGATGAGTGAATAAATGTACAGTAGCTAATTGATACGTTTAATGTCTCGCCAGACTCTCACTCACAGTCTGTCAGGAAAAAGAAGAGATAAAAAAAACATTCGTATACCATAATTAGTATCATATTTTAATATTAAGACAAGCACATGGCTGTGCAGGCCTATCTGGTTTGAATTTCCTGGTAAAATAGACGTTATTTTAAATATGAGGCTTTGTTTTTATCAAAAATAAATAAGTAATAAATAAATAAATACAAAGCTTATTGCCTTTTATTCATGCATGAGAACTGAAACGAATTAAGTTCAGCATTTGTTCGGTACACCCACCGAACCAAACAATGAAACGAATTAAGTTCAGCACTTGTTCGGTACACCTACCGAACCAAAAAATTTTTTTTTAGTGAAATGTATTATTGCACCCCTAGAAAACATTCAAAACAGCAAAACTGCACTTACCTGAAGATACGAATAACGATCAGATTTTCAAATTTTCAGTAGTCCACCAAGAGGAATAATAGAAGATACGAGCAGCCAATAGCGTTGTAGAATGGCCTGAGATGTGGACTGCCACAAACCTGCCACTCGTAATTATAACAGGTTATGTGTGTTGTTTTTTTTAAGTAAAAAACAAATGTTAACCATAACTTAACATATTCCACTGTGTGACATAGCACAACTAAGAGCCGTGTGTGGCTTGGCTGTCATCTGGGCCATAGGCCTGTATCTCAATACAAATAGTCATACAAAAGACAATTCCTTCCAACTCTAA
>NW_015660836.1:0-2412 GCF_001515625.1 Sinocyclocheilus rhinocerous | reverse complement strand
ACATAGTGAGTTGAAATAAGACAAGTACAGTCACATTTTTGAAGATAACAACAACCTGGAAACAGACAAAACAGAAAAAGTAAGAAGCATTATTTGAGAAAAGAGCATACTAATATAATAGGCGCAGACCTGAAAGAGTATCCACTGAACGTAATCATCGTAATCAGCTTTGTTTACGTTCAGCATGCGTCTAAGCATCTACTGAATGTAAACAATGCTAATTATGTTGATTACGTTCTGGGGTACTCTCCAAAACTATACCTATTCTATCAAAAACACAAATATATATTTAATACCCACACTGTGACAATAGGAACAATTGTTGTATGTTTGTTGTAGTGGGGGCCTGAGAGGAGGAGCACACCCTGGGGGTAAACGCATGTGAGAATGTGTGTAGGGGCTTAAAAGTTTATTAAAGGAAAGTCAAGTTAGTCTCAGATGTCTGTCTTTATTGAATAGAAACAGGGTTTCCCATACATTGACTTATTTGTGGCAGCCCGCCACAACATCAACACCTTACCTTAACCTTAATCCAGGAGGCGCATAAGGCCTGGACATTTTGTTGTTTCCTCAGCACGTGTCCAATCCAGGTCCATCTTCTCCTCCTCACTTCATCTCAGACTCTCTTAGTCTCTGCCAATTCCAGCACCCTCTCGTTGGTGACATGTTGTTGCCAGCGAATCCTGAGTATTCTTGAGGCACTTATTCTGTAGGGTATCCAGTTTTTTCTCACTTCATCACCTTGCACTTCTGGGTGTTCAGTTTGAGTCCTACCCTTCCTGCATTTTCTTCCAATCTTGTGGTCTTCATCTGCAGCTGGTCGAATGTCAATGATAGTAGGGCTATGTCATCGGCAAAGTCTAGGTCCTCAAGTACTGTGTTGAAGTTCCATCTTATGCCTGTCTTCTTGTTCTCCACTGTCTGCCTCATGACCCAGTCTATGATCAAAATGAACAGGAATCCTGACATGCAGCAGCCTTGCTTGACTCCGTTAATCACTGGAAACCATTCAGTTTATCAATATCAACACTGACCGCCACAAATAGATTTTACAAAATGCTTTGACTTCGTTAAATAAACATAAGCACTGCACATTTCAAAATCAAAACGCGGCACAGGTGTTTTTATATAAACGTATCTTTTTTTTGAAGGGAACCGATTGTCTTCAGAAAAGTTTTTATATAATTTTCATTTAATCTTTCCTATAATTCCTGATGAAGTAGCGTTCATGAGCGCAGCGCTGTTTTGATTACAGCCGTTACCGGGGAAACCGCTGTTTCTGCCGCTCTTAAAGCACCTCCTGCTGGCAGAGAGTGAATTTGCACTTTCAATAAGCCCCTCTGCTGTTTTATATTTACATTATATTCATATATATTTCCCCCAGGGACGTGTCGCCACACATAGAGTGTAAGTCTGTGGGAAACTGCTGGAAAAGATGCATATAACACACACAACTTTTCCTTTTAGACAACTGCAATATTTTCCTTACAGACATGATGAATATATCTATAGAAAGCTTTGAATTACTACAAAATGAAATAATTCATATCCAAAACAAAAACTCTTTCATTATGTAATCCGTAAAGATGCATTTCTTTCTAAAGGTGCGTCCAATGAGGAGATGGCGAGTCAGGATTTTTAACTTTATCTTTGTGACACTGACAGAAGACGCTAGTTTATTAATAAATAATTCAAATATCTCCTTACTATTTCCCCAGACACATTCATTGTAACTTTTGCTGGGGCTTTGCGGCAAGCTTTAGCCCATTTAGTGCGCTCACGTCACGTTGCTGTGCGCCATGGTCACAAAAACTCATCATTTGCATGTTTTTAAGCATTGTGGTTTAAAAACAGGTGATTTAAGCTATTGAAACGCAAACAACAGCACTATATGCGTGAGCTGTGTGTTTCTGAGCGTGCTTTCTGTAATTGGGTCAGATCGAGGCCAGTTCATATTCAGCTGGGTCTCGGTACGGTTGTTTGGTCCACACCTGAGTACGATTGTATTCACAACTGCCCAAAAGGTCTGCACCGAGAGGGGAAAACAAGACAGGTGTGAATACACCCTTTATTTTCATTGACTATTGTGTGAAATGCCAATCATTAACATATTCTTTATTTACAGGATATTTAAAAAAAAAATGTTTTTGAAAGCTAAACACTTTTTCTTATTTTGCTCAATTGACAGTTGTTTTTAAAATTTAAAAATAATTTTCCAAATTCAATTACCCACAAGTGAAAACCGTGAAGTGAATGTGAATTTAAATTGGCTGTTATAAATAGAAATATAGGTAAATGTATGTGTTGTTGGTTCCCATAACATGCAACACTTAGATGATTTAATGACAGCAATAATTTCTTTGTGTTCAGACTGTGATAGACAATTTAAAGCAAAGAAAACTGTATGGCAAA
>NW_015660835.1:359-972 GCF_001515625.1 Sinocyclocheilus rhinocerous | reverse complement strand
GCATTGGTCTCCCATAGTAGCATACATTTAAATCATGATAAACACCGTTAAAACCACGCATATAGCACCGCAATACCATGGTAAAAAGATAACAATATGGTTTTTAATTAGCCTATTTGTATGAAAAACAGTAGTCTAAAAATATTCAGTATAAATGCACACATGCTATAGCTTTATCACAAATACATACTATAATTATATACCATTACTCCTGTAATAAAATTCAATGTGAATATCCCTCATTTCTGCCACAATACCATGGTGCAGTGAGTGTTACTACAGTAAATCCATGGTAAGTGATAGCGACATGTAGATTGAAAAGCCTTCTGATTGTCTCGTTGCACACAGTGTTTCTCCTGTTTGGCTTTAAATTAGTTTAAATCACAGAGTCATTTGTGTTCATCGTTCTATTCGCGGTTCACACTGGATCTCATAGCGCTGTTTAGTGCTCGCGTGACCGAGTAAACGCATCTGCTCTAGTGAGCTCGCGCGGCGCGGCAGTTTGAACTAGGCCTGTCGCGATTCGTCGATTTTATTCGACTATTCGATTTTTTAAAATCCTCAACTTCATTTTGCTCGCGTCGACTAACCGGCAAAATACCGGAAGTGGCGC
>NW_015660835.1:0-317 GCF_001515625.1 Sinocyclocheilus rhinocerous | reverse complement strand
GTTTTATCGAGGAAAATTATATCGCGATAATTATCATTATCGAATTATCGCCCAGCCCTAATCTGAGCACTGTTGTGTAAGTTGTGGCTTTACTTTACTCTGGCATTACATCCCACCCACATCCCTCTGATCAGCATGTGGCACATTATATTACTATAATCAAAAATCTTTTTGGAAAATTAAAGTTTCTTACAAACTTAGAAAATACATAATGAAATATAATCGCATATGGGTAACGGAGAAATTACAATTAGCAACAAGCTACACATGACAATTAATGAGATTAATACAAAACTTCTACTTGAATGTCACTATCA
>NW_015660834.1:0-525 GCF_001515625.1 Sinocyclocheilus rhinocerous | reverse complement strand
CAAAATGCCTGCACTGGTGTGTATTCACATAAATACGGTCGGCACTGTGCATTATTTTTCACTCACTCAGTCTCTTACACCCACGCGCAGAGAGAGAGAGAACTCTGAAGAGAATTCATCCCTCTCAGGTTGTAAATCAACCTCACAGTAAAAGCCATGCACAATTTTTGACGATTTGTTGCATATTTGTGCATTTTAGTTTCCATGGTCCTAATAAAGTTACTATTATTAAAACGTTATTGAAAACACACACACACACACACACATTTATTATTATTTTTTTATTTATTTTTTTTTTTACTTTGGCTCTTTCGGAAAAATGCATTAACCAAAAATAAAAAAAATGGCTCTTTGGTCAAAAAAGGTTCCCGACCCCTGTCCTAGACTCAGCGCTGCGCTTTTATTTTGATTAGATAATCATCAAGTGTCATGATGAGTAACATAAGAGTCCATTTGTAACATTAAGATTAATGAAAGCTGGGTAATGAAAGTATTGTTCCTTGTTAGAGAGTGTTAATTTCAACA
>NW_015660833.1:0-1445 GCF_001515625.1 Sinocyclocheilus rhinocerous | reverse complement strand
GCTCCTAGAAGACAAGCTGTGCCGTGGTCTGGAAGAATATTGTGTTTAACTTCCTACAATCTTGGCTTGATTTCCTCCACCTTTTCTCTGACAAATTTGTATATCAATTGTTGGACTGGTATTCACTTTCTTTTGCCTGGATGAGCTCAGGGACAGGTTTCTCATGCCATCAACAGAAGAGGACAAACTTTCTTGACTGCTTGAATACTCATAGCTCTCCACACTTTCTGCTGAACTACTATCTTGTGATGCATCGTGAGAGGCTTGGGCATAGTTTGGCTTTGCTACAGGTTCAGTTGCTCTTGGCTTTCTTGGGGCTGGAACTGGTTTAGGGCGATCTAGGGCTTTGGACTGACTAGGTACAGGAAGGGTAGACAATGCCCGAGGAGGTTGTGACTGTTGATTTTGCCAACTTAACAATTGTTTCACCTCTGCTTGAAGTTGAGACATCTGTGACGTGATCTTGGCGTTGGCCTGCTTAAGATCATCTCTTTCCTCCTTCAGCTGCTGAACTGTAGTAATCATGTCCTTTTGCTGTTTCTTTAAATCAGCATTTTCCTCTCGGAAGGTTTCCACCTGCTGATTCCATCGATCTGCTACATACCACTGTTGAGGACTGTGATAATCACTATGATGTGCTGCTACATGTGGGGTGTCCATCCTGACATCCTCTTCAGGTGACATAGCACAGGGGAATTTATGGGAATAGCTGGGTGGTGATAAGGATCTATGTAGATTGTAACCAGTCAAATCATAATCCTGCAAGTGTGCAGGCAGAGATGATTGTCTCCTGGGCCGCTCAACAGGAACATCGGATGGCTGCATCTCCATAACTGTGGAAAACTCTAACTCCGGCTCGAAGGACCATAAAGAAAACTGGTAAAGCTAAACCAGTTGGGGTTGCCAGTGGGGGGACTAGTTCACCACAGATGTCCGGTCAGAGACATAAAGATGCAAATTAAAGTTCTTGATGCTTTTATTTTCTCCACAACCATTCCATGAATGTCCAATCAATGTTGAGCACGTAAGTGCAAACAATTACTTTGGTGTTTCCATGTGTGTGGTCTTTAACAAGGATACAACAACAAATTAGAATAAACACAAATCAATAAAGTAGGTAAATCCATACAATTAAAGGTAGGAAAAACACACTTCAAAGAACAATCAACATAATGAGCATATGTGACCACAATCAGTCATTACATTTAAAGTACCCTTAAACAATGAATATCAACTAAACAAATTCAGAAGGGTCACAGCTATCAAGAGCTGAAGTACATAAATAAACTGACTTGGTTCATCTAACATACGCACATAACACCAAACTTGAGAAAAGCATCGAGTACATTTTGCTTTCACCTACTCTGTGCGGGCTATTTCTACCAAATACTAATCACTGTCACCTGCTGGAAATGGGCGGAGCTTAGTGTCTTTAGGTTGCTGCG
>NW_015660832.1:427-558 GCF_001515625.1 Sinocyclocheilus rhinocerous | reverse complement strand
TCAGCTGATCATCAGTCATAACTCCAAGGTTTCTGGCTGTTTTTGTAAGAGTTATGGTTGATGTGCCTAACTGGGTGGTGAAATTGTGATGAAACGATGGGTTTGATGGAACCACAAGCAGTTCTGTCTTG
>NW_015660832.1:0-184 GCF_001515625.1 Sinocyclocheilus rhinocerous | reverse complement strand
ACTGAGCCCTGAGGCACCCCAGTAGTTAGATGTTGCGACTTGGACACCTCACCTCTCCAAGATACCTTGAAGCACCTATCTGAGAGGTAAAACTCAAACCACTGGAGTGCGGTTCCTGAGATGCCCTTTGCCCATAGGTTTGACAGGAGAATCTGGTGGTTAACCGTGTCAAAAGCAGCGGACA
>NW_015660831.1:0-1345 GCF_001515625.1 Sinocyclocheilus rhinocerous | reverse complement strand
ATATATATATATATATAAAATACTGTTAAAATATTTTATATATTAAAGAATACATATGATTTTCAAATATTATTTAATTAAAATATATATTTGTTTATGTTCCCAAAAATGCTGTTATTATGTTTGTTTGTTTGTTTTTCCCTCTGAATGAATATGAACTGGCATATATATCAGCAAAAATGCATTGCATTTTTTACAAAAATAAATCTTATGATTTCAAATAAATATTTGATCCATATGTTCATATTTTATTATTATTATTTTTTTTAAATGTATTTTTTATTGTTATTATTTCTTTTCATTTCCCCCTTTTATTCTCATGCTTTTATGACTGTTCCCTCTTATTTCCCAGCGTTGTGTCAGTGTCTCACTCATGAGTCCGTCGTAGTTCTCCGGCTGCGTGTGGATCAGACCGCTGACTCTCTTCACGCAGCCCAGCTGCACCTCCATGTCTGCCGATTACGCACGATCCAGTTCAGATAGTTGGACACCTTCACGGAGGCAGAGCGGAGGCAGTTAGTGAGGAACACTCGCTAGTAAAGACTGATGAGCAGCAGGTTTGTTTCTGCAGTTTACCATGAGAGTGTAAGTGAGTCCCAGACCCACCAGTCCCGCTGAGAGCTGACTGCATAAAGCATTGCTTATAGACGCCACCGCCGCGATCAGCACCACAAACGCCCCGATGTACTCCTGCACACAGCCAATACAAAAATAATATGCATTCATTAACAATGTCTCCCTGGGATTTACGGGCACCTGTCTGTCTTGGTTTAGATCATATCTTTCTGATCGCACTCAGTTTGTACAACTTAAAAACTTCAGATCTGAGCTAGTGCATGTTACTGATGGTGTTCCCCAAGGCTCAGTCTTGGGGCCTCTTCTATTCATCATTTATTTACTGCCACTTGGTCACATTTTTAGGCAGTTTGGAATTCTGAATAATTTTTGGTCCCAAATTTTTATCAGTTTTATTGGTAGTCCACTGTATGAAGAATTTTTGGGTATAAGCTGTCACAGTTTACTTTATTTTGCTATCCTCACATACATACATAAATGAACTATAGTGTCCTGTCACAGTTTACTTTATTTTGCTATCCTCACTTACATGAATGAACTATAGTGTCCTGCAACCACTAGTAAAAAAAATATCAAAAATTATATCTGGTGTCTGAATAAATTTTGGTTTGACTGTATATGTAATTTAAATCTGTGCTAGATTTGCTATGATGGTTTTCATTACCATGCGAACCTCCAGCCAGCGATTGGCTGCCATCAGGAGGAGGGAGGAGATGTTATTCGCATCTGTGTGTTCCAGCAGTTTCTTCTTAAACCTCTGCTCGTGTCT
>NW_015660830.1:0-585 GCF_001515625.1 Sinocyclocheilus rhinocerous | reverse complement strand
TATGTGTTTAGCACTTAAAATTGATTAATGAACTGTTTACTGTGCATGATGCTTCCAGTTTTGTCTTTAAATTCGGAAGGAATTGAAACATTCAATATGTTAAATTAATTTTTGTCAATGTTGGGTACAATCCAGTATATATATGAGTTATAAAAGCTGAATTGAAAATGTTCTGAACTTTTATACTCAGAATTTTGTCATGATTAAAAAATTGTGAAACGTGCACTGCCTCTGTGTTTTGTATATCAGGATTTAAATTTAAATCATACTAGGACATAACGTACATTTCTGTCACTAGGGGTGAATAAATGTTCTTTTAGAGGTACAAAAATGTACCAATGTTTAGAGGTACATTGCTGTATCCCGCTAGGGTACAGCTGGAGCGACAAAGCATTTGCATTGCTGTACCCCGCAAGGGTACAGCTGGAGCGACAAAGCATTTGTACTCTTTTAGGTACATTCCTGTACCTTGATTTTTCTGTGTGTATTTTAAATTTTTTTGTTGTAATTTCATATTTTAAATAGTTTTGTATATAATTGTTTTTTATTCAGCTACCATCAGAGCTGCTCAGACATATTCTTCTA
>NW_015660829.1:0-530 GCF_001515625.1 Sinocyclocheilus rhinocerous | reverse complement strand
CCTTCAAACTCCATTCTTGTTCCAACTCATATATCTTATCTTGCAGGATCCTTATTCTTGTTCCAACTCATATATCTTATCTTGCAAGATCCTCCTTTCTGCATTATATTTTTTACACCTCATAATGATATGCTCCACATTTTCTGGAACATTACAGTCATCACAATTATCTGATATGCATTTTCCCATTAAAAACAGGGTTGATTTTAAACCAGTATGTCCAAGTCTTAATCTTGATATAATCACTTCTTCTCTTCTGCATTTCCCTTTAAAAGCCTTGACGTTAATCGATTTCTGAATGTTATAATAATATCGCCCTTTGTTTCTTCTGACTCTAATACGCAGTATTATAGTGTTAAGGGCGTGGCCACGTGTTCAGAAATTTTTTTTGGGGCGGGGCTAGAACGGTGGCTCGATGACGCAATGGAGCCACCGTTTTAGCCCCGCCCAAAAAATTCTGAACACAGAATTGGTGAAAAACTGTTTAACGCAGGGCTGTCCAAACTCGGTCCTGGAGGGCCGGTGTCCTG
>NW_015660828.1:0-560 GCF_001515625.1 Sinocyclocheilus rhinocerous | reverse complement strand
TAGGCCGCTGTCCATCTATCTAAAACAAACAAACAAAAAAGAAAAGTATCAGTTCGTTAAATAATACGGCAGTTTTTCTGTTACAATTTAAAAAATTATTTAGAGTTTGTTACCGGTTAGAAAATGAAATAAAAACGGTGACTTCTCACCGTGATCTAAAACAAAAAATATCCATCCGGATACGTTCGTTAAACAGTACGGCAGTTACGTTTTTAAAAGTTTGAGAGTTTGTTACCTGTTAGAAAATAAAATAAAAAAATGATGACTTATCTCACCGTGATCTAAAACAAAAAGAAAAAATGCTGACTTATCTTACCATCTAAAAAACAAAACAAAAAATATCAGACCGTTAAGCAATAAGATACTTGGCAAAGTCTATGTTGCACGCTACCATTACAATTTAAAACTAGTTAGAGTTTTTCACAAGTTAAACAAAATAAAAAGAACCTCTCATTTTACGATGTTTTCCGTCAGTTCATCCTCACACGCAGCTGTCAACATTCGGAATGAGCTCAGAGCGCACCTCTCAGGCCACACCTACAAACCCAACCCCTAACAGC
>NW_015660827.1:0-770 GCF_001515625.1 Sinocyclocheilus rhinocerous | reverse complement strand
AAAGGAGTGTGACCTATCGACCCATGGCTCGCTAGCACCCCCGTAAACTGATATTTCCTACTGACACACTACAGTAAAAGATACAAATACTGTAACTGACTTTTTAAAAACATTTTTAGCTGCTGAAAATACTAGTGTTCTAATTATTTTGGCCACAACTGTACATATCAGACTGTCATTACTCAATGGCTGGATGTCCAAGTGGTGCCCGCAGAATAACATAGACAATTTCATAGTTCAAGTTTCATAGACAATTGGACAAATTTTTGGGGCAGACCTGGGGTCTCATTTATAAAACTCTCCGTAGATTTCATCCTAAAAGGGTATGTATGCACAAAAGCTAGATTTTGCATATGCACAAAACTTGTCAGACTTATAAAACCATGCGTACGCCATAACCTGTGCAAAAATCCCTTAATAAATCCCAGTCATGGGAAGATAATGCGTAAATGCATCTCCACCCCGACTCATCCCCGAAATCACCATATATGGAGCTTACAACGCCTAGTTTTACTATGCATAACCTCATCTACATATCATTTACATGCATATTCCCATCCATGTGACACCATATTTAACACCATTAAAGGTACAAGACATTAAGGAAATATGAGATACGCACTATAAATGCCATTTGTGCCATACACAATTTTTATTGCTAAAAATCATCCATTATCCTTGTTATGTTTTAGCAAAAATATATCAAAATCCATAAAAACAAAACAGTTTAAAATAGTTCTCAGATAAATATTTTAGAATAGAGTTTATCT
>NW_015660826.1:807-941 GCF_001515625.1 Sinocyclocheilus rhinocerous | reverse complement strand
ACTGTAAATTATACAGTCTTTTTTACTTCCAAAAACGGTATACTATGGTAAAATTAATGTCCAATACATGTAATGTCCAATACAGTTTTCACCGTATATAGTAGGGGAATTTACCGTTAACCATTTAACAGGTT
>NW_015660826.1:0-621 GCF_001515625.1 Sinocyclocheilus rhinocerous | reverse complement strand
TGTATATAATCAAGCAAATTATATATGAACAAGCCCCTCCGTAAAAACCTTCAGAATATAGATAGATAGGAACAAAACTAAGTTTTGGTATTTGTGAAAGAAAAAAACTCTTTAAAGATATGGATTGGAATTGAAATCTACAGACGCAAATAAAATAAGCACTTAAATGTGTATTTTGGTTGTTTTCTTTCCAATAGTTTGAAAACAAAACTTTATGAAAAGCCAAAAAGCCCAAAATATCAAAAGTGGCCAGTGCATGACAAACAATGTTTTGGCTTTTAAAAATCAATTGCAAATCTAAACCCACATGCAATAGCAAATTCTGGGATAAAACAAGGACGCAGAATATCGGACTAGCCAAGTTGCACAGAAGATAAATGATGTGCACAATAACGAGATCTTTAATTGGCTCATTCTTTCACTCCGTGGAACAATTTACTCAATTTGCACAAACCCGATTGAGTTGTTTGTCTGTTTGACTGGGGGCTTGTTTGGAGAGATCACGGGCTTTAATGCCATCATTAATTAACTTCATAAAGCAGATGTTTAAATAAGACACAAAAATGATCAATCTGCCATGATTTACCCGCCCTCATGACAGTCCAAACCTTCACTTTCTCC
>NW_015660825.1:0-575 GCF_001515625.1 Sinocyclocheilus rhinocerous | reverse complement strand
CAAGCTCCCACTCGCACACTTACTGTCTCTCTCACAATAAAAAAACCCAACAAAAAACACTCCTCCAACACAGATTTTCATAATTTTCGCCTCATGAGCAAGTTGCATTCTCGCATAACTCTTTACGTCAATGTGCTTCACATTTTCTGTTGTGTTTTTGCTGTTAATTATGCAGGAAGGAACACTGGCTAACTAAAGGATGATTTTAAGATATTTCTCATTTCATCAGAATAGGCATTAACATTATTTAGCCTGTACTGTGTATTCTAAATATCAAATAAAAATATGGTAAAAACAGTAATATTGTGAAATATTATTACAATTTAACATAACTAATTTATTTTGTAATATATTGTAAAATGTAATTTCTTCCTGTGATGTAAAGCTGAATTTTCAGCATCATTACGCCAGTCTTAAGTGTCACATGATCCTTCAGAAATCGTTGTAATGTACCCCAGACTTAAATTCCCATTCACACCAAGAACTGATTCTGATTGGCTGTCAATGTTTGTATCAGCTGAAAAAAAAAATTGTTCTGAAAGGGATTCCAACGTTATTGCTTCTCTGTGCCTTTA
>NW_015660824.1:0-522 GCF_001515625.1 Sinocyclocheilus rhinocerous | reverse complement strand
TATTCTGAAATGTAAAATAAATATTTAATGAAATGAATATAAAATTTGTAAATGTGTGCAAATTTGTAACAAATTTGTAAAAAAAATTGTAAAAAGCGTGCAGGCATTTTTAGTGTTTTATACATAAGATAAGATACAGTAAGAACATGAACAGAAAAAAACAAAGTAAAACAAACTGACAAATACAATAAAACAAATATACAAATTAAATGAAATAAACAGTGCTTTAATTCTTCCATGAAGTTCTACTAACATTACTGTTCAGGTAAGTAATAGCCTACAAAATAAATCTAAAAGTAATCAAATGTAAATGAACACTGCATGGTTTTCAGTGTATGTATTGATAGATTAATGCTTATTAAAGCTATAACGTTATTCAGATTAAGAGCTGTGAGTGATTTTCTCTTTGCATTTTGATGGCCCAAGTGTCAGTCTGTCACTTTAAGACAATATATTGACACAAATCGGATTTTCTCCCGTTCTCCTCCACTTAAGACATAAACTGTGTTTAAGTAAATACTC
>NW_015660823.1:0-537 GCF_001515625.1 Sinocyclocheilus rhinocerous | reverse complement strand
AGGGTCCAGTGATGTCCTTCAGGTAGGCCAACACCAGTCTCTCAAGTGACTTCATGACCATAGACGTGAGAGCGACAGGTCTATAATCATTAAATCCAGTGATTTGGGGCTTTTTGGGGGCCGGAATGATGGTGGAGATTTTGAAGCAGCAGGGAACTTCACACAGCTCCAGTGATCTGTTGAAGATCTGTGTGAAGATGGGGGCCAGTTGGTCAGAGCAGACTTTTAAACAGGCAGGTGAAACACCGTCTGGGCCTAAAGCTTTCTTAGATTTCTGCTTCCTGAAGACTCGGTACACATCCTCTACACAGACCTTAAGTGCAGGTTGCATGTTGGGAGGGGGTAGGTGAATGTGTGAAGTGCAGATCAGAGTGGATGGAGGGTGGTAGACTGGCCTTTTCAAATCGACAGTAAAACACATTCAGATCGTCAGCCAGTTGTTGGTTCTCCACAGACTGTAGGGGTGGTGTCTTGTACAAGGTGATGATCTTGAGACCAGTCCATACTGACGCCAGATCGTTGGCTGAAAACTGTTTT
>NW_015660822.1:0-526 GCF_001515625.1 Sinocyclocheilus rhinocerous | reverse complement strand
AGGTACAGCACACTTTAGAGCCAGCCAATTAACACCGTCAGCAGCGGACGTAAAGAAAGTCTCCCGCTACGGTGTGAGTCGCACGCTTCCACTCAGCTTTCTTCATCGCGGGCCGAGCCGCACACAGCTGTTAAACTGGCAGGTTTTTAAGCATTGCTGATGGGCGCAGGAGCTCCTAAAGATTTCTCAGCAGTGCTTCCTGAGGAGAGATGGAGGGTAAGCAATCAATGTGCCAGACCTTACAATGTGGCAATGGATGGCAGATAGCGGCTCTGGACCCCCCATCCCCGGCCCCAGCCCTGTTTTTTTAAGAGTGAGAAGTGGCTGATATTGATGTCGGGCCTGCACACAACAGGCTGGAATGACCTGCTGGGAAGACTTGGAAGTTGGGTTGACTTCTTCATCCAATCCTTCGCTCCCCTGCCTGCCACACACCAACTGCTGGCATTTCAACAGCTTTGATACATATTTTAAAGGCTTCGCTGCATCAGAACCATACTAATCTTAGTTAAAAGGGGCGGCGCTC
>NW_015660821.1:0-581 GCF_001515625.1 Sinocyclocheilus rhinocerous | reverse complement strand
GATTCAGGAGTGAAGCTGCTCTCTGCTCTACTGGAGGATCCACACAGTAAACTGCAGAAACTAGAGTGAGTCTCTTCACATCTCAGTAACTATAAGGTTTTGAGTAAAAGGTAAAATTACACAAATGTGTTTTCCGTTACACAGTAAAATTCTGAGTGTTAAATTAACACTGCTTGGAGCATATATGGTCCCACTCTACAAGAGTGTTAAAGCATATATGGTCCCACTCTAAAAAGAGTGTTACAGTAACACTGAAGCAGTTAAAGTTAATGAGATAATTATGTGATTAATTAAGTGCTGATTGAGCATTAGTGATGAACAGCTGCTGTTAACAAGGAGAATCACTGAAGAAAAAAGAAAAACAAGAACTACAACTGACTTCAGCCACAGCCTTAGATGAAATCAACTGAAATAAAAGAAGACATTAAATCTCCCAAGATCTCAGCAGAAGATAATTAATCATCTCCACAAACAGCATCACCAGCTTCCCACATTACTAACCAGACTGACTTTTTTTGTCATGCGTTTAAATTTTTTTTATTAAAGAGGTCCTATTATGCTCTTTTACAAAGTCTTGATTT
>NW_015660820.1:0-614 GCF_001515625.1 Sinocyclocheilus rhinocerous | reverse complement strand
AAACGGAATGCATGCAATCATTATGCTCATAACAGTATTATTCGGATGATAAGTTTCCATTTATCTCGCTATAATACATTGATGTTCTATATATAATGCAAATGACAACACTATTTTGTCAAAGAGTAATTATTGCTATCGCTTAAACGTCAGCTCATAACTAGTCACACCAATTGACCCTTCGCAGGGAGTTTGATTGACAGGCGATCTGACCAATCATACGAACCTGCCATTGACAGGCGATCTGACCAATCATAACGCCGAACCTGCCATTTTAGTCCAACAAACAATTAACAATTAATCCCGGCACACCTGACGGCAATTGATAGGTGCGTAGGAGAAAAACACCAAAAAGGTCAGAACTGAAAACAAAGCAAAATCCCGCACACTACCAATCTTTGCAAAAAGTATCAAAAAAAGTTTTATTAACAACGTTTCGGTCTCATGACCTTCATCAGGTAGCCTATATTCAAACATGTAATTGCAAACTCAATCACATAAAAATTTATTACTAACAACACTCAATGGGTACATCATTAACTCGACTTCATTTGTAAACAAAAAAGTCACATCAAAAAAAATTTTAATAAAATAAAATATATATATATACACAC
>NW_015660819.1:0-2039 GCF_001515625.1 Sinocyclocheilus rhinocerous | reverse complement strand
ACCACCTAACAACAACATAGCAACCACCCATAACACCCTAGCAACGACATAGTAACCAATGCTGAATGAAATATGAATATTTAGTCTAGAAACGCTTGATTCGGCTGTTAATCTGATTCATTCTCAGATCAAATGATCAAATGAGACTCATTGAAATCTCTGACAAAGTCTGATATTGTATTAATAATGGCTTGTATAAACTAGGTCCGTGTATCATCTGATCAGTCAATTATTCCACATACTCTGGAAAACGAAAAATGGGCAAAACAGGTCGATATTTCGTTTTTCGGTTTTTCTGTATGAACCAAAAAATGTCAGCTGATGTCTTTTTCCCGTTTTTCAGCTCGAAACCAAAAATCTAATAAACAGGAAAACCTAAACGAAATAATACGGCTATTTTACGTTTTTATTTATTTTTCCAGTTTTCGCGGTGTCTTACCGCTTTGCGCATGCGCAATGAATGCTTGCTACTCAACCGCGTGGTTACAGGTAGCCTAAGCTGAACTAGGAGGCAACATATTGCGACGAAATGGATCTGAATTTATCATTATCATGTGTGCTGTTTACTTCGGCTAAAAGAGTCACATTGAGGGAGGAGGACATGATGGTGGAAAATATTTTTAAAATATTCCAGGTATGTCGGGGAACCCACACACAATAGCTGACGATTTTGAATGTGTGAGTGGATATCCTTCCTACAAATAGGAATATATATATACACATTTTTTTTATATATATATCTATCAAAAAATATGTATATATATTTATTTTCGTGTTTATAATATTCAGATTGATTAAACCTGAGTTAGAGATGTTTTGATGCGGTCATGTGGTTGCAGTTAACTGGTGCTGTTGAACTATATCGTGTTGTACTATTATTATTGTGTCTAAGTTACCCCATTTAAATCAGTTCGGTTCAGCTCAATGACAGAAACACTCTTGCAATACAGTTAGAGAACGCCACAAACTGCATCCTTCAAAACTATCTTACACGTCTCAAACACAAAAAACGTAATATTATAATTTATTGAAGGACTGCTGTGTTTGATTTAATTAGTTTTAGCGTTGAACCTAAAATCTGGCATCTGATTGTAGTGGCTGCCTATATCTATCTAAAGAAGAAAGGGTACAATGAATCGCATGATGGTTGTGCATCCTTAAGAAAACCTCACACTTTTTAGGTAAGCAGCCAGAGCCTGTATCTCACAGATGATGCAAATGTGGCAGTGTTTCCTAGAGCAGATGGCCACTTCAGCTCATTAGACCTCAGAGACAAGGCCCACTATGAGGTCCATGGGTCTGTTCCCAGCACAAGCGGCAATGCTGCTGCCTCTGGACCACCTCCATCCGCAAGCAGCCAGTTTAGTTTCTCCAGACCTTGTACCTCTGCGAGTCCCTCACTGCCACCCAGGGCCCAATCTCTGAAATACTTCACAAAGTAAGCTCATTTTCTTTTTAAATTATTGTCCCTGGCAATAAACTATTTTTTCTTACATGTACACAATGTTCGTCATTGTGCAAAACTCTAAATGAAGCTGTTATGAATCCCAGGACGGTCAGCCTGGGGGCGTCTCAAAGTGGGAAACTTGTCACCAGCAGAAAGGTGGTGATAAAACTCACAGAGCAAGAGGCCACTGTACCGTTTATGACTGCAAAAGTGAAAGATGCCCTAGGAACTAATGACCCAGTCATTTTGACAGACCACAATGCAGTTGAAATACTAGACTCCGAAGGAACAAGAGGTGCTTCAGTTCAAAACTTTTATTTACCTTATTTACTCTTATTTGCCATGTAACCAAGTAAAGTTGTCAAACTTTTGTTGCTAAATTATTATGCATGCACATGTCAGTCTCACAAATGAGCTCTTATTCAATCATTATACATTTTGTGTTCTCATTTAGGGTCCTTTTACTGGAAACAAAACTCAGGAAAACTCATGGCTGTATCGGAGGCTGATTTCCAAGCTATGAAACAGAAGAGGCGGAGAATCTCGCAAGTCAGTTTGTCAGTGACTTGTTATGCTTCCTTAATTTCCCTCC
>NW_015660818.1:0-1661 GCF_001515625.1 Sinocyclocheilus rhinocerous | reverse complement strand
CAGAATAAAACCCGTTTACCCTAATCTGACTGAATACCTCGCTATACAAAAGCCGGATCCAGGCTCTGAACCCTGGGCCAAACCCAAGCTTCTCCAACACTGACCACAAAAAAAGAATGGCTAACCTTATCAAAGGCCTTTTCCTGATCAAGGCTCAGGATTGCCAAGGGAAGCTGACGTTGCTCTGCCCAGCTGATCAAATCCCGGATCAAAACTAGATTAAGGGCTGCCTGATCTCCCTGGGACCCCACAGGTTTGATCCGGAAGGACCACCGAACCTACTCGGACTTGCTTCTTGATGGGCAGGTACGGTAAAGATGATCGGGCTTGCCGCAAAAACTACAGAGTTTTGGTGCAGGGTAGGCCGAAGCAACATCCCTCACATGCTCACCTACTTTCACAGCCTCACAGTGCCTCTTGTGAAAGGTCATCACCTCTCCATCCTCAACAAAAGGATTGTGAAGATGGATTGTGAGAGTTAAGTAATCCTGAGCAAACAGTGGGTGCAGACACAATCCTTCCAAGAGCTTGTGCTTTTTCCTCCCCCAAGACTAAAAAAAACTCACACAGTCAGTTAGGTTGAAGAAAGTCAAATCCATAAATCCTATCGTTGTACAATCCTGAAGATAGAATACTGATGAGGCTGCCACGTTGAAGACTCCTTTCAAGATGTCCACGACAACAAATTCCCTCCTGAAGTTTTCCTTTACCGACTGGACAGCATCCTGAAGCACTTGAATCCTTACAGTATTTTTCAGCCGCACCATCATGGGCGGCAAAGGCACATCCCCTCTCGACATTGCCATCGTCACTACACTTGTAAACGACCTGAAACGCTGGGGGATGGTAGTACCCACCCCCGTCTGCAACGTCACCAAGCCTCGCCCCGATCGGCCTGATGGTGGCTCTGCAGCGACGGAAAGTACGGCATCGCTCATAACTCCCAAACGTTTTGTCGCAGAGCCACATGCCTTATGTCATCGGAATCCTTGGCTCGAGCCGAACAAGAGGCAGGTCTCGGATTGGCTTGTGGTTCTGACGAAATTTTCGGCTATTTTGGATTTTGTCGAAAACCTACTTTTGCAAAACACATTCTCCCCAGTCCCAATTGTCCACCTTTTCATCTTGCAAATCTATTAAGTCCTCTGAAGAAACGAGAGTCTTTGCAGCTTCAAGCTTAGAGCACTTCCGCTCCCTTCCCTCTTCTCTACACTCATCCTTTTCCACTGCTCGCCTACGCCCAATTCCTCCTGATAACTCCATCTTGCTATCTCCATCCCCGCTCTGATCAGCAGTAATGATGTCAAGTGCATCCAACTGAGACCATGTGAACCTTGATGGATCATTGGATTGTGGCGTGTCCTGATCACCACTCTTAATTGGCTCCTCTGCAGCACCTAAAAAGATTTAAATCAGCCGTTCCTCAGCCGCTGGTGATTTCTCCCTTCGATGCTGACTCTCACCATTCCCTTCAGCTGTCCGCTCCCCTCTGTCCTTACTGGCTTCAGCAGCATATGCAGTCTGTTTTGCTGATGAGCGGGACCCCTCACCAACAAGAGCTTTACAGTAAGCAAGCAACTCTTCACCTTCCTTAAATAAGCTGGCATAACTTCCTCCCCGGACATCCCCGATACAGATGCTCATCACTTCCACACAAACTG
>NW_015660817.1:0-429 GCF_001515625.1 Sinocyclocheilus rhinocerous | reverse complement strand
CAGAGGACAGATTCAATGATGGCGGAGTAGAACTGTTTCAGCAGCGATAATATGTTATAATATGAAATAAATGTTCCGGGGCTCCTCGCGGGTCCCTGACGGAGCGCCGAGAAGACGATCAAACTTGACTATCGGGGGGAAGTAAAAGTCGTAACAAGGTTTCCGTAGGTGAACCTGCGGAAGGATCATTATTGGGTCAGCCCGGCAAAGGCGAGAGGTCTCTCTGAGACGGGGTGCGGAGGCCGGGGGCTCCGGCACGGCCTCCGCCCACGGAAAGAAAAAAAATCGTAACAAAACGAGGGCGCGAATGGAAGGATCTTTACACGAGACGTCCCTGCAGGCCCGGCAGGGTATCCGTGGGGTGAAATATAATTTATTAGGCATTTTAAAGCTCTAGTGAGAAAATTAAAACATGGAAAGCTCAAAAAG
>NW_015660816.1:0-460 GCF_001515625.1 Sinocyclocheilus rhinocerous | reverse complement strand
GCTATACAAAAGATCCGTCACTACTTCCTCATGACTACGGCTATGCTACATAGCTGTAAGCGAACAGCGGCCATTCTGATAAACTCTGCAGTTATTGCTTACTTTTCCTAGATCTGTGAACCATGTTGGATAAATCTTATTGATCAAAATGTTATCTACACGGGCCGACAGAATCGGCTTCAACAATCCAATTTTGATCCTGAAGCACTCTGCAATTTTTCCAGAAATTCAACCAGAAATTCAAAGCGTTGCCTGGACCGTCGTGGATTAAAACATTCAATCCAGATTCAAGGAAACGGCTATTATCGATTAGGAGTTTACGTCTTGGAACTGAAAAGGATGTCTGACACTACGCAAACGCTGATGGACTGTGATCGGTAACAGGCAGAAGATTCGAAAATATAACGACTCGTTTAGGCGATTCTGAGTCGGCTCTTTCTTTTGAGAGACAGTATCTTTA
>NW_015660815.1:0-584 GCF_001515625.1 Sinocyclocheilus rhinocerous | reverse complement strand
TGATAAACAAAAAGCACTTTCAGTATCTGGGAGGGCTTTAAGTATCGAAAGTTTACAGATAATCATAGTTATGGGTTTTTCTTTTTCTCAGCATTATTGCCATTTGATTATTACAGATGAGATCATAGATACTGGCAGCTTTAATAGACTGCATTCACACTAATGCACAGATCTGTTTCCACATATCAGATGTTTTGTTCTGTTCTGAAAACATCACCGTGTTTACATCAATTTCGTAACATCTGTTCTGAAAACATCACCGTGTTTACATCAATTTCATAACATAAAGGTAGATGCAAGTGCATTTAACCGCAGCCGCCAGCTTCAGGAAAAACAAACACAAAGCGCACGTGAAAGTCTGTCAGTACGTACTGCATTCCAAACGGCAGAAATGAAAGCATATCTAAAGTAAAAGACGAAAATATCAGGGAGTGGAAGCACTGTCAAGCAATGCGCACGTGTCTCACAGCGCATTTTCTGTGCAATGAATCCCGCCGCGTTTGTCTCTAGCGCACACACGTGCCATATGCGGGGAAAAGCCGAGATGGTCCTCACTGCAGAACACAAGATCCAGATCCAACTCC
>NW_015660814.1:0-277 GCF_001515625.1 Sinocyclocheilus rhinocerous | reverse complement strand
TCTCCCTTCCGGTGCAGCAGAGCCGCAGCTCCCTTCGGTCGTAGTGAGAGCCCTCCATCCGACGCTTTAAACCACGCCACGTATTCAGCTGCAAGAGGGACTCTCCCTTCCGGTGCAGCAGAGCCGCAGCTCCCTTCGGATGCAGCGAGAGTCCCTCACCTGGCCTTCCATCGTGCTCCTCATTCGACGACAGGTATGGCTTGCCATCTGACGCGGAGAGTCGCAACTTACCTTCAAGCACCGCACGACCCCTCCCAGTCGCCCTGCCGCCTCCTCG
>NW_015660813.1:0-528 GCF_001515625.1 Sinocyclocheilus rhinocerous | reverse complement strand
TCTGTGTGCGCCCTCTACAGGACAAACCATTCTGGAGTCTGTGTGCGCCCTCTACAGGACAAACCATAAGATAAAGCCACAGGTGTCTAATGAGATGGCGTGGTCTACTGGGAGCACACGGTCTTTAGAGCTTCTTTCTCCCTTTCAATGTTTTTCTGGTGCTCTTGTAATTTGCAGCTTGAATTATTTTGTATTTTACTTTCAATGTTAAGTTGCATCAGTTTATTTTTGTAACATTCAAGATTAATAAATCAACTGTGATCTACTTCAATTTCCTGGATTTTAATGGATATAAAAGAGGAAACAAAGAGGTGTCTAAAATCTCCCCGGCAGACCCAAGAAGTGACAAACTCTTAAATCAAGTACCAGGTCACTACAATATGTCCATCTTTCCTGCAGTGATTGTAATTATTGTTGAGTTTGCAGTGTTTGCTGCTTCTGCTGTGATTCTTCTTCAGATCATCTGTGTAAGAAGAGCTGGGAAGTTTTTCAGCCTCACACAATCCAAATTCTGGCCAGAGGAGAACT
>NW_015660812.1:0-1346 GCF_001515625.1 Sinocyclocheilus rhinocerous | reverse complement strand
CCTCTCTGTAAGTGAAACATTAAACAATACAAATGATGACTAGCGTGGGTTTCGCTCTCCTGAGGCAGATAGTAAAGCGAACGTCCATACACCAAGAAAATACTGGTCTTACCTGCTACGGTGTATCTGTCCATGTAATTGAGCACATTTCCAAAACTCAGAATCCCGGCGGCAACGAGCGGAGACCGGCATCGGAGTAATGCGGCACGGAATTTCTGCCCAGGTTTGCAGGGATGCAGGTCTGGACTGGATTTAAGAGCCGGACTCATGCTTCCAGACAGCGTGTGCACCTCATCCGAACTGCTGCACCCCTCTATTTCACATCCATCGCTTTCCACGCACATCTTCTGGCACGACAGATCCAGCGCAAACGATTGAACGATTTCTGAATGTAGACAGGACGGTTGGGACGGAAAAGTGTATCACCTTTGAGCGATAAAGAGAAATTAAGTGTTAATCGCGAAGAATACAAATCATTGATTTGATTATTGCTCGCTGAGCTCGGTTCATGTCTGTACAGTGACAGGATTGAGCGCTCGGGAAGCGCTTTTCTCTCACTCTGTAGTGTGTTGTTCGAGGGAGGCGTGGTTGCGCGTTAAGCCCCGCCCCTCACTCTGAGCAAAGGAAGGCGCTTGTGTTCACGGAATGCTCGTGTGAAAGAAGGGAATGCCACCGAAAGTTAGTAGTGACAGAGCGCACCCAGTTGCTTTGTCTCTGTTGTTTTCTCTTTTTTTTCTTATGTAAAAGAGTAAATGACGTGGAATATCCTCTTTTCATTAAGGTGTATATGAAAAAAAAAACTCGAGAGCCGTGGGGAAATATTACGCTTGGAAGCGGTTAACTCGAGACGGGGTGCGACGGGGCTTTTGGGGGGTCTGACCCTCTCTACTAAGCTTTAAGCCCCCTAAAGGATGGCAGAACAAATTTAAAAAGTGCATTAAATAGGTTTAATTTTATAATTGTTCACAAATACATTTCAGTAAGCTGAAACTCTCACATTTTCACCTGTCGCCAAATAGAGAAATGTTGTTTACCTGAGGAGGGTAACCATAGCAGCAGAACGCCGCTAGAGGACATTTCGATCAGTATTAAGGATCAGTATTAAAATCTAGCCTAGGCTACATAGGCAAAATAATTACCGTAATTTTTTATCACTTTATTGTAGATTTACATTAAACACGTTTAGCACGTGAGATGTATAGGCTAATTCATTGTATAATTAATTTGTGATTATTGTAGGCTATACATAAAATAATTATAGTAGCATACTGTACGCTTCGATGTCTTAGATAGCCTAGGTATATCAAAATGAGAATAGTGATGCCGACGTTAATGATATGAAACTA
>NW_015660811.1:0-1117 GCF_001515625.1 Sinocyclocheilus rhinocerous | reverse complement strand
AAACTCTTGGACGTATTTTAAAAACGTTTATGCGTATACTCCAGTTTTTAGTTTATCATGGTATGCACTTGTTAGAAAACACTCTCTGTCTTGAGATTGGTTCCAGATGTTTTTACCCCTCCTTCTCTTTTTTCCTCTCCCTCTCACTCGCCCTCCCTATACAACACATTCTCTCTGAATCCCACTCCTCCATCTGTTCTCGCTCTCTCTCTCTTGTATGATGTTTTAATGTCTCTTACTCATATTCGAGGTATGCATGCGCACATGTATGCATTAGCTTTTCTTGGTTCAAATGTTCAAATAAGGACATGAATGCTAGGACTATAAGGGTAAAGGAGTTCGTGATGAACTATGACGAGAGTTCAGCATCCTTCGCCAAGTCTATTCCTAATATGTCCATATTTTTCTGTACATGTGGCCATTTTATATAAACACATGTCTTGACCAAAATCCTATATGTATGTCATCTATATCCTCAATAGTCTTGGCCAAAGATCCTATATGTATGTCATCTATATCCTCAGTGGTTAAAGGGTTGAAACTCCCCTCGACATATGCCTATATAATATCTTTGTTTCTATGAATAAATTGAAGTATTGAGAATACAATTTGAATGTGTGTTTTCTTGCTTCCCGGCCGTATACACTTTAAGGGACTGAGAATTTTCAAAGGTGGCAAAGAGATATCGAGGGACCAATTGTTAATTTACTAACAGCACTTATTGTCAAAGTTATAAATACAGCGGCTCTTTTTTTTGTCTTAAAGGGGATTTAGCATCACAAGACAAAACGTTGTTTTCCAGACAGGACGTTAAAGAACGCGACACACATGTGAAAATTAACAAACTAAGGCCTGCAACACACTGAGCAGCCAGAATTTTTCGGTCTGAAATAATGACCCACGTGAATCATGCAGATCAGTAAAAAAAAAATTGAGGGGAGTGGGCGTGGGGTTGGTTGTCAGGGTAATGCTGGTTACTGCGTGCATGATGTTTGAAATCGCACAAATGGCCTTAAGCCAGTGGTTTCCAAACTGGGGGGCGGGCGCGGCAAGGCTGAGAGATGGTGTACATTCAGCAGATTATTTTGCAAAAGAAACCTCCACAGGGTGAAAAAGA
>NW_015660810.1:1313-1406 GCF_001515625.1 Sinocyclocheilus rhinocerous | reverse complement strand
ATTTAAATGCAATGGTGGATGAATTTTTGTCCACATGTGAAGTTTGTGCAAAATACAATGTGAGGAAAGGGATAGCGACACCAATAGGCAATA
>NW_015660810.1:0-1235 GCF_001515625.1 Sinocyclocheilus rhinocerous | reverse complement strand
GACTATGTGGATATGATAAAGCGAGTACAAGGAAAGAGATACATGCTTGTGATCATAGACAGATTTAGCAGGTGGGTGGAGGCAGTACCATCAGCAGATCTGGGAGCAGGAACAGTAATTAAATTTCTAACAAGAGAAGTAATTCCGAGATTTGGAATACCATCGGAAATAAGTTCAGATAATGGGTCGGCATTCATACAAAAAACTGTAAAACAAGTATTGCAACAATTAAGAATAAAACAGAGACTAGGGTGCATTTACCATCCACAGGCACAAGGGTGCGTCGAAATGGTTAATGGAACTATCAAGGCCAAGATTAACAAAATATGTCAAAGTACTAAATTTAATTGGATTGATGCATTACCTCTTGCACTAATGAGCTATCGCATGCAAACTAACAGGAACACGCACTTAACACCGCATGAAATGCTCACGGGTCGACCCATGCCTGTTTCATATTGTAGAGGTCCCTACAAAGGACACGATAACAATATCGTGCATATTCATTACCGCGATATATCGCATTACCGAATACCAGCACAAGTCTAATTACAAATGGAACTTCGCTCTTATATGAAGAAATTAACTGCCATACATAAAGCTATCTATTTACAGGAAAAAAGAAAAGAGCCCAGAGAGGAAACAGAGACTGCATGTCCAGTTGTTCCGGGTGACCAAGTATATCTGAGGGTATTCAGGAGAAAATGGAATGAGCCCAGGAGAGAGGGACCCTACAAAGTAAGAGCTACTCCAACAGCAGTCCAAGTGGAGGGAAGCACAACCTGGTATCATCTAAACCACTGTACCAGAGTTCCCACGGAAAAGACGGAAAGAAAAGAAAAAAGACAAGCAGACAATGCAGGAAAAAGTAAAGAGGAGAAACCAGGACAATGCAGGAGAAAGTAACGAGGAGAAACCAGAGACACAAGATGAAGTGCAAACTGACGAGAGCACAAAAAAAGATCCACAAGGAGCTCCCTTCCTCCTGTCAGACGAACAGGAGAGGAAAGAGAATAAGTCTGATAACATATCTGAAGACCATCCTATGCCTAATGCACCTAATGCTTCAAATCCAAACTCAACCAATAGAAAGCAACCTGACTTCCCTTCAATTAACTTTTCAACCTTTGAACAACAGTGATAATGATATCAACTCAACAGAACCAATGATAATCAAATATCATAGAAACACAGATTATGATATTCAAAGTGATGAAGACATTAGTCAAAATGAT
>NW_015660809.1:0-11863 GCF_001515625.1 Sinocyclocheilus rhinocerous | reverse complement strand
AACTAGGTCATATTTAAATCCTGAAGGTTTACTTACCAGCTTTGTCAGACTGCGCAGCTGGATTATCAACATGTGCTTTGTCATTCTGTTAGCAAACAAAACCTTTCTAGCCACTTCCAGTCAAAGATTTTAGCTTTCTGTGTTTATCTACAATGATACCCAAGATCATTGATCATTAACATGTTGACAAGCTAGCAGTTTATTTGATGTTAAAGTTTTCACTGTGTATTTTGACTGAAGGACAGCTTTGTGTTGTTCTCTTGAAGGTAACTCGATTCAAGTGAATAATTACAACCTTCCAAGAGAGTGCATTCGCAAATATTTCCCATCTCGGAAATGTTTCACCTTCCCATTCCCAACCAATCCAGACAATGTCTCTTATCTGGAGACACTGGACCCAGCTGAGATTTCAAAACGATTCTTGGAGGTCACGGGTCGTTTCTGCCAGTTTATCTTTGACCAGAGCCAAGTGAAAAATCTGAAAGATGGACACACGGTCACCGGCAGAGGTAAATCATTGGTTCATGTAGACAGTGGCTAATCAAATCAAAGGAAGTCAAATTTATTTGTATAGCACTTCTCAAGTCATACTGCTATGTCTGCAATGACTTAATGCTTTAACCTTAAGCAGAATTTCTATATTGTGATGTGTATCATTACTGTGATGGAAAATTACTCATGTCATGGTGTAAGATTTTGTAGCTGGGAGATGCTACAAAATCACTTTAAAATATTTTATGTGATGTGTTGGGATTAAACATACTTCATGTCAGGCTAATGCAAAACCACACTTCAGGTACCACAAGCTTTTCAACAAATACTGTATTGCTCCATTTTATTTTAGTATTGTTGCTGTAGTCAAAACACTGGCAAGGCAATCTCTTAAAGTTCACCCAAAAATGAATATTCTGTCATCATTTACACACCATAATTTCATTCCAAACCTGTCATTCTTTCTTTTGAGGAATATAGAAGATTTTTTTCCTTTCCTTTCCTTTTTTTTTTGGCTGGATTATGGGAGTTTTTGTTTTAGCTTGTTTATTTTATCTTTTTTTTTTTTTTTTTGTACATACAAATTTATGTCAATGGTAACCAAAACTGTTTAACCCAAAAGAGTCATCAAATATTTGTTTTTAGAGTGGACTCTTAATGTTTTCTGTTTTTGCATCTTTATTCACCAACAACTTCATGATATAAAGCCTGAAAAATACTGCTTTAAAACTAAAGCCTCTCTGTTCTGACACGATTGTCTGTCATTTGCTACTGTGCAAGCAGCCAGCATAAATTTATTTTACCTTACTTATGTTTAAATCCTCTGCTTTCCCAAAGTTTTGGGTCATCTTGCAAAAACGTACGTGGACACCATCTCTAGTGGGGCTGTGCCGTGTCTGGAGAATGCTGTGATCGCCATGGCAATGATTGAAAATGAGGCTGCATTTCAGGAGGGCTTTGAGGTGTACCAGAGTGGAATGGAGAAACTGAAGAACTCCTTCCCCCTGGAACTGAATGAAATCACCTTGGAACACCAATGTTTCAGTCTCATGGCAACACAAACCTTCATGAAACGCTCCTTCAGGGACAGTGATGGGAAGTACTTGGCATCTTTAGAGGTAGGTGGGGGTTGTCATGCCAAATTACAACAATAGATGGTTTGAAGTCACTTTTTGGAAAACGACATGAAACTCACAGCTAGGACTCCAATAACAACATGGGTGACAAAGTGAATTCAAAGACAGATTATTTAATAACAATCCAATTAACATTAATCAACAAAAGCACACAATGGTTTTAAATGTCATGAGAGAAGTTTAAGAATGAGTAACAATGAGAGATACCCAAAATGGTTTTGAATCATGACGAAGCAAACTGATCAGGGAAAAAAGCAGATCAGGAGATCATTGTGGAGCCGGGGAGGTTGGAGACCACCACGTTGAAGCCGGCGGAGGAGATGACGATCAAAGCAGGATAAAAGACCACCAGAGTGAAGCCAGTGGAGAGGATGAACACCACAGTCGAGTAGAAGACCATCATGGTAGAGCCAGCGGAGCAGGAGATCACTGTGCAGTCAGCGGAAGAGGCAGCCAAGATAACAATACAGACAGGGAACTAAGGAATGGTCTCCGTGGCTGTAACAGAACAAGCAGGGAATACAGGGAACTTGAGGATGGCCTCCGAGGTCATGACCAGACAACTCAGGTGGCCTCCTTGACCATAACAGAGAGTTCAAGAGCAGATGCTGCTGCCTCTGGGGGAGCTGCAACGAGAACCATAATTTGTGTTCATCTGAAGAAAGCAAGCAATATAAAATGTAGAATGGCATGAGATTAAGTAAATAATGAGAAAATTTCGTCTTTGTGTGGACTATCCTGTTAAAGACCTCTTTTCTAGATTTTGTGGAAATTCCAGCAATAATCTCAGTTACATATTGAAAAACATGTATTAAGTCAAGTCAAGTCACCTTTATTTATATAGCGCTTTTAACAATACAGATTGTGTCAAAGCAACTGAACAGCATTAATTAGGAAAATAGTGTGTCATTAATGCAAAATGACAATAGTAAACACAATTTTTTCAGTTAAAGGCAGTTCATCATTGAATTCAGTGATGTCATCATCCGGCTCAGTTCAGTTTAAATAGTATCTGTGCAATCAAGGTGACGATATCGCTGGAAATTAAGTGTCCCCAACTTAGCAAGCCAAAGGCAACAGCGGCAAGGAACCACAACTCCATCGGTGACAGAATGGAGAAAAAACCTTGGGAGAAACCAGGCTCAGTCGGGGGGCCAGTTCTCCTCTGGCCAGACGAAACCAGCAGTTCAGTTCCAGGCTGCAGCAATGTCACATTGTGCAGAGGACTCAACTGGTTCCTGTGGTCTTGTCCTGGTGGCCGTCTAGGAGACAAGGTCTTCACTGGGGATCTGTCTCTGGGGCTCATCTAGTTGTCCTGGTCTCCGCTGACATTCAGGGCTGTAGAAGTCCTCTCTAGGTGCTGATCCACCATCTGGGCTGGATACGTACTGGATCCGGGGACCATCTGATCTGGATACAGACTGGATACAAATGTTATATGTAAAAAACTAAATGGGGTGGGGTTCTAATCATATGTTTGCCACAACCGTTTGTGTTTTTGTTATCCATTGGTTCTGCACTGTACTTTTGGGGTATCCACCTTATTTATAAAGCAGGGGCAGACGTGGGCATTTTTAACTTGAATGTGCAAGGTTTCTGGACTCAGTTGATTCCAGTTATTTTTTAGCTGTACAAAAACAATCCATTATCTGCTCAATGTTACAAACTGGTACTTGTCATCATATTATTTAAATTTATTATCATAATCACAAAATCACTGGTTTGTAGCACAAGTATATGCAGTTTGTTATTCTTGTAGGGGAGCTCAGGGTATAGAGAAATGTACTGAGAATCAAAAGATTCCCGGTTCAAACCTGGTGTATTCTGGCTATATGTCAAAGTGACCTTGGGCAAGACACTGAATCCCTTGTTCTCAGTGGTTGGGATAGGATACAATCCATGATATTGCTTGTAAGTTGCTTTGAGAAAAGCATCTGCTAAATAACTAGATAGATAGAAATAAAGTGTACAAAAACTCAAACAATGAGCATTAAGAATTCTTCCTGTTTTTTGTGCTGTTTTAGGAAACCATCAATCATCAGTTTGACAGGTATCTCTGGGACAATGAGAAGGCGTCTGAGGCAAAATGTGAAAATCTTATATCAGTTCTCTCTGAACCAATGACGGAAAGGATCAATCAAGGATTTTATGCCAGAGCTGGTGGTTACGATCTCTTTTTGAATCAATAGCACTATGTATCTTCAGCTATTAATATTTTTACCATCAGGTTTACTCTCTCTTTGTTTCTTCATAGATTGCTGAGGTGCTGGAGAAATTTCTACAGCAAAAGGTTGCAGTTACTACAGCCATTTTGCAGGCTGATGATAAACTAACCGAAAATGAAAGAAGGATTTGTGGTAAGAGCTTTGTGTTTTCAACATGGTAGACAGTAACATGATAATATGAATAAAATCAACCCAATTGTACAGTTAGGGTTGGGGTTAAGGTGAGGGTAAATTAAAGGGTAGTGTAGGGTAATTTAGAGTAAAGGGATGGATGCCAGTCAGTGGCCAAGAGAATCTGAGGCAGTGTCATTCCACATCTACAACAGTTTAGAGTGTTTCTGTTTTCAGTGTATCAGACGAGTGGGATCATGTTGTGGTCTAGCTGTGTTAGATTTGTCTCCTTCATTGAACTCTTGTCTCATCAGCATTTATTCACCTGTTTCTTTAACCACTTATTTTTCGGCTGACCAGAGGAGAGAGAGAGGGCAGTCCTTCTGGAACAGGAGATTAAGGCCCAGGAAGAGAGGCAGTGTCAACTGGAGGAGAAGATGGCGACTGAACAACAGAATAATGAGGAGAGGGTTAGACAGGTCATACAGAGGATGGAAGAGGAGATGTTGTTCCAACAACAGGAGACAAAGCGCGCCATGGACAGTAAGCTGAGGGAACAGGCTGCCCTGATGGAGAACGGCTTTCAGGAGAAAGCTAACAAAATGGCCTGTGAGATGGCAGTTGAGGAGGAAGAATAAAGAGGCAGAAGATAGAAAGTCCAGAGAGTTTGCACAGATGATAGCAGATCAGGAGCGAAGAAATGCACAGAATATGGAAGTGCTGAAGCAGCAGCACAGACAGCAGATGGAAGTAATTAACAGCAGACCGAGACCTGCATCTCGATCCTGTTCTATACAGTGAAATGTGTTGAAAGTTGCAGTCCATTGGTTTTACAGAATTCTGAATTCCTAACTACTATAATCTCACTAAATTCAATGTGCCTTTCATTGTGTTTTGGCATTATAGTTACAAAGCTTTTTATTTTATATCACATCTGTTTCAAGTTCTGCTGCATGGTAATGTGTGATAGCTGATCGCCCGTTTATCTAAATTATGTATCTGATAGCAATAACACTGCAATGACCAGTGTTGGGAAGATTACTTTGGAAATTTAACAGGTTACAGATTACAAGTTACCCTATTTAAAATGTAATAAGTAGTGTAACTATAACACCAATAGCGAGTCTGTTGGAGCCCTGAATTTCACAACTCGATGACCTCGTGAGTCATTAATGTAGGTTATGCTACAATGCTGAAATAACTGTAATATTACATCTGACATGGTCACCAACTCAACTCAACTTTACTTTATTGACATTCTTCCACATACACAGTATACAAATGTTGTTTCTGACGAACCAAGGTGCAAAGTATACACACGTGTTCATGACAACAGGGATCAGACATAAGAGCATATTAAATATAATGAGTAATTATATATTTAACACCAACCTTATTCAAGGAGGGAAAAACATTAGCTATATATTTTCTGTCAAAAGTTCATAAATAGAAGTGTGGCTGGTAAAGACATCTTTAGCTAGTTAGCAGACTAGCTAATTTCTTATGGATGGAGATTAACATTGTTAAACAAACTACTGGACATACACCAAGCAATACAGAGATAAAATTGAATACATGGTCTGGCAGGTGGGAGTAGGCAATGCCTTTCCTACTTTATTTAATGACTGTTTACAGTTAACCGTAGGCTGTTACATACCTGCAGATGCTTCCTCAGGTTCGACATTATCTGCGTTTCCATTACCCTTCGAATTGCCAAATTGAAAATGGAAAATACGCCCAATGGAAACATGTGAATTGCGCAAAAACTCCCATATATCGCAAAAAAGTTTTTAGACTCACATGAGGTCGTTTTTCAGGCAATTCGAAAAAGGAATATTTCGCAAAACTGCAATGGAAATTTATTTTCGCATTTACAGATCACCTGGCATACATAAGTCACTGGATCATTCTTTAATGTACTATAACCTCCAAGAAACACCTAATACATGGCCACTCTCAAGTATAAAGGGTTATCCAAGCATTAATGGCAAGTAAAGCTTACTTGACATTAATGCTTGGATAACCCCTTATTTTCACTGCACACTTCTGCAGCACATTACGGCTTCAACGCAGGCACCGGAGATGATCGCAGGTATTAGTCAATGCTTGTGTTTATACCAGCTGCACCGTGGCACGTTTCAGAAACGGCTCTCCATGCTGCTTCACATCTACGTCTCCTTCAACTTAAAAATAATGGCTAATGCAGTGGCTGTGATATACATAATTCGACAACCGCATTAATTCCCGAAAAATACAGGTAGTGACAACCGCATTTACAGAAATTCTATGTAGTGTGTATGCAACCGAACAACTAGTTGTTGATGATGTCACGAGAAGCATGCCAATGTGGGTGTATTGTCAGGCGTCAAGCGTTTACCTCAGATCTGACAGGATGGCGGAGAGAGGTGTATTCTGGACCGACCAGTTGCGGTCAAGAGAGTGTAGGCTGTTCAATAACAACAGTTTAAAGAACAAAACTAGATTACGACGACTATCCCGACAGCGATTTAATAACGATTTGTGGATTTTTGCATGTCTTTGCAGCCTAATGTCTGTTTTGTCAACAGCAGCTAACACAAAACTAGCTAATATGTGGGCCTCCATTCTCTCCGAGATGCCACAATGTTGCTATGGTTACCACGCTGCCACACATGGAATGATAATTTTTTTTTTATGCATTTAAATGCGGTTGTCACTCCTGAAACTTAATTAATTAACATAAAATGCTTATAAATGTTCAACTTTAATTCATATATGATTGTGCACTTTATAAAAATATACAAATGATTTTGATAGATGTTATACACTGACTTAAAACTTATTTATTAATGTGCATTTGAATGCTTGCAAATGTCATTAAACTGGTTGTTTAATCTGATTAAAATGGTAATCTAATGTACTTTTTACATTTACAAATGTTGTATAAATGTTAGTAATTTTAAGCAGTTCACACACTATTCATTTTGACATATGATTCATTAACTCATAACTACAGTCTGTAAAGGTGACACATTTGCATTTTTGTGGTGTGTATGCAGCCTTCTACTAACACAAATGTCCAAATAGTTTATTAATTGTTTGTTCAATATTATTGTTGAAAAAAGACAAAAGTCAAACCATCTAAATGATGCTACCTTTACTTATATTGTCCTGAAATATCTTGCAGTATTCTTTCGCAGTGCTCAATTTTTATGCTTTTTAGCTTTTTTTTATTACTATTAAGTAACTGTTCAAACCTTACTTTATTTTGATAAATGAACAAGTATTTTCTTTCTCTCTTGGAAATTTTTCTTTATAATAACATAAAAGACCTAATAGATAAATAAAATGTGTAACCGTTTTTTAAGCCATTCTAAATCATTTTTCATCATTTCGAGCATTTGTACAGGCTTTTGCATTTTTCAATGTCAAGAGTATTGCTATTAGCAACTCATTTAATTTTACCTGTCAAGTGGATTTGCTATATTAATTCCTCAAGACATAACTGACTGTGTTTAAATTAACTGTACATCTTAAAAGCATTTTGAGATTTGAGAAGTGAGTCTGCATCTCCCACGCTGCAATAAAGCTCACCGTTCAAATGAATGCATGGCTCAGACAAACATGTACCTAATGTGTGTACGTTACTCCTTCACGAATAAATCTCTCAATGAGTAAAATTTGCTGTGTCTATTATTATACAGTGATGCAGTGAGATCCAACCAGACGAAGAAGTGATGATGGAAAGAGCACTTTTAATTTTAATAATGAATAAATGAACAATAAATGACAAATAAGTCCAAAAACATAATACTGAAAAAGATGCTTACAAGAAATAAATACAAATGCATGAAATTGCAATGAGTAAAAAATTGATATCTCATATCTCATGTCTGCAGACTTGTGCAAACTTTGAAGAAAAGGCACCTCCAGTATGTGTACCAAACATATTCAATTCTAAGAAAAGCACAACACACTCGAGGATAAGATACATACACTAACATCACAGACGAGGCACTGAGACATTTCACCTGAAACACACAGGTCACACAAACAAAGTGAATAATCATGTCTTAAACAAAAATACTAGGAAGTAAAAAACCTAAGGAAGAAGATTAGATAAATGAAGGGCTATTGATGAATGTGAGCAGGGATAGATATACTGTATGGTTGAGCAAAGGTTAAAAGGTGTCGGAGTTTTACTGCCTCTAGTGTTCATTTCTATTGGAAACTGCAGTGATGTGTACTTACTGGTATGTATTTCACATCTCGTGTAAAAGTGCCCCCAGGTACGTTTTTGCCATGAGACCATGTGACCTTTGTAATGTGCAGAACAATCAACATGTTGAAACAAATCAAAACACTCAATAAAGACAGAGAGTCCTTTGACCTTACTGAGTTTTTCAATGTTAAAGTCCTCCAAAATAAGAATTCCTAAAAACTCAAGGCATTGACAACAAATGAGCCAAGTCAAGTCTTTGTCGTATTTGTTTTGCTTGGTCAGTGTCATTGTGAATTTTAGTTCATTTGCTGTTGTAGACAGTAAGGACCTTTGAAATAACTGAATTTGGTGAAGTGATATGGACATGTAATGCGGTGAAGGCCTGCCTGGAAGTACTTTAGCCAGACATTTCCCTGAAAAATAACTGCACACCTTAGAACATTAACCAACCAATCAAAATGAAACCCAGCCCAGTAGTATAATAATCTTTTTTTTTTTCTTTAGCTGATGCTTTTACCCCAACTTATTTAACACCTTATATGGTACACAGTTTATGAATAACCCTGGACTGAACAATTGTATTGTTAGTGTCATGCAGTACTGATGGAGTCATGAGCACACATAAAAATTTCCCAGTTCTTTTCACAGTGTCTGACGCATTGAAGGGAGAATTTCTTTGGAATTTCCATTAAATTTAATCCAAAACAAGGTTTATAATAGGTTGAAAAATGACAATCTTCTGTGTTCTTCTTATTTTTGGAATATTACTGTTCAGCTTTTGTTGTTTATAGCTCAGATATACAAGATGTCATTCCAACCTGTGCGTATAGAACCACCAAAAGGGAAACATTTTATCTCTGTGTTGCTGCACATTCTGTAAACAATTCAAGCTTCTTGTATGTCACATGTTTTCCAGTTTGCAGTTGCTGATTTTGAAAATGAAACTTTTTGTTTGTTGTTTGCTCAGACACTAGGAGGAGGTCAAATCAGCCACAGACAATAACCAGAGACATGCTGAGAGATCATTGACATCCCCTAACTCACTCTAGACCAATCAGCATTAAGAGTCTAGAGATCGTTGACATCCCCTAACTCACTCTAGACCAATCAGCATTAAGAGTCTGGACCTAAAGGTATGTCTAAGAAATATGGGTAGAATATCAGGAAGCTACAACATGTACACAACTCAGATTGAAGTTAGACTGAAGTTAACTAAAGCAAAAAGGTAAGGGACATTCTTTCATTCAGATCATTTATAGCACTTGTACTGCTCTTGTTAATGCAAACAATACAATGTCCAGTGTTTTACAGTCAGCATCAGCAGATTGAATAATGTTTGTTTTTGCTCCTGCTGTTGATAATGAACTACACATAGTTAAGATTTAATGTTGGTGATTTAATTTTATCACTCCATGTGTGAGTGTGTGTGTGTGTGTGTGTGTGTGTGTGTGTGTATTAGTGAACTCTACAGCCTGACTTGTCTTGATAGATGTTCTGGCCATATTTAGTAAGATCTTTAAAGGACTTTGTTTATATTACACTATTTACTTGTATTTTACCTCTCTAGGAGAAACCAGCATCAACTAAAGCCAGTCAGGTTACAGACTGTAGCTGCACACAAACACATCTTACAGCAACTTGTCATGCTTGTGTAATTTGTTGTGAATGTGTGTTGTTAAGGCAATATGAGAAACACAAAATTTACCCACAGCATCAACTAAACCCAGTCTGGTTAAAGACTGTAGCTGGGCACAAACAAGTCTGACAGCATTTCTATGTGTCTTACTCAGCCTGCTTGTGTAGTTTGATGTGAAAGTGTGTTGTTAAAGCAATATTTTACACAAACAGAAAGAGGAAAGGCTGCTCGTGTGGGGAATTCCTGTACTGTCTAATGCAGGAGTATTGGAGTATTTCTCAATGCGGTTGATTAAAGGAAGAGAAATGTGTTTGGGTCTCCAGTGGTCATGGACAAACCAGTGTGCTTGATTGACACGGCGTCCGATGGGAAGCTGTGTGTGCAGCGGTCAGCGTTGCAGGTTCTGGAGCAGATCCAGCAGCCCGTGGTGGTGGTGGCTGTGGTGGGTCTCTATCGCACCGGGAAGTCCTACCTGATGAATCGACTGGCCGGGAAGCAAACAGGTCAGCAGCACTGATGCCATCCAAACGCTCGTGCCCTTCAAATGAATGCATGCAAGTCATTGTGGGGGGTTTGGTGTGTCATTATCAGGGTTTGCACTGGGCAGCACAATAGAGTCCAAGACGAAGGGCATCTGGATGTGGTGTTTGCCTCACCCCACTAAAGCAGGAACCACTCTGGTGCTGCTGGACACCGAGGGACTCGGGGACGTGGACAAGGTGACGTAACAGATTTACCAGATTACCAAATTACTAGTACCCAAGGGTCCAATAACACTTTCATTTTTGGAGCAGAGATGACCTTAATCCCATAACTCTAGGTGCTGAAGAGGAACATGGTTTGTTGCTTACACTGCACATAATGTGACACAATAAATATAACTATAAAAGTAAAATGATTAATAGTAGTAATAATAGTATTATTGCACTTTATTTAGTTTGTTTTTAAATAAAATAATAAATATTTATAATGTATGGTATTATAAATAACTATTTATAATATCATTATATTTTAAAATAAAAAAACAAGTATTAAGTAACAACAATTATTTTACAGTATACTTAAAAAATACAACGCTAATATTTACATTTTCATGTGCTTTTATTTATTTATTTATTTAAATTAATATGAATTTTCATCATTTTCAAACCTAAAATCAGCAAGCTTTCATTTTGGTGGGATTTAGCACTGCCATTTTGCTCTGAAACTGGCAGCTCATAGTCTAGATTTATGCTTTCAGTTCGAATGTAAATCTTACACAGTATTATAGTTAGTCGATCTAAAATGGTGATTGTGCATTAAAGGGGTCATATGATGCTGCTAAAAAGAACATTATTTTGTGTATTTGGTGTAATGAAATGTGTTTATGCAGTTTAAGGTTAAAAAAAACACATTATTTTCCACATACACATGCGCACCTTCACACCACTTATTTGCATCCATGCTCATTCAGCATGTTGTTGGCTTTAGAGAATGAACAGATGTATTGAACAGTCTAGTGCTAGCTTGCTAGTTTGCTGTAAAGTGGAGGCGGGGAATGTGGTGAATTAGCCCTGTTTATATGGAGCACTAAATATTATAGCTTGTAGTTGTGTGAGTACCTTTCATTGAGTTGAATGTGAATGCAAATTCAAGGCTATTTCCAGTTTATTATTCTAACTTCATGAATATGGTTTTGCATTGTAGGGGGACTCAAAGCATGACACCAACATCTTCTGTCTGGCTGTGTTACTGAGCAGCACTCTGGTCTACAACAGTCGAGGGACAATTGACAACAGGACTGTAGAGGAGCTGCAGTATCCTTCTGAACATTTATCTAGATTTTTTTTATTTTTGAAAAAGAAAGAGAAAGAGAAAAGTGTAGGGAGTTGTTCAGATGTTGACCAACATTTCACACAGAAAATTTTCATACATGTGCAAAAGTTCTTTCTCTAGCTAATGTTGATGATTTGTTTAAAATAATTTTCATTTGAAGACCATAACTCCATTATTGTGATTAGCAGTCCATTTAGTTAGATGCATGGCCCTTGACTTTTTGTTGCTGAAACATACAATTTGGCCG
>NW_015660808.1:268-538 GCF_001515625.1 Sinocyclocheilus rhinocerous | reverse complement strand
TATTTAGACAGGTTGTGAACCCTGTTTTGTTTTCAGACATAACTTAAAACCTAACTTGTAAAAAAAGGTCCAGTACAAACATTACTGCTATTCGTCAACGGCAGCTGATACACTGTAAAAAAATTAAAATACGGTAAAAAACCGGCAGCTGTGGTTGCTGGAATTTTACCATTAAAAATACGGTAGCAACATTTTAGGTTTTACGGTTTTAACTTAAATTTACAGTTAAATACCGTAATTTCATTAACTGATATAATGTTAATATACCAA
>NW_015660808.1:0-223 GCF_001515625.1 Sinocyclocheilus rhinocerous | reverse complement strand
CCTATTGAAGTACTGAAATCTGTTTTGTACCTTTGTAATACACTGATAACCACCAAATGCAGGTGGTGATGAGAAAGTCACATGATGAACCAAAGCCCATCACAAGCAGTTTTTAAATAATAACCTATATAGACGGTGCACAGTGTCATTCCCACAAACACTAAACACCATCACGGTGACACAAATGAAACTGAAATAATGCAATAAACATTCATTTAACAAC
>NW_015660807.1:0-536 GCF_001515625.1 Sinocyclocheilus rhinocerous | reverse complement strand
TTTGTGTTTTGCTTGGTACCGAAATTGGTACCGAGAACCGTGGATCTTCACTGGTATTGGTACCGAACTTGGTTACTAAATAATGTACATTTTAGGCTCCCTGAGAAAAATACTAAATAATGTACATTTTAGGCTCCCTGAGAATTTTTTTTTTACAGTATAATACACTACCATTCAAAAGTTTGGGATCAGTACATTTTTTAAAGAAGTTTCTTAGGCTCATCAAGGCTGTATCTATTTGATAAACAATACTGAATATTATTTCACAAAATAATATTGTGAAATATTATTGCAATTTAAAATAAAAGTTTTCTATTTTACCACTTAAGCTCAGGGGCGTTTTTGTGTATTTTCGCCTAAATTTGACATACCCAAATTCAAATGTTTACCCTACACACATACAATGGAGGAAATGAAAAAAATGGTGTCATTGTATAGAAAACCATTTGAACTACAAAATATGGTTGTAATTCTTCATAAATAGCATTATGTATGTTTTAAATATTACAATAAACACTAAAAAAAACAGGCGCTTT
>NW_015660806.1:0-1035 GCF_001515625.1 Sinocyclocheilus rhinocerous | reverse complement strand
ACTCAGGGAACCATGGTTACATAAGTAACCTGAGACGATTTTTACACTTGGCCATGAAAAATGTGTCAAAGATTATGTGAGGCTGTTGTGGATGGTTACTTGAGCATTGCTATGCAATGTTTTCTGGCTAGTTCCTACAAGGCTTGGGCAAAAAAGCTAAATAAAATGCATCTTCATAATTCTGAAGTTTTAATAGGGATGGGTACCGAAACCCGGTATTCAATGGGTCCCGGGGCTAAATTATGAAAGACCAAAGTATCGATAAACTCTGACGTGTACGGTTCTGCGAGAGATTAAGAAAACACACATAGCCTACATTTGTTATTGCTATATAGACTAGACATTATGTTGCAAATTCTATCTCACCCGTAGGGCTGCACAATTAATCTAATTTCTAATTGCGATTACAATTATGGATGCCACAATTATGTAATCGTTCAAAGCGGCAATTAATCGTTCAAAGTCCACTTATGTTATTCTGCATGCTTAAGATGCGTTTTTTTTCTTTCTACATGTTATCTTAAGGGTTTTTTCATTGTTTTAATTTTAGTTTTAGTATAACACTATAATACCATTCATATTTTTACTTTTTTTATAATTTAAAGAAGAAACCAATCCGATGTATAGTTGACATTTGAGGGTTAATACTATAGAAAAGCACTAAACGTTTTTCAGTTAGAGTGTTTTCAGCTTGTTTATTTTCATATAAAAATACGGCCTGCAGTTGCATCAAACAATGGTATAAACATCATTCAATGTAAATTGTGATAATCGTAATTAATAATCGCAATTACAATTTCAAGGGAATAATCGACAATTATGATTTTTGTCGTAATCGTGCAGCCCTACTCACCAGAGTCGCCAGCTGTTTTTATATGCAATAATATTCATACATTTGTCTATGATGCATTTTTGCTATTCGCAATTCAGAAGTGAGATCGTGCTCACGTGGAGGAGCTACAGCACGCACAACATGAAAGCCCTGTTTAGTTATGATAGAGGAGAGAACTAAACATTCAAACGTCTGCTTACACT
>NW_015660805.1:0-1148 GCF_001515625.1 Sinocyclocheilus rhinocerous | reverse complement strand
CCTAAACCTGCCAAGCGTCAGGCCAAGCGGCGTTCCTGAGACGGGTGATCCGGATATGGGGAATTCAGCTCTTCAGGTGATGGTAGCATGACCACTCCTTCCCCCCGGAGGAGGGCCGGTGGAGAATCCTTTGTTTTCGTTCTCTTTTTGTTCTGCCACTGGCCCCACGGTTTTAATTCCGCCACTGGCCCCACGGCCAGTGGTACCTAAACCTTCATTAAAAGAGCTGTTTCCTCTACCTCTGGGTCCCAAGAGGCTGCGGATGACAGTAGGCGACGTGATTTCTCGCCGCTCTCGTCCCCCTCTTCCTTTGCCAGTTTCCAGGCAGAGCCGGCTCGAGAACGCATTGCCTTCTCACGCCCCTTTTGCCATGTCTCGGAATCAGACGGGTGCACGCACTCCACCCTCACTAAGGGACGCTACACCTCCCATGTCGGGGCCGTCTGTTCCCCCTCGCTGCCCCACTGTGGGTACGCCTGTAGTTCCTTTGACCCCGCTGGTTCGGTTTCTGGGAGCCTGGCTACAGCCCGGCGTCCCCCCTGGTTCATAGTACCCCAGAAAACAGGTGGGTTACGGCCAATCCTAGACTTTCGTGCCTTGAATCGAGCTCTTCATAGACTTCGGTTCAAGATGTGAGCGCCCAAACGCATTTTCGAATGCATTCGTCCGATGGATTGGTTTGCAGCGATCGACCTGAAGGATGCATACTTTCATGTCTCCATTCTTCCTTGACACAGACCGTTTCTTCGGTTTGCTTTCGAGGGGCAGGCATATCAGTACAAAGTTCTCCCATTTGGGTTGGCCCTGTCTCCCCGCGTCTTTACGAAGGTCACGGAGGGAGCCCTGGCTCCTCTCAGGGAACAAGGTGTCCATATCCTCAGCTACCTCGACGACTGGCTGATTCTAGCTTATACAAGGTGTCTGTATCCTCAACTACCTTGATGACTGGCTGATTCTAGCTCACTCTCAAGTACAGTTGTGCGAGCACAGGGATCTGGTGCTCAGACACCTCGCCCGTCTGGGTCTTCGGGTCAACTGGGAAAAGAGCAAACTCTCCCGTATGGAAATAGACTCGGTCGCCATGTTTGCGCAGCTTACGAGCAAGCGCGCACAGTCACTGCTGAATTGCCTGAGTCAATTCGAAGGCA
>NW_015660804.1:460-583 GCF_001515625.1 Sinocyclocheilus rhinocerous | reverse complement strand
CTGACCTAAAGACAGCAGCTGTCTGTCATGAATGAAACAGCTTCACAGTCTCTCCACTTATTTCTGTAGCCTCCCGCTCTCTCTCGTGAAGCCAACACGGAAGTGACTTAAACTGTAATTCAT
>NW_015660804.1:0-236 GCF_001515625.1 Sinocyclocheilus rhinocerous | reverse complement strand
CATCCATCCAGTAATGAAACAAGTACATCTTGAGTGAGTCATTGAATCATTTATTCATAAATTACATGTGATTTTGTTTAGTTGTCTAATGTTTTTTCTTCAGAATCATGAGAGAACCACAACTTCCATTGGGGGAAAAAAATAAATAAAAAATAATAATTTATCCAGAATCATGCAGTTCTATTTTGCACACCGCTCTTAAAGAGTCCAGTTTTTATGTAGCCTGTTGATTTTTG
>NW_015660803.1:566-1527 GCF_001515625.1 Sinocyclocheilus rhinocerous | reverse complement strand
AACTCATGAAGACAATCATTCAAAAATGCTGTGCTACCATCCTTTTTAACTAAGAGCAACAAAGACAAAATCATTTAATAGAAAAAAATGTTTGTACGTCAAATGTTAAGTTTATAATATAGTTGATCAATCACTAAATTTAGGGACTATGTGCGCTATAGGCCTACAGACTGATTTACAACACGTGAATTCATTCATTTAAATTCATGAGTGCCTGGTGAAGAGGGAGAAAAATATAGTATATATAAAAATAGTATATTTTATAGTTATATATTCAATGCTCATTTTGTGAAAGAAACACTTCTTCAAATTATATTTTAAATGATCATTAGGCCTATTGCCGCTTGCTCACTTCAGACATTAGGCCTAATGTGCATTTTTGTCTTCTTCAAATTATAGCTAAATGGTTTGCAATGATTAATTTTAAATCTAGATTAAATCAAGGTTTATCTAATAATTCTGTTGCACCAAACTTTAAACCTTTAAAAATAAGCAGGTTTACATTTTAACCCGTCATTTTGATCCTGGATTTATTATATTTAAGATTAACTTTAATCCTGTTGCACCATAACTTTAAACTCAGATTTAAATCTCGATTATGGATTAACTTTAAACTTAATGGAGGTTTAAATACAATAGAATGCACATGCAAATAAAATATGTAACTGATCGAACAAAAACAGTGGAGATCTGACAAAAACAGGTCTCAGAGAGGTGTTTATTACAAATAAACAAATAAAAATTAAAGCACATCGAGCGGGATGCGTATCCGTCACTCTTGCTGCACCTCGGTGTCGGACAAACAAAAGAAGTGAGGAATATTTAACAGCAGCGGTCACAGTGATGATGAGGCGAGCACCAGTGATCGCGGCCGCGCCTCTCGTTCTCATGCCTGCTCCGTGTGTCTGCTGGGCGGCGATCAAACGGACAGGGCAGCGCTTTTCACGAGCGGAGATCGCTA
>NW_015660803.1:0-214 GCF_001515625.1 Sinocyclocheilus rhinocerous | reverse complement strand
TCGAGTCCGAGTCAAGTCTCGAGTCATGTGACTCGAGTCCACACCCCTGGTATATAGTATCCAAATCAAAATGTAATAAAATTAATTTATGTGTGATTTATGTGTAAATTATGTGCAATGTCTCAGCCACTAGGGAATGTTACATAGGGCTATACAGGCATCTAGTGATAATGATATTACAGATACTAAATTGTGCAAAATGTTTATCTTAACA
>NW_015660802.1:0-609 GCF_001515625.1 Sinocyclocheilus rhinocerous | reverse complement strand
ATTTTTTTAAGTTGCACTTCCAAAACAATTCTAGAGGATTTCCCATTGACACTTTACTAAACATGTCCTTTAGAGCAGTGTTTCCCAAACTTTTTTTTTAGTCACGGCACCCTTTGGAAATTTTAACAAATTTGTGGCACCCTACAAAATTAATTTTGTCACAATACTTGAATTTCTAACTTCGATATGATACCTTTAAAAGTACAGATATTTGGTACAGCAGGGAAGAACTGCAGAATACACTGTAATACAGATCTTTTTTATATTATTAAATTTTTTGTCCATCAATGGTGGCAATCAGTAGCCTAATTTCTAATGAAGAGACCAATTTATATGACAGATTTTCATGTAGGCTTTTATTTATATGTAAACATTGTTTAATTACCATTATAACTAGCGTGTATTTTTGATTTTACAGTGGGGCAGGGCTGGATTGTATTGATCACGGATTTCAAAAGACTACAATCTTGCACGTGTAAACAAAGAGGATACAGCGCACAAGAATGCCAAAGTTTTCAGCCTTCGGCGTTTCTGGAACTGAGGTATGAAAAGCACTTTCACTTGAACTTTAAGGAACACTCCACTATTTTTGAAAATAGGCTCATTTTC
>NW_015660801.1:0-525 GCF_001515625.1 Sinocyclocheilus rhinocerous | reverse complement strand
TTGTGATCATTCTGAATGTATTTTAATAGACTGAATCATGCAGTGCAAGAGCGAACTGTAAATGCGCACACGCACTAGACTTCACGTAATGCATGCGTGCACTCTGTGGGTGTTTTGAATGTTTTTTTGCGTCGTGAGAATATTGAGCAATATAGCTCACTTGTCATGGTTGTTACTTAACTATATCATGTTATGAATAAACTAAACATTCTGAATTTTTTAACTATATCATGTTATGAATAAACTAAACATTTTGAATTTTTACCTCAGTGTGTTTCTTCTGAGTTTGTGTGCTGTTACGCTCATTTGTTCTGAAGTCTCTCAAAGAGACAAACAGAGTGAGCCTCAGCGCGGACCTTGTATTCTGTATTCTAACTTACTGCAATCCTCTCTGATGACGCAGTAACTTACCGCGGGGAAGAAAAAATCTTCGGTTTGTCCAATGATTGTAAACAGTCATTAGGTCCGTCAAACTGAAGATATTTTAGCGGTAATATGACCAAAAATATTTAAGACCCATCGAAT
>NW_015660800.1:0-661 GCF_001515625.1 Sinocyclocheilus rhinocerous | reverse complement strand
TTTAAAGTATTAAAGTAAAGTATTTAAAGTATATTAAAATAATAATTAAAATAATAATTATATATATAAAATAGGGAAAACATAAGGAATAAAATATTTATAAAAATAATTAATGAATGATATAATGCATTGTATTACTATTACGTTATATACATATATGAATTTAAAATAAGTATTTGTATTATTACATATATTAAAATAAATGTGTGTGTAAACAGATATGTGACCCTGGACCACAAAATTGATACACCACTTACTTTCCATTGATATATGGTTTGTTAGGATAGGACAATATTTGCCGAGATACAACTATTTGAAAATCTGGAATCTGAGGGTGCAAAATTAGGATAGGACAATATTTGGCCGAGATGCAACTATTTGAAAATCTGGAATCTGAGGGTGCAAAAAAATCTAAATATTGAGAAAATTGTCTTTAAAGTTGTCCAAATGAAGTTCTTAGCAATGCATATTACTATTCAGAAATTAAGTTTTGATATATTTACAGTAGGAAATTTACAAAATATCTTAATGGAACATGATCTTTACTTAATATCCTAAAGATTTTTGGCATAAAAGAAAAGATTTTTGGCATAAAAGAAAAATCAATAATTTTGACACACACAATGTATTTTTGGCTATTGCTACAAATATACCCCAGCGA
>NW_015660799.1:608-1122 GCF_001515625.1 Sinocyclocheilus rhinocerous | reverse complement strand
ATGGACCTTGTTGGGAAACCAAATACTACATCGCCGATCTGGAGCTATCTCCATTCATGTCAAACATCCGCGTTTGTATATCAAGTTCCATTGATCGCAAACGCCTGGCTGGTCAGGTTTGGTGAGGATTTCTCCAAACTGGCCAAATACAAACGAGACAGCGATAAATGAAAGATGTTAACAAGAAATGTGGCAATGATTCCTATTTCAATGAGAGCGCGTGCAGATGAGGAGTTAATGCGCCGCTTGCTTTGCGGCGGAACAGTGAAATGTGTCTACACCGGACGCGACACCGCCGCGTCGCAACAGGTTGAGTCTGTCTAGTGTCTACACAGGACATTTGAACTGTGTCAGTACCTCATAAATAGGACGAGGCAGTTTACTGTCAGGAATTTGTCATGTCGTGTCGCATCCGCAGCTCGCGTCCTGTAGACAGGGTGTATTTAACTTTCTTATTTAGGCTACTTTCTTGTTTAACTGTATTATTTCTTTGATATTTATTTTAGTGTTTTGC
>NW_015660799.1:0-170 GCF_001515625.1 Sinocyclocheilus rhinocerous | reverse complement strand
TGAAGAGGAGCGCGCGTCTGAAACGTCTCCCGTTCTCAGTCTGCCTGCGACTGAATAAAAGCACTTTTTGTCAAGAGAAAAAGTGACAGAAGCAGCAGTTGTGAGTGGGGTGGCCAACCCTAGTTCCGCACCACCGGCGGTAGTTGGTCCATTACCACCGCGGTGGTAAA
>NW_015660798.1:934-1329 GCF_001515625.1 Sinocyclocheilus rhinocerous | reverse complement strand
CTCCTTGATTCATGAACAAATTGTTTTGAACCAAATCTTTTCAGTGAATCAGTTGATCTGTTTGCAAAACTGGGGCTGGATTAATGAAACATCATTTAGAATAAAATTCTTCTTCTTATTTTGTTACTTAAAAAAATATATTCTCTAAATACTTCTTAGGAATGTTCTTATCTTTTTTCTTGAGACTGTTAAGATTGTTTAGAATTTAAATTCTTGAAAAGAATCTTCTTAAGAATCATTGTTCTTAAAGGGGACATAACACACACAGTTTCTCCCAATCTCATGTTAATCTTGAGTACCTATAGAGTAGTACTTCATCCTTCATATCTCCAAAAAGTCTTTAGTTTTATCATATTTATAAAAGAAAGATACAGCTTTACGATTCTCTCCGGAAA
>NW_015660798.1:0-711 GCF_001515625.1 Sinocyclocheilus rhinocerous | reverse complement strand
TTCAGTATCAAACGATGTGCTAATCCAGTGTCGAACTTGGCCTTGTTTATAAAACGTTTGTCAACAAACCCGCTTGTGAAACTGCGTTGATGCTCTGGAAAAACAAACTGCATCCACTGTTTACATAATGTTGGGTTCTTTAGGAAGCTGAACAAAGTTATCCTTCCCTTACCACCAAAAACACACTTCTTTGGAGACATTCTTCCCGTGCGTTTCCCATTCAGCGCTGCTGAATGAAGTGTGCGTTGATGGGCGCGCTCTTGCTCTTGCTCTGGTCGATGTGTGCGCGGGCGCGCTCAGAGGTGGATAAAGTACACAACTCCATTACTTCAGTGAAAGTACAGATACTGCTGGTCAAATATTACTCCATTACAAGTAAAAGTTGTAAAGACAGATTTTTACTTAAGTAAAAGTACATAAGTACTTGCTTTTAAAAGTACTTAAGTACCAAAAGTATTTTTCTTTTTTTTTTAAAAGTACTTAAGTACAAAATATTTTTCTTTTTTTTTATGTCAATGCACTGTTTTATTGTTGTACGTAGTACTTGCAATACTTCTGAAGCAACTTAGAATACATTACACCTACTGAATACAGTACAGTGAAATCCTGTAAATAAAGAGTGAAAAGGAAGAAAAAAAAAATCTAACCTGCTTTAAAACCCAGCATCACAACTTTAGCTGTATAACTTTACAACAGCAGCACTGCTTTAAC
>NW_015660797.1:0-1721 GCF_001515625.1 Sinocyclocheilus rhinocerous | reverse complement strand
CCCCCCCAAAGCTGCCAAAATATGTTTAAATCAAAATAAGGACTTTATCTAGATGTGAACTGTTACCTTGCTGAAAAATGGTCACCAGCATAAGGTATGTTTTGCGCACTGGTACCAGCTTTGGTCACTGGTTGCTGGTTGCTGGACCCCACTGTGGGACACTGGTGTGCTGGTGGAGCAGCATATGTTGCCACTTGGATGCTGGTAGGATCCCAGAAAGACCCCAACAAACATGTGTGTGTGCAAAATTTGTTGAAGCCCATTGTCACTGTTATGGTGATTAGTGTTCACTATAGATGGGCACTTTGCCCTTGACATTGGTTAAATTATTTCACTTTCAGCCATTGTTACTATTGTCTGCAATAAGTTATGCTCCTGACTGCAATCAAATAATTTTTTTATTATGTGCTTTTTATATTTATTCCTTTTACTAAATATTTTCTTGTTTTCAGTAGCTGTCAGCTGGATTTTGACACATGAAAGTACCCAAATGTATTTCCAATTTTGAACTTGATGCAACATAAGTACAAAATTGTAGTTACATGCTACTGATGTTTATTAGTTTGTTTCTTGAATAGACTGTGATTCACATTTTACAAGTTTGACTTCTATAACTTATTTAAAATTCCAAATTACTACCAGCTAGACCAGCACTATATCTGCACTAACCAGCATAAAAGAGCCTGGACCTTCATGGAATTAATGCTGGCATATGCTGGGTTTTACAGCAGGGTACAGGCACACAAACATTATGCTGCAACGGTAATAAGCATATGTTCCAATACTACTGTCTTACACACCCTTAAAGGTACTGACTGAGCATCACCGAATAAGCAAACACACTTTTATACTATACTTATACTGCATACAGCCAGAGGCGGACAGTAGTGAAGTACTTTTACTCTGCTGTAAAAGTACTTTTCAGGTGTCTGTACTTTATCAGAGTGTTTTTCTTTATAAAACTTTACTTCACAACATTCCAAAGCATAATATTGTACTTGTTACTGCACTACGTTTCATATTAAATATCATTTAATACTTAATTACATTAGAAATCTATTACTTTCTTTTACTCAAGTAAAAGTAATTAAAAGATTTACTTGAGTACAAGAAAGTACTAAATTTTTAATGTTCTTATTCAAAGATTTACTTGAGTGCAAGAACGTACTACATTTTTAATGTTCTTAAGTATTAAAGGTAAAACAAACAACAACTTTTATTTATGAAATGAATTGCAGTAAAAAGTATGACATTATGCTTTGGAATGTAGTGAAGTAAAGTTTTCCAAATAAAAACACTCTGATAAACTACAGATACTTTTTAAATTTACTTGAGTAAAGTAAAAATACTTCACTACTGTCCGCCTCTGCATACAGCATGTTATATGTTGGTGTGTTGAGCTGTTTGGGATGCTTAAATTAATCAATGATTTGACACTGCCACAAAGACACAGTGTTAAACTTTCTGGGCAAGTCAACCTATCAAACTCACAACAATACAATTTGATATGAGAATGACACACATCACCTTTAAATTAGCCTCGTAATCATATGCGACCAATGTGGCTTAAACCTCTCAGACTGCAAAATGACTCTTTGACCTAAATACTTTGGGTTAATTTATCCAAATTTCTCAATGCACGTGAGAAATGTAATCCTGCAATTCAGTGCAACTCTTCTTTGATGGAAACAGGTCAATCAGCGAGTTAATGAGTTTGTAGG
>NW_015660796.1:798-1177 GCF_001515625.1 Sinocyclocheilus rhinocerous | reverse complement strand
TACGAACAGTGTTTCATTTGTAAATTGCGAGGTCCCGGAATAAAGTGGGGTGACTGATCCGGCAAGTGATCAGAGGAGAGGTAAGGGAGCAATCGCGCAATCATTTAGTGGACCCACTTGATTACCAGCTTGCATCAGTTGCTTTTATAGTATGCACAAATGCTCTAAAAATCATGGTTATTTTATTGCAACATTTTTTTGTGTTTGGGTAGTTTTTGTGTAACCCAGCTCCTGGGACAGGAGAGTCGCAACAACCCAGTGTTTGTAATGAGCGCAGATATTTTGCATTCTCTTCAGGTGAGAGTAGTTCTCAGTGCCGCCGACTTGCATTTCTTTGGTCAAATATAGGTTTGTGTATGTTTTATTTAATCTATAAAAC
>NW_015660796.1:0-690 GCF_001515625.1 Sinocyclocheilus rhinocerous | reverse complement strand
AAACAAGCCGCATCAGTCTTTTTGCGACGATTAAATGTTTCATTTTTACTTCTAAAATGCTTGTTAAACGAGTTTAAATGTAAGTAATGTTGTATACATGTTTAAACTGTAAAATATGTTGTATTAAGAACTGTATTGAAATAAAAGGCATTTAGAGAAAGAAAGAAAGAAAAAGAAAGAAAGAAAGAAAGAAAGAAAAATGTCAAAATAAATGAAAAACTAAAACGAAACGAAACCAACAGCAGTTATTGAACACCTAACTAAAAATAATAATCAAAAATAAATAATCGTTTTCTACTCAATCTCAGCATGCTTTAATTTTGTGTCGCTAGAGGTTTGCGCCAATAAGCTTAAATTAAAATGTCTTTGGTCTGCGCTCTGGAAGTGTTCTGTTAATTCTGCTAAACTTTAATTACTAAAACTAAAATTAAAACTTAAACTAATCTGTATAAAAACTAAATAGGCTATAAATCTGTTCACAAAATAAAAACTAAACTAAAATTAACCAAATTATGAATGAAACTAATAAAAGAAAATGGACAGCGATATTAAAATAAAAACAAATTTAAAAATGCAAAACTATAATAACCCTGACACGAACTTTTCATCTTTCATTGGTGCATGAGGAGGGGGATCTGCTAAATTAGGTTATCGGAATTCGGAGGTGCTGGACCCGGACCCAGCTTGTTC
>NW_015660795.1:0-836 GCF_001515625.1 Sinocyclocheilus rhinocerous | reverse complement strand
AATTGGCAAAAATCAAGTTTTGCTTAAGACTTTCTTGCAAAAAACTCAGTTTAAGGTGTTGACATCACACAACGGTGCTTATTATGTGTATATCAGTGTATCAGTGTAATCATGTCAAGTTTTTCAGTATGTCATTAGCTCGGTTATTAATATAAAATTAAAACAGTGCAGTAGTAATGTACAGTAAAATGCTGTTCAAAGGTTTGGGATCAGTAAAAAATTACTATTTTTTTTTTTTTTTAAGAGGTTTCTTCTGCTCATCAAGGTTGCATTTATTTGATCAAAAATACAGAAACAACATAATATTGTGAAATATTTTTCTATTTTAATATATTTTTAATTATATTTTATTCCTGTGATGCAAAGCTCAATTTTCAGCATCATTACTCCCGTTTTCAGTGTCACATTATCATTCAGAAATCATTCTAATATGCTGATTTATTACCAGTGTTGAAACTGTTGTGCCGCTTAATATTTTTTGGAACCTGTGATACTTTTTCAGGATTTATTTTTTTTTTTTTTTTTGATTTTTTAAATGATAGTAAAGACTTATATTGTTAGAAAAGATTTCTATTTAGAATAAATGCTGTTCTTTTAAATTTTAAAATACACAATAATAAAACACATCCTTGCTGAATACAATTATTAATTTCCTTTAAAAAAAAATAAAGAAAATAATTACTGACCCCAAACTTTTGAACGGTAGTGGTTATTGTTACAAAATATTTCCATTTTAAATAAACGCTGTACTTTTTAACTTTTTATTCATCAAAGAATCCTGTATCACTGATTCCCAAAAAAATATTAAGCAGCACAACTGTTTCCAACATTGATAA
>NW_015660794.1:0-543 GCF_001515625.1 Sinocyclocheilus rhinocerous | reverse complement strand
ACCAGAGTTACCATTCATGTTATCAGTCTGAGATTGTCTGAATAAATCATACGTGTCATTGTCTGTTCCCCTTTTTGTCTCTATTTCTGTCAATCTGTCCCGTTTTAGGGTACGCTTACTTGAGGAAGCTCCTGGAGTTTTGTTTTGTTTTTCAAATAAATTATATTATCACTCATATTTTCATTGTAATTTTTATACTGGGGGGTGGGGGGAGCACATATAGATGTTATGGGGTAATTCATGGGGTAGTAGGTGGGGATGCCATGAAAATAAATGGTGTAAGGGCCAAACGGGCATGAAAAGAAGTGGTGTAAGGGCGAAACGCTTAATCTTTGTAAAGGTGACATTTTTAGTTGACATGCATAAGTATATGTAGACTTAACAAGGACACTGTAAAATATGTATTTTATTTTAGTTGAAAGATGCCATCTTAAGGATTTTAAGGTAACAATGTAATTTTGTTGAAAAACTAATTATTCAAAGTTCTGGTTTTATATCAAAATTGGAAGGAGTCTTTAATACACATATTTTAGAAGTTGTAAT
>NW_015660793.1:0-572 GCF_001515625.1 Sinocyclocheilus rhinocerous | reverse complement strand
TCTAGTCCAAATTAATACATATTTGTTATTTTGCTGTACTTCTGCGTTTTGGAGATTTACATCTTTCACTCTGTAAATCATGTACGTACCAAAACTTTAAAGTATAGCATGGAAAAAACATGCAAAACAAGAACTCTGTACTTACCGTCAATGATGAGATATAAATGCCTTCAATGTTAGTAGAACAATTGAACACAAGAATTAGAACAGGTCTGAACGTGGCCTAACCAACAGAATTAGAACAGGCCTGAACGTGGCCTAACCAACAAACAGCAACAAATCAATGTAGAACAGATAATCCTGATTCATGTCAGAATCATCCCTAGTATGCAGTAGGAATAAGACCTTTGACCACTGGGACTCCAACAACTTCTGAACCTGAAATCATAGTTAAGATAATTTTACTTTCAAGCATTTATTACATAAACAGACAGAATGACATATAAAAGCCTTTACTGTTAATATAACAATTTACGGGCATTAACACAGGCCTGATCACACCTAATAAACAAACAGTGATTTGTCAATGTGTTGGATGGATAATCCTGATTGATGTCAGAATCATCCCCACT
>NW_015660792.1:646-1299 GCF_001515625.1 Sinocyclocheilus rhinocerous | reverse complement strand
AAACTCACCAAACATAGACGAGTCACATATCTAATGAAAGCTCTCTCTCTCAAGAATATCAATATGCAGTTTATTTCACCGATCAAACACTTTACATTAACATAATTATCAAAAGAATCACAAAGATGGAAATGACTCCTCTGAACAAGCAAACACATGAGTCATATTCCTGCTCCGATCACTACTTGCATGTGTAGCTACTAGCCTCAAACGCTACATCAGCTAATTATTTAGGTTGTTTTCTTCAAAATGAGACTATTTTCACGTGTCTGTGAGCATGCATGGCCAAACGACACTGTAATATGTCTCAGATGTGCAGATCAAAACATGCGATGCAGCCAAAAACTTTTATTACCCTTAGTTTGGATGATCTTTGTTAGCCGCGATTGTTGATGACGTCATCACGTATTGCGTCATATGTCAATAAAGCTGGCGATCGTAGCTATCCTTAAGGCGGGCGTGCACGGTGCGATTCTGAAGGTCGGAACGTCGTGAGCTCTGGCACGTCACGATTGAGTTTATCCGAAAATCGTACGGAGGCAGTCACACACGACACGAATTTACTACGATTGTACAAACTCTGACGTAAGCATTACGTTTTGCGCCATTCATAAAAATATGGATTCTGAGGACTAAATAGTTTTCTTTGTAGC
>NW_015660792.1:0-165 GCF_001515625.1 Sinocyclocheilus rhinocerous | reverse complement strand
TCACACGGTACGAGCCGCGACCATGCGAGCATCTGCGATTTTCTCCCGAGAGAAAAAAATCGTCTGCGAGCTCGTACGACAGCAAAAATTGCACCGTGTACGCCTGCCTTTAGACATGATGATCAAGCTTCTAGAGCATTCTGAGCCTGAGATCTGTGGTTCTGA
>NW_015660791.1:448-1226 GCF_001515625.1 Sinocyclocheilus rhinocerous | reverse complement strand
TAACGCAATATTGGAACGCATTACTTTTAAAAGTAACTTTCCCCAACACTGCTCACGCATCACCTGACCTGTCACTCACCCAGAGAGGCCAATCCCTGCGTGCCGCAGCTGGCTCCGCCCACCCCCGCACGGCACAGGTTCGGCCAGCATCGGCCAATCGTCTGCAAGCAGCGGTTACTGAAGCGACCGGGCTGCAGGCTACAGGAAACCAAGGCGGGAAATCAGTGGTCATGTGATCAGCGCTGACGGATTTAAAGAGACGGATCCTCACCACGGCTGTAGAGGAGCGATGCGCAGCATCGTGATGTTCCTGCATCCCGCACCCAGAGCCCAGATCACCTCCTGTCCCGCCGGATCCGACGCGCTCCTGAACACACCACAATCAGCTGTGTGAATTTTACCATTGATAACAAACCGTAATATGTGACCCTGGAGCACAAAAGCAGTCATAAGTAGCACAGGTATATTTGTAGCAATAGCCAACAATACATTGTATGGCTCATTAGGATATTAAGGATATTAATGTAGTTGTATTTCCTACCGTAATCAAAACTTAATTTTTGATTAGTAATATGCATTGCTAAGAACTTCATTTGGACAACTTTAAAGGCGATTTTCTCAATATTTTGATTTTTTTGCACCCTCAGATTTCAGATTTTCAAATATTGTCCTATCCTAACAAACCATAGCTACATCAATGGAAAGATTATTTATTCAGTTTATCTATTATAAATTATGACTGGTTTTGTGGTCCAGGGTCACATATGTGCTGAAAAAT
>NW_015660791.1:0-395 GCF_001515625.1 Sinocyclocheilus rhinocerous | reverse complement strand
GACGCTACAAAAGGCCTACATGCTTTACATGAGAAATATAATAGAATTACTATTAAAATATTAATAAAGATGTAAATCAGACATGTACTGATGAAAAGTTAAACGAATTTATTTAAAATAAAATAAATATATAAATAAAAAAATAAATAATGGGTATATTAAATAATTAAAGAATAAAATAAAAATAAAACACATCATAATGTAAGATTTAAATCATTTAAAATAAAAAATAAAATGAAGCAATAAAAATTAAATCATAATAAAGTACAATTTAAATAAATAGTTTAAATGAAAGACAATTAAAATAAAACAGTAAAAATTAATTAAATCAATGTAAAATGTAAATAATTAAAAATAAAAGCAATTTAAAAAGAAACACTAAAAAATCATAATAA
>NW_015660790.1:0-548 GCF_001515625.1 Sinocyclocheilus rhinocerous | reverse complement strand
TCGCGAAGATCCGCATGACGCAGATCGCCGTGTGGTTGCTGAATTTCGAAGAACGTCATACTTTCACCGCAGAATCAAGAAGACTGGACGAATAGTAGACTGGTTGGTCTTTCCTTTTACATTCTGAACAGTATTTCTTGAGTCAAGTGAAACATTTCATGAATTTTGGACTCCGTTTGAACTTTGGATTCAATTCGCCATGCTTTATTGAATTATTGAATTTTGGACTCCGTTTGAACTTTGGATTCAATTCGCCATGCTTTCGTGATTGAATTATATCTGTTTAGGCAAGTTCAACTCTAATTTTGTAAGGATTTTTTTCTTTTTTTTTTTCTATTATCTTTCACCCCCTCATCCATTTTGAAATAATGGCTGAGAAATTTCCTTCAGATTATGATGCTACTAGCCCATTTGTCCCTAGAGGGAGGGGTGTTTTACTTTCTGGGTTGAATAATGGTGGCATGACACGCAACGAGTCATTTTGTGGAGGGATTGGCCATCTTCAGTCTACGAGTGATAGTGAAAGGGGTATAGGGCGTGGACATACC
>NW_015660789.1:0-527 GCF_001515625.1 Sinocyclocheilus rhinocerous | reverse complement strand
AAAGGAAAAATTTAAATCGCATCATATGACCCCTTTAAATTAAGACACGCATCATATGACCCCTTTAAATTAAGACAAAAAAAATGTAATTCAGAACTTTTTAAGACTTTTAAAATGTTGAATGTTTTAAAGTTGTTGAAGTGTAGAAGCATCCTGAGAGTCTCCTGCCAAACTGCAGCTGCTGCTGGAGATGATTTGCTGAGAGTAGAAGCTCGTGGATCCTATCAGCCATTAAACTGTCTCTCTGTGCTCAATAATAAACCCAGCGTTTTTCAGTCATCACTATCTATCGCCTCTCCACGGACTGCTTTGTTCACAGCTCTCTGTAAGTAAATGCCTCATGTATAAATATATGACCATAAATGCAAACTTGAAGAAAATGAACATTTTCTGCAGCAACTAAACAGTATGTTTCAGCTGTTTTAAATAAAACATCAACATCCAAACCTCTGTTAATTCTCAATAAAAGCTTCTGTAGACTTTTTTTTTTTTTAGTGTGTGCCGGCTGTGAAGAGAAACTCACGCAT
>NW_015660788.1:645-944 GCF_001515625.1 Sinocyclocheilus rhinocerous | reverse complement strand
TGATCCTTCAGAAATCAGTCTAATATGCTGATTTGCTGCTCAAGGGTCTGTGTAACCCTTTGTAGTTCTTTGTTCAATTTGCACCATCAAAATGAACCAAATGAAAAGTTGGCCTCAAACTTTCATTTTCAATATCTTTGGAGCAATTTACAAACGGATAATTGTCTCTCATTTTAATTTTCAATTTTACGAGTTTGGGTTGTTGCGCCCGAATCTGATTTTTGAACTAACATAAAAAATGACTCATTATTCTGATTTTCCACTTCTCTGTTTTGCGCTCCCGGTTGGACCGTACCAGT
>NW_015660788.1:0-417 GCF_001515625.1 Sinocyclocheilus rhinocerous | reverse complement strand
GTTAGTAGAGGAGCTGGGATACACATGCAAACAAGTTCAAGAGGTCCTACAGCAGCAATATGGACTCGGGAGAGGCTCCAGTATTTCCTCCATTTCTAAATTCTGCGCATCGAGGAACATTCATCGTTTTGATTACGCACGGCTAGGGAGAGATGGTGTGGATGCAGTCGTTCGACCAGCAGTTACTGTTTGCGGCCCTGTGTACGGTAGAAAGATGATGACTGGGATGTTGAGAGCTTGGGGATACAGGTTGGGCAGGGGCGGCGCCAGAGAATTTTGAATGCAGGTGCTGAGGGGGTGCTAGATCATTGACGGGGAGCTGGGCAATTTAGGGCTCCAGAATTTATTATTCCCACTCATTAATAATTGAGGCATTATTCCCACTGGTCGCTCTTTTGCGACTAACTTTCTCAGTTG
>NW_015660787.1:0-738 GCF_001515625.1 Sinocyclocheilus rhinocerous | reverse complement strand
GTCCCCCAGGTCAACTGGGTAACTTCTTAGATGAGTTGGATGTGTAACTCTCAAACTTCCCTGAGGACGGTACTCCTCTGGTACTACCCAGTGACTTCAACATCCACCTAGATAAACCACAGTCTGCTGACTTCAACACTCTGCTCGCCTCATGTGACCTCAAGAGTGTGTCTACTACAGCTACTCAAAAATCAGGTAACCAATTGTCTGCACACGCTACTGCTCAACGAACAACACTTTAGTTACACCGCTGCACACCTCAGACCACTTCCTCATCACTTCTAACCTCACACTGACTCCGGACACAACACACATGACAACACTTTAGTTACTCCATTGCACACCTCAGACCACTTCCTCATCACTTCTAACCTCACACTGACTCCGGACACAACACACACTCCTCCGCAGATCACCTTTCGGCGTAACCTACACTCACTCTCCCACTCGCCTATACTCTATGGTTTCATCCTCGCTTCCTCCACCCTCTCAGTTTTCAGCACTGGACACAAACAGTGCTACTGACACTCTTTGTTCCACTCTAACATCTTGCTTAGACAACTTTTGCCCACTTTCATCCAGACCAGCACGCTCCACCCCCTCTGCCCCCTGGCTGTCTGATGTTCTCCGGGAACATCGCTCTAGACTCAGAGGGGCTGCAGAGAGGAAGTGGTGTAAATCAAAAACTCTACCCACACACTAGTTGAGTGGAGCCCAAGGAACCGGGGTCTAACCAAC
>NW_015660786.1:748-895 GCF_001515625.1 Sinocyclocheilus rhinocerous | reverse complement strand
AATGAGCACAGCACATCATCACAGCACCATTCAATTTCAAAAATAGTCAATGTACATATTAATTTATAAAAGTTAAACTCAATTAAAAGTCGTGATTTCACCATTTTTCTAAAAACTCGTATAACTTCTTGATCTCCTTTCTATTCA
>NW_015660786.1:0-486 GCF_001515625.1 Sinocyclocheilus rhinocerous | reverse complement strand
ACAGTCTCCCTTTCATTGCAAAAAGGACAACTCTCACTTACATTAGGGTTCAACATTGCCACAAAAGAATGAACTGCTACAGCTCCATGGAGTATCCTCCATTGAAGATCACCAACCCTTTTAGGTAAGGGAGGTTTATAAAGAACCCTCCACACTGGTTTTGTTGTCTCTGTAATCTCCAAAGTATCTCTCCATACAGTATCACTTCTATTTTTTAACCATTTAACATTTGTCACTTTCACAATACTTCTGTACAATACTTTTCCAGTCGCTGCAAATAAATCAATTTTCTCATCAATTTCCTTCTTCAACAAAGGATTAATGTAATTTGATGAGTTAAAATCAGGTACAATACATATATCTGGAAAGAAATCTTCATAATCCGGAAATAAACATTTCGTATTGTACTCTTCAAGTAAATTTTTTTCTTGTGAATTCAATACCCCCTGCAGTTTATCTAAAAAACGTTTAATAAATCGTACAGAC
>NW_015660785.1:0-566 GCF_001515625.1 Sinocyclocheilus rhinocerous | reverse complement strand
TCAGGAGAGCCTCTGCTTGCTGGAGTTTTTCACTCAGTTCCTCTCGGGTGTCCTTTTCCCACTGCTCTCAGCATGCTGTGTCTACACGGTGATCAGTTAAGGCTTTCTGGAGTCTCTCTACTTTTTAAGGCTTTCTGGAGTCTTTCTACTTCCTCCTGCAGCTCTGGGTCCTTTTCATCCGCCGTCTTGTGCTGGTGCTGAGTCTCCGACGTTAGCTGGTCCAGTTGACTTTGAGCAAGCACCAGGTTTCTCTGAGCCTCCTCAGCCTGGAGCTTCAGCGCTGCTGCTTCCTGTTCCATGCGGGAGATGCTTGCTTCTCCCAGCTTTGCCTGAGCGAGGAGGTTGTGGGCGAGGGGCCCGATGATCTTGGTGAGATCTTTGTGGCTGTAGTCCTGTGTAGGATCGTGTGACATCAGGTCGCTCAGGTTGTCGTCGAGCTGTTCCCGGCTCAGGTGCTGCAGGCCACCGGCGGCTTCAGAGAGGAGGGTACCAGTCATGGCACTCAGCCAGGACTCTAGTCAATCCCAGTGGGCATCAGGGCTGGATGATCGAGACATGTTGGCTCA
>NW_015660784.1:410-2377 GCF_001515625.1 Sinocyclocheilus rhinocerous | reverse complement strand
TACATATAGGTAAGATGACAGGAGCGAGTGGTTCCATCATAAGCCTGCATAAAACAGTATAACATATCAAAGACAACATACACAATGACCTGAAGGATATGTGTGTTCATTCACAGAAAGGTTTTTCTATGAATTAATTAGAGAATAGTCCATTTTTGGGCATTGTGTGTCTTTCCTGGTGCCCGCTTCTCTGCTTGCATTCCTTTGAGCAATAAAACCAGTGATATCAGCCTTGGTTGCCATGGAACCAGAGGCCTGTTCTGCTTTCCTGAGGTGTTACACATTTCGGGGGAAGGGTCCATAGGTCCTTAGATGGCTTGTTAACTGAGGGGTGTTACAGAGTATTTGTTAAATATAGCTAAAATGGCCTTAAATAATTAAATACACTCCAGAACCGTATGTTTTCTAATACACGCATGAATTGCATGTGTTCAAACAGCGTTGCACAAACTCGCGGTGCTGTCTTGTTAGCCAGAGCCCAAACCGTGAGAGAAATCAGTGCTGAAATTGTGTTACTCATCAGCTGCTCAGTAACATTTTTATGAATTTTTACAAGGCATGTGACAATGTGATATGATATTCGTAATGAGACTCATTTATAAATCTGCTGTTGTCTTCCTGCGCGTTTCCGCCAAAATAAAAGTTGAGAAAAAGCAAGAACTCTTATCAACATTCATAAATGTTAGTATTGTAATTTTTCTGTTGTTCTATTGAATACAATTAAAAAAGTAAGACAATAATAATTATAATAATTACAACATCTCTATTAATACATTTATTATAACATTCACACATAGTGTTCAAATTGGGATCTGTAATATTTTCTAATGTTTTAAAATAATTCCCTTCTGTTCAACAAGGCTGCATTTATTTGCATGCCTGATTCAAGAAGACAGTCCCAAAAATGGCCACAAAATATTATTTTACTAACTTATTAATTTTAAGTTAAATTGTGCTTTGTTGGTATAATGTCTGCTAAAATGTTAAAAAATGTTCCGTGTTAAATAAGTATTTTTAAATTGTTGTTTTGTATTAGTGTACAATATTAAAAAATAATAATTTATTCCATGTAGTGTCCATTTCATTTATTTAACATTTAATATTGGAGGCATCCAAGTTATTTGATATATTTGAACTTTTTTTTTTTTTAAAGTAACGCAGTATGGCTTTCCCAACTCATTGCGTGTGCGCGGCACATTATTTCTTCTTCAGCTTAGAGGGAGCATTGCTTAAAAGGTTCTTCACAGTGATGAACCACTTTTGGTCCCACAAAGAACCATTCAGTCAAAGGTTCTTTAAAGAACTAGCTCTTTCTTACCTTTTTATAATCTGAAGAACCTTCTTTCGCCACAAAGAACCCTTTGTGAAATAGAAAGGTTCCTCAGATGTCAAAGGTTCTTTATAACTCTATCCTATTATAATTATTATTCCTTTATAACTATCTATTTATAATTTATCCAAGATACATTATAAACGAAATTACTAAGTTTTGTGGAGCATATCTATTTAACATGTTATTATATATAAGACTGGAATGATGTTGGAAATTGAGTTTTGATAACAGAAATATAATATAAATATATTCAAATAGCAAACATTAATTTAATGTAACAATATTTCACAACATTACTCTTTTTGCTGTATTTTGAATCAAATAAATGCCTTTGTGAGCAGAAGAGACTTCATTTAAAAACATTAAAAATCATACAGATCCCAAACGTTTGAAAGGCACTCTCTCGTGAACGCGCGACGGTTAGAGTAAGTGACAGAAACGTGTATATAAGTTTTTAAATATGGATGTTTTTATTACAACAATGCATGGATTCGCTACAGAAGGCCTTCGTTCACCCCCCGGAGCCGTGTGAGGCACGTTTTACTATGGATGTATGCGTTTAATTTTATTTGTTTTGGACTGATGACCTGCAACACCCGCTGAGTGCCATTCTAAAGCTTGAAAGATCAAAAAC
>NW_015660784.1:0-276 GCF_001515625.1 Sinocyclocheilus rhinocerous | reverse complement strand
AAATATGATGACTTCATGTTGAATGTCAACTCCGTCATTGGCCAATCTTGAAACCTTACGAAACACACGTGTCCTTGAAGAAAAAACAAAAAAAACCTTGCTTTGATATGAGATATTATTAAGTCTTGCTTTTAATAAAAACAAGCTCTTTTTATCATTAAAAACATTTTCATCCATTCTATAGCATATGAATGAGTGAATTGTATCTGTGTTGTTTCAAGGGGAAAAGCGTGAACTGTTTATGAATTCCATTTTACAGATTAGACAATGAAGACT
>NW_015660783.1:0-543 GCF_001515625.1 Sinocyclocheilus rhinocerous | reverse complement strand
TTACGTAAAATACATACGAATTATCATGAGATCACGTTGACTTTTAGGTACTCTCGAGTCTCCCTGTGTTATATCCATGCATACATTATCAGGGTGTCCGCGGGTCCTTAAAAAGTCTTAAATAACGTTTTCCTAATATGAGGCTCAATGTCTTAAATTCGGATTCGATGGGTCTTAATTATTTTTGGTCTCATTACCGCTAAAATATCTTAAGTCTGACGGAGCTAATGACTTTACAATCATTGGACAGACCGAAGATTTTTTCTTCCCCGCGGTAAGTTACTGCGTCATCAGAGAGAATTGCAGTAAGTTAGCAGAATACAGAATACAAGCTCGCGCTGAGGCTCACTCTGTTTGTCTCGAGACTTCAGAACAAATGAGCGTGACCGCACACATAAACTCAGAAGAAACACACTGAGGTAAAAATTCTAAATGTTTAGTTTATTCATAACATGATGATATAGTTAAATAACACCATGAGAAGTGAGCTATTTTGCACAATATTCTCACGACGCAAAAAAACATTCAAAACACCTACAGAGT
>NW_015660782.1:0-495 GCF_001515625.1 Sinocyclocheilus rhinocerous | reverse complement strand
TTTTATTTTTATGCTTAACTGCCTAAAAATCCGGGTTTCAAACCTATCTACATATGATCACCTGGTCAACACAATAAACTATATAAAATCGCACATTTGTAAGATATCAGTCAGAATTTGAACTGCTAATCGCACCTTTGTAAGATATCAGTCAGCATTTGAACTGCTGTGTGTGTGTGTGTGTATTTTGTAGTTTTTCATATGTATCATTACATTATTCAAGTAAGCTCCAAGCTAATTCCTGCATTTAAAGTTGTAATCCGACAAAGGACGCAGCAAACCAGTGTAACTTACCTGGCTTCGGTCTTGGCTAAGCCTGAGGTACATCACCGTCTCCTCCATTATGACGTAAAACATAAAAACAAAAATGAGCAATTCTGGCTTCACCTATCCTGGCAGGATTGTCCTCACGTCAGCTCTCCTCTCGCATTGTTGCTATGCGACAAAGCAGTAATCGGGAACCTCTGGTGTCACAATTAGGAAATCCTGCGAAGG
>NW_015660781.1:0-529 GCF_001515625.1 Sinocyclocheilus rhinocerous | reverse complement strand
GCAAAAGAGAAATCAATTCGGTAACGTTACTAGCAGGCTGTCTGTAAAGCGGCTGAGTGAACACAGGCATCCGACGAATCAGACAGCGTGCCAGCAGCGCTTTGAGTTATCTTTCGCACTGGGACAAATGCATGCACACGACATTATGCCAAAATGACCGTTGTTGGCGAGTGACCTCGTAAACAACACAGTCTAAAATAATTGACCGTAAAGACGGGAGTAGATCGGATGTGTGTCAGATATGCGTCATGTTTTAAAGGGACAGCAGTTCATGACATTCATAGCGTTTGTTTTGTTTTCTTCCTAATGACAGGACGTAATTGCTGCTGTGCTGTGAATCTCAAGCACCCCTGCATTCTTATCATGGGTTCGTATTCTGTTTTATTAACAGCTTTTATTTAACATTAGTGTTAAATATTGAAAAGAAGTTGGTTGCTGAACACCGCTTCAAAGGTGTGTTAAAAGCTGCTTGTCGTTATGCATGTGGTAATTTTGTAATGTCTTTTTTTGTTTATGGTGATGGGCAGTT
>NW_015660780.1:385-555 GCF_001515625.1 Sinocyclocheilus rhinocerous | reverse complement strand
CTTGCCTCACAGTGCTTTGGTCCAAATTCCTGCTTTCCTCTTTTATATCACCTCAGTGTTGCCAAGTCCACGGTTTTCCCACAGAACTGGGCTACTTTAACACTGTTGCCGTTGTTTTTCATTCATGTCCACGGGTTGAAGTGACCCCAATAACGTGATATTTAGCCCCT
>NW_015660780.1:0-231 GCF_001515625.1 Sinocyclocheilus rhinocerous | reverse complement strand
AACAAAGTCAATAGTTGTGGAACTCCAGTAAGTAAGGCTGTCAAGGCTATTTTATTAACTTAAACATCGGATGAAGTGATTATTTTCTCTTTAATACAGATGATGCCAATGTATTTTTCGATGAGTTCGCTATGTTAGCAATAATACCGTTAACTGCTTGACCGATAGTCTACAACGGACATGAGTGCTGTCGCGGTGCGACCACAACAGCTTGAAGTTGTCTAATTTGGC
>NW_015660779.1:690-845 GCF_001515625.1 Sinocyclocheilus rhinocerous | reverse complement strand
CACACACACTCTCTCTCTCACACACACACACACACACACACACAGGGGCGCCGCTAGCAATTTTGGAGCCTATGAAAGAATATGAGGTTGGGACCCCCACCGCACCAAACATACACTATATTGCCCAAAGTATTGGGAAAACTAAAAAACTCATC
>NW_015660779.1:0-611 GCF_001515625.1 Sinocyclocheilus rhinocerous | reverse complement strand
GTACAATCATTTTAGACACTTCCAAAACTGTGGCAACAAAGATGGAAATACAATTTTTAAATACATTAATTATGTTTCCATCTTTGATGCCACAGTTTTGGAAGTGCCTTTTTCTGTTCTAGAGAAGGGGGCGTCCCAATACTTTTGTCCATATGTATGAACAAGTCACAGGTGTTTGGTGATGAGTTTTTGGCTCAAGGTCTGCGTTTAAAGTCACAGCAGAGGTGTTCAGCTGCGATTAGGACTTGGCTTTCTGCAGACCAGAAGTTCTTCCACACTGACTCGATCAATCTTTTTTCTTCTTCTTTTTAACCTTGCCTTATACACAGAGGCATTGTTGTGTTAGAATAGAAAAGGGTCCTGTTCAAACTATTGGTATAAAATTAGAAGCACACAATTCCCTAGAATAGCATTATATGCATATAGCATTAAACAAAGATTTGTACTCATGGAAATGACTAAAGTATTCAAACCTGTTCATTAGAAGGGGGTGTCCCAATACTTTTGGCAATATAGTGTGCAAGCCAGCCTGGCTATTAGGGATGTGCCGAACGGTTCACGGGCAAATTCGCTGTTTTACTGTCATAAATGTCTTTTTATTGTTGTTAGCA
>NW_015660778.1:416-576 GCF_001515625.1 Sinocyclocheilus rhinocerous | reverse complement strand
AGGAATAACTAAGCAATTAGTTACTACTGCCCTTTTATAATATATTAATTTTATTTAAATAATTAATTGATCATTTAGATTGAAATCAACATACTCTTTGGTAGGGATGTAACGGTATGAAAATTTCCTATCACGATTATAGTGACCAAATCATGGTTAT
>NW_015660778.1:0-254 GCF_001515625.1 Sinocyclocheilus rhinocerous | reverse complement strand
TTTTTGTTTGCATAATCACTAAAACAATAACATTACCAACTGACCACGACATCGAAATGACAACTTGACTGACAACAGTTTAATAGCATGTTCAAATATCTCATGTAAATGTTCAAATAAAGCTTTGAAAAAGTTTCATAAAAAGGTAAACCTCACATTTCAGCCTTTAGATAAAGAAAAGATATGTCAAAATGATAATTGCTTAATAGATGATTATATGTATTTTATCTGCTCCATAAATAATTATAGATAAC
>NW_015660777.1:0-1495 GCF_001515625.1 Sinocyclocheilus rhinocerous | reverse complement strand
GGTCAAATAATTAACCTCGGTTTGTTAGGGGGTTTTTTTCTTTCCGAATTTACCAGTAGGAAATTAGTAGTCATTCAAAATGAACGTACAACAGAAAATTGGGTGTACAGTCATTTCAACGCAAAACTTGGAATTTATCAATATGGGCGTGAGCGGTGGCTACGATCCTCAAGTCAGACGTGAGCGGTGGCTACGATCAAATCTCAAGTCAGGTGTCAGCTCGTGTACGCAAGTTTTTAAATTACCTGAACTTAAGCGCAACATATAAATCTGGTGGAGAATTGTAGAATGACAGCATTTTGTTCATTTAGTTTATTTTCCTGACCGACAACCGAAGCTCATTAGTCGATCACTGACCAGTAAGATTAGAATGTCTTTTGTTTTGTTTTATTCAGGGCTTTAGCTTTATATGCACGAATAGCAATGTAAACCACAGACCATGAGGATTCAATCACGCGCTTGAACGGAGAAAACAGAAATTAAGTATATGAAAGTAATAAAATAAGGCTGCACAAAATATATATTATAAATAGGCTATAATATAATTAACAGATTAACAAAATGGAAAAAAACTGCAATATGTATAGGCTACGCTTGTTTTTGTGACACTCTTAATGCATTTTATTTAATTTCTTTATATCTTTATTTGATTTAATTCATCTGATCGCAGAAACGCCTCACGCACACTAACAACATTAGTTCTAGCGTTTCCTGACATTTTAGCCCTTCATCGTCAAACTAAAATGCAGTCAACCAAGTTGCACGGTTTATTTAAAAAGGTCAGCTGTAAAATCAGCGTGCAGCACCCAAACAAACAAACCCAAAGCAAACAAACCAAAAACTCCTCGCGTTCGCTCGCCCACAAAACTCCTCACGTTCACTCACGAAATGGGTTTTTAGGGTAAGCAATGAGGGGCCGCATTCGCTCGTTCGCCCTGAAACCACTCTCATTCACTCTCAAACCCCTTGTGTTCCCTCAATCGCTTGCACTAAAAATCCTTTGCATTCGCTCGTTCGCCCTCAAACCCCTCAGTCGCTTGGTCTAAAACCCCATGCTTTTTCTCCTCCCTCAATACTCGTCCTGTTCGCTTACGCAATGGGGCTTCAGGGTAAGCAAATGAGGGAACGCATTCGCTCATTCGCCCTCAAACCGCATGCGTTCCCTCAGTCGCTTGGTCTAAAATCCCTTGCATTCGCTCGTTCGCCCTCACACCCCTCGCATTCGCTCGTTCCCCTCAAACCCATTGCTTTCCTTCACTTGTTTGCCCTAAATCTTCTTGCGTTTGCTTATTTGCTGTAAAACTCCTTGCGTTTCCCCTCCTTCAAAACTCCTCGTGTTCGCTCGCCCACAAAACTCCTCGCGTTCACTCACAAAATGGGTTTTTAGGGTAAGCAATGAGGGACTGCATTAGCTCGTTTGCCCTGAAATCCCTCATGCTCACTCGCCCTTAGAACTCTTCACGTATGCTCACACAATGGGCTTTTAGGGCAAGCA
>NW_015660776.1:203-2644 GCF_001515625.1 Sinocyclocheilus rhinocerous | reverse complement strand
CAAATGCTGTGGTAAAACCATGGTTAATCTCTGAAAGAGTACAAATAATTGTGGATTGATTTGAATGCTCTCATTTGTAAGTCACTTTTGATAAAAGCAGCTGATAAATGTGAATTTTTGTATATTTAATATGTTTATTGAAAATTTTAATAAATGTGCAACCTTTATTGAGAGTGGTGTGTATTGTTTTATTATAAACCAGCGGCTGCTGCCGCGGCTGGTCCGTAACGATGAGCGAAGCACCGGTGACCCGCGGGCTGCTGCCGCGGCTGGTCCGTAACGATGAGCGAAACACCGGTGAGCCGCGTCCACACAGAGCAGCCGGTATTTACAGCTGCATCGTCCCAACATCGGCCGGAGAGCATTTGCAATCAGAAGCCGACGTCGCGGCGACATCTTCCCTATTAGCAAACGATCCCCGAGCGATATCGTGCCGATGGAGTTTTGTACGTCGGGTAGACATCGGCCCAACGTATATGTGCTGTCTGGGAAGTGTTTAAGTCAACAAACAGTGCTGTACTCGATGATAACAAGGCAGAAACGAGCTCGTATATGTTGCAGAAACAAACTGTGTAAAGTGTATTTAACAGTTAAATAAGTGAAATACTGTGATCTGCTCACCTCTCCTCAGAAGACTCGACGCTGACGGAGTGACCGCGCGCTAGTGATGACGTCATCGCCGCGAGGCGGGATCAACGGCAGATCACCAAAAAACCGCCAAACTATATTTAAAACGTCAAAACATCTATAAAACAACACATTAAACAAAAACAAGGGTTACTGACATAGAGTAACATTTGAATTAATTTAGATATGATTTAACACTATTTGCTTAAAGTTGTTTTGTGTTTGATGAGAAATAAAAACGAAAATATGTGTTGTGGTGTATTCATTAGGCTATAAACTGTGGCAGACAGTGATTAACCTCATCTTTTGTCTCTATACAAAGTTTGCATAGATGGGCGAACATAATCTCCTGATTTTGTAAATGTGGCCAATTACATTTGCTTTAAGCACCCAGTTTGCGCTCGTCTATAATTTAAATTAATAGCTTACATTGACAAAAATGAGCAAAAATAACCTGCAATAGCAGAAATAAGCCTTTTTAATTAAAGTAAAGGCCCATGTTTAATAATATTGTCAATGAAATGAAAATGTTAAATGAAATTAGAAAAATGTTTAAGAGATTGTTTATTTTATATATTGTATTTTAATGTTACAAATAATAATATCAAGGTTTACAGGTATTTTACATTATTCTTTTGTAGTGTGGGTTTGATGAAGAGTAAACAAACATTTTCATGTGTCCTCCAATTTGACCCACAACCTGATCAGTTTGTACATGAGAAACTCATTCATTCATCAACTCCACGTCACTTTCACTTTCAGATAAACTTGATACTAAATTCCCCTCCCATCAGGCACCTAGTGTATTGCTGGCCTTGTTATAAATTAATGTTCTAATATAAAGTAACATGTTTCCTCTGTATGTGTACAATAGCACATAGAGTTTGCTGTGTTCATCTTAATGCTTTTCATCTAACAGTTGTTTCCATCTAAAAGCCCTTGAAAAGAGTTTCAGCACAGCGCTGGAGCCTGTTTGATTAGAGTGTGAGACTTGTGGGAGATCTGGCTTCATCTGGTCTTGTGGAGGTCTATCATGATGGAGAGTGGGGTTCAGTCTGTGATGATGGATGGGATCTGGTTGAAGCATCAGATGGGTTTTCCTGGATGACGGATGGGATCTGGCTGAAGCATCAGATGGGTTTTCCTGGTTCTGGTTTGAGTGAATTGCCTAGCAAGTTTTATTATCTGTGTTATTGTTGTTTATTAAATATTATTATTCAATAAATAATATTTTATATAAATAACAGTAGTATTTAGTATTGAGAAATGGTGTGTGTGTGTTCATGATGGTGATTTTAGTTTCATTATAGAGACTTTTTCCAGAGTGAGTCAGCAGTAAAGACTTTTGTAATGAAAGATACTGAACCGCTGTTTTATTGCAATTATGTACATATTTTTTGTACAAACATATACATCTCACAACAGTTATGGAAAACAAATAAAAAAAGGGTATACAGAAAAAAAAAAGTGCATGTGCATAGAAGGAAAAAAATGATATATATATATATATATGCCAGGGATAAAAAAAAAAAAATTTACCAAAGTAAAGTGACATAGTGCGTTCTGGAATTAAACGAAGTCTTGAAAGTTGATGCAAAAACAGGTTTCTACAGGTGTTCAATGTGTGCCCGTGTTAATACACTCTTAGAAGATTATTTGTACAATATTGCAGCTAAAAAAACAATTAATGAAAAAAGACAGGTTATAAAAATATAATTAATACCTGCTTGTTATGTGTTGTTGTGTTATTGTTGATGTTTTATACATGTCAGATTGTGAGAAATAACAGCATTGTCTTAACGTGGAGCAGTTTA
>NW_015660776.1:0-169 GCF_001515625.1 Sinocyclocheilus rhinocerous | reverse complement strand
AGAAATAACTGCATTTTCTTAATATATCCTGACTCAAATAATGTGTTTCTAACAGCAGACACTAAAGTGAATAAAGTGAGATGATCTGATGATGATCCTGAATGTCTTGTTGAATGAGTGTTGTTCGTCTGAGGCTCATCAATATTAACAGAGCTGCTGAAAAGACTCT
>NW_015660775.1:0-574 GCF_001515625.1 Sinocyclocheilus rhinocerous | reverse complement strand
TTAGGGGGACTATTGTTTTGAGGAAAATATTAAGACCAGACCACTGTGGTGATGGTGAAGGAACTAAATAAATAATACGATTTTTTTTGTAAAGTAATCAATCTGAACTGCATATAATATTTGTTATTTTAAAATATGCACCCATTCAATTTTAGCTGTATTCCTAATATGTTGAAAATGCAAGACAGATCTATTGTCGGTCGTCACAATAATTATGAATTACATGAGTAGCGTAAATGACAGCCCAACTTTCAATTCAAAACGGCGGAATTTGACAAAAGAAAAAAAAGGCGAATACTTGATATACAGTCGAGTCGACTGTTGCTATAGTAAGTAATTCTTACATTCAACATTAAGAGCAAGTCAAAAGGGGTAAGCTTTCAACTGAACTGTATAGCTCCTGTATAACTCCCCGTGATAGCGCGCAAATATTTCTGCCCATTTTCGCTCGTTGTCAGCCTCTGCTTTTCTGCAACAGACTGAAGCCTCAGCGTGAATTCAGCGTGCCTTGCATTCAGCTAATAAAAGGAAAATGCTGCAATTTTCTGGAGTTATTTTATGATTGTTTGGGCAG
>NW_015660774.1:0-462 GCF_001515625.1 Sinocyclocheilus rhinocerous | reverse complement strand
GTGACCAAGGATGACAGGAGATAAATGTTTTTGAAGATTTTATGGAGCGTTCCCACATTCGGACTCATCTGCGGCGCACGTGCCCGTGAGGGGTGTCCGGTTGCACTTTTTGGTCACTCTCGCTCTCTATGGGAGCTGTGAGAAAAACAAGGACGTGTTGATGAAGAATAAACAGAATAAATAAACAATTTTAACAGATCGTATCACAATGTGTGTGTGTACTCGTACAATATAATACTGAATAAAAAGATTCTCAGCATATGAATGAATAATGAATTGAAAATAAATCAATAAAGAAATGGATAAAAAATACCCTGTCATTATTTTGGGAACGATGATGACCGTTCCGTGAATGAAACGTTTCCCAAAATTGTGCTTGGTTTAAGTTGAAAGGAGACATCTTTCTTTGAGATCATCTGTATTTCCCTTTCAAGGGAACTTCGAACTGCGTCCTCTAGGGGT
>NW_015660773.1:0-495 GCF_001515625.1 Sinocyclocheilus rhinocerous | reverse complement strand
TCTACTGCCATTTCTGTCAAAATAAAAGCTTAAAAGTGCAGTATGTATTGCTAAAAGCTAGCAGTTTAAATGAGTAACTCTACTGCAGTCCAAATTCAAAACATCTCTTTCAAGTGTAGAAATTAGGAAAGAAGTATTGTAATTCCCCTACTGTAGTGTAAAATGATATACATATGAAATATTCATTTTCATTTATTTTACAGTGCAGTTGTTTTACAATATAATATATAATATTATATTCTAATTTTATTGACTTTCTAAAACACCAGTGTGAATGTAATTTAGACTAAGAGTATATCACAAATAAAAAAAGGTTGAGTTTTCTTAGTTAAGAACATGGGTTGAAGTTCTTAATTTTGAACTCTCAAAGTGCATTAGATAGAATAATTTAACTTTAAAATGTACAAAAAGTTTAATTTTTTCCAATTCTTCATGTTTTTTTTTTTTTTGAAAGGGGTCATCGAATGCAAAATTCACTTTTGTTGTTGTTTGAAC
>NW_015660772.1:1116-1421 GCF_001515625.1 Sinocyclocheilus rhinocerous | reverse complement strand
AAGTAGGACCCGTGTAAATATCGGATCATCTTTCCAGCGCTGGAGCGAAATCAAAGAGCGGAAGGCCTGCGATCGGACGCCATGGTTGCTTTGTTTCTTCTCGATAGGTGAGTAACACCGTGTCTGCGCCGCAACAGCTAAAGTCTGTCTTGAAAATCATTTCAAATTTGTGTCAATACGTCATAAATAGAACGCAGCAGCAGTTTTCTGTCGGGATTTGGTCGTGCCGCCCCGCATCCAGTGTAGACCATAGATATGTATATATATCTATGGTGTAGACAGCATCACTGATTATAATGAGTTCT
>NW_015660772.1:0-961 GCF_001515625.1 Sinocyclocheilus rhinocerous | reverse complement strand
GTTTTGCTTTGTTTCACAGAACTAATCATTGCCTGGGTTGCGTACTTATGTGTGGGGCGGAGCTATCAAAATAGGGGCGAGACCCTTTTGGGGTAGGGGCGTGTTTGTTTTGGTGATTTCAAATGTCAACATTGGCTACCAGAAATCGCTTACCCCACCTTTAAGTGTGGAATATTACACAATATATTCTAAACTATTTTAAACAAAAATTTTACTCGTACAAAAATGTGGACATCTTGGATAATACGTTTGAAATCATGAATACTCACAACAGATTATAAAGACTAAGTTTAATAAAAACTGTTCATGGAGTGGATCGTCTCATAGGGGCCAACATGTGGAGATCACATGCTCAAATGAATGCTAGTCTCTTTATAGCAGAAAACTGCTTGAAATTGAACAGTTTTAGTCATGGAATGAGATTTAGCACAACACTAATGTTTTCAAATCATAACATTTTAACATCTCGGTAACCGGAGGACGTATACCTGCCACATCCTTGTGTATACTGTATAACTGGTTACTATGTCTCTTTCTTTAACACAGTTATTCTCAAGGTCTTCAAACCCTCCTCAGCTCCACTATGGTGACCAATCCTCAGGAAAGGCCCAGAATCAGCTGGATCCTTGACCAGGTCCAGAACCTTCAGGACTCAAACAGTACAGACGTAGATACCAACAGAGTATGATGCTTCCATTGAGATTTCATGTCAGTTTTCCTGTGGACTCTGGGCTTTTTGGACTATGCACTCTCTCTTTCGAGTGGGCTCTGTGCTTTTTGGACTATGCACTCTCTCTTTCGAACAAAATTAACCAACTGAACTCACAAGCCTTGCAAACATTTGCTCTGTCTTACCTCAGTGAGCTCAGTACACCATGGTTACACACTCCAGCATGATCACACTAGCCTTCACATTAATGTCTCATATTTCACACCAAAATCCATTTTGAGCAATGAAATG
>NW_015660771.1:420-558 GCF_001515625.1 Sinocyclocheilus rhinocerous | reverse complement strand
TTCTGACCATTACCGCCCACTCCCGCAACGTGTGTGTCACGCTCCTGCACACATTCTATTGTATATATTGTATATATTGCATCAACGAAAATAGTTCCAAATATAGTAACAGCTGAGCCGCTGCGCATCTCTAAAAGC
>NW_015660771.1:0-267 GCF_001515625.1 Sinocyclocheilus rhinocerous | reverse complement strand
AATCAATTGAATGAATGATTCAGTGATAAAATCAGTGACTTGTCGTCACCTGCTGGTGGATTTAGTTTCATTTTTAGCGTATAATTTCAGTTTTAAATCATTTAATATTTCTGTATTCAAAATTGTATATTTAAAAAATTAATCTCCACATGAATGTATGAATTTAATTGCACTCATGCCACCTCTTTAAATGTCTGAAAATGTACCTACAAGCCACTTTTATGTTCTTCTGTGCCACCTCTGTAGTACAAATTAATTTATTAATAC
>NW_015660770.1:0-491 GCF_001515625.1 Sinocyclocheilus rhinocerous | reverse complement strand
GCGATCCGACGAGTTTGAAAATCGTGCAGTGTGAACTCAGCATTAGTATCATGAATACATGCCTGCTAAAGCCATGCGCGTGATTTTAATATATACTGCTTACTTTATGACTTAAAATAGTATCAAAAATCTAAAAAATATTTGTTGCAGAATGCTGAACACATTTACAATTTATTATTGTTTCAGTTTATATAGAGGTCTATGTTGTGGATGAATATTTTGGTGGGGCTCTGCCCATATAGACGAGCCGCACCTGATTATTATGGTTATCAAATATAAGAACTTACATTATATGAGGTGTTTTATACTTCCAATATAGTTCCCAATTACATGTTTCACATTAATTATGTTTGTGTGTACTTGGCATGAAAATTAATTCATTAAAAATGTTGTTGTGTTATATATCGTACATTACTATCATTGTGTAAAATTAATATTAATTTTATAGAACATATTATATATTATGTTGCAACAATCCTTATCTTCAGTTA
>NW_015660769.1:1130-1234 GCF_001515625.1 Sinocyclocheilus rhinocerous | reverse complement strand
CACATTAAACTTTTAACAGTGTAACTTATAAAGTATTGTCACTTACTATAAACCAGATAGTTCCGGTGCTTGATTCTGATTGGCTGAGCCGCGTTCGAAGCTGT
>NW_015660769.1:0-873 GCF_001515625.1 Sinocyclocheilus rhinocerous | reverse complement strand
CGTGAAGCCGTGGTTTACAGTGAATTACAGCTAGCTCGTGCCTAACAACGCCCCTTAGCTGTTATAAATTCACTGTAAACCACGGCTTCACGTGGCTTATTGCTTTATTTTAACTTGTTCAAATTCATATTTATAACTACTTATAAATGTTATTACAGTTGCATATTTATTATAATGTACACATTCATATTTATAGTTACAGAAGCACAAGGATGAAGACCTGTCCAGCCTTCTCAGGGTAATTTTAAAAGGAATATTTTAACATTTTTCGCTGTAGTTGATAATGCTTTGAATTTAGCATCTAAGGGAAGTGTGTGCATGCATGCCGTTATTGCAGTTGTTTTGTTTTATTTGTTACACTAACTTATTTGCAATTTGTCATTTATTCCTATAAAAAGATTAGCACCTGCCTAAGAGAGTTTAGTCAGGCATATAGTCTCTGTACTGTCTTACAATTTAGGAAAAACTGTTGTAATTACCTTAGTTTATATATATGTATGTATATGTATATACATACACACACACACACACACACATTTATAATGTGTGTATAAGGAATTGTGAATGGTTTTAGTAGCATATTACAATTAGGGGTGTGTACGATATTGACAAAAAAAAATTATATCTCAATAAATTTTTTTTTTTTGATAACGTAATTAAACAATATTTTGCTGAGTGTGGCTATGTGCTGGTACCTTGATTGGTTCAAGCCTTTCATGGATATATAAATATGACACTAAAACCAACCAGTAGGTGGCAGCAAGTCTCTGTCTTAATGAGTGAATGAGTCATTGAATCGTTCAAGCGATTCATTCAAAACGGCTGATGCATTTAGAAATGAAGCAAGTGACTGTCTTTTTGAATGGATTATTG
>NW_015660768.1:1346-1633 GCF_001515625.1 Sinocyclocheilus rhinocerous | reverse complement strand
TGTAAGGTTTCTCTCCAGTGTGGATCCTCTCATGTGATTTCAGATGTTCTGACCGACTGAATCTCTTGTCACAGTGTGAACACGTGTAGGGTTTCTCTCCAGTGTGGATCCTCTGGTGCAGTTTCAAATGTTTAGCTGTAATAAAAGTCTTCTCACACTCAAAGCACATATAATTTCTCACACCAGTGTGTATCTTCTGATGAACTTTTAAACTTTGCAGTTCTGAAAAACTCTTTCCACAGAAAGAAAATGAATGTGGTTTCTCCTTTGAATGAACTTTCAGGTGA
>NW_015660768.1:473-1156 GCF_001515625.1 Sinocyclocheilus rhinocerous | reverse complement strand
GGTTTCTCTCCAGTGTGGATCCTCATGTGAAACTCGAGACTCTGTTTGCATGTGAAACTCTTTCCACACTGAGTGCAGGTGAACCTTTTCTTGTCTCTTCTTTTCAGTAAAGAAATACTTTCAGTCTGTGAGTGAGTTTTTCCTCTAGTTTTGACATTATGTTTTTTCTCCTCCATTAGACCTGAAATTAAAGTTAAAAAAAGGTTACAATATAATTCAATCATTAAAAAAATGTGAGAAATGTAAAGTTATAGCTATGGTGGCCGAGAGAGAGCTCAACGCGTTGCAACTTCAGAAAACACATGCAAATAGAAAAATTACCAGCAAATAAAAAAAAAACAAGATGGCGGCGCATGCACGCGCTATGGCTTTTCTCTCTCCCGTCAGAACGGTGTTTTCGTGTTTTTTTGTCTTGTGAGTCGCAGTGTTTTTGTACGTCTTCGTCGCGTCTACCTATCTTTAAAGCGCGCATACAGTCGTGAGTTTCTGCTCAATGTCGGCAGAACCACATTTTTAGAGTTAAACTCTGCGCACGCCGAAGAGCTGCGGGATCTCGGTCTGCTCCGGAGGCCTACACCATCACCGACCCCCACTACTGCATCTCGCCCACAGCGGAGGTGCCACAAGCGGCGTGAGAGGAAGCAGAAGAGGGGTAAGCGCGGAGGTATCCGGGCTAGGCTAGC
>NW_015660768.1:0-361 GCF_001515625.1 Sinocyclocheilus rhinocerous | reverse complement strand
AAACTGGACTACATCCGACTACTACGCTCAACTCAGAGGACTGTAAGAGACTGTTGTGTTTTTGTGTTCACGGAAACATGGCTCAGCAACAGCGTACCGGACTGCGCCATTCAGCTCGAACAGCTAACATGCTATCGCGCGGACAGAGTTCTCGTCGAGGGAGATAAGACCCGTGGCGGCGAGCTTTATGTTTACATCAATGATGCGTGGTGCCGCGATGCTGTTATGGTCTGCAAACACTGCTCTCCCCTGGTGGAGTTTATGATTATTAAGTGCCGGCGGATCTATCTACCGAGGGAATATACAACCATACTGTTCGTTGCTGTATACATCCCTCCCAGCTCCAACAACAGCAACAGGA
>NW_015660767.1:0-970 GCF_001515625.1 Sinocyclocheilus rhinocerous | reverse complement strand
AAAAAAAATTGGTAGAATAATAATTTTATAATAAATCCAAAAGCAAGATGTCACAAAAATTGGGAGCGGAAATGGCAACTGAGCTGATGAGTGATGCTCTGCTGCCATCTACTGGTTATAATGTTAATTTCATGTCATTTTCATCTTAAGTCTTTGTTTTCCACGAGGAGACACATTTTTGGCCATTTTTTTTCATCTTCATGAATGAAAAGTAAATATTTGAAGTGAATTTTAATGCACAACTGAAAAGTTAAAAAACATATAGGCTTTAAAATATTTTAAGCATTTGAAAAATGTACACTATAGACAAACAGTGGGTAAAGGGCAGTGTGTATTTTTGTGTGTGTTATATATTAATGTATCTCACTCCAGCCAGGCAACCAATGTTGGCAACCCTGATATATTATAATATAACATTTTACTTTTTAAAGTTTTTGTCTTATGTGTAAAAATAACTTTACTGGGTATATATTTTTGTAATAAAACAATTCTGTTTCATAAACTTGGTACTAATAACAACTTAACATTATTTACCTTTGCCTAACTTTGGGGTCTTTGCTATTATATTCCAATATCATGTAGTGAATTTTGCTTTTGCCAACCTAGGGAGGCGAAATACTGTAGTGATGGATACTCGCGTCACCAAGGACGTTATGATATTTGGATCACGTGTCACTTAAGGTGTGGTTATGAGTACATCACATAAGAAAGATTGGTCGGATCTCTAACTTGTAGAGCCTCTTTCTGTATCATCAACACAAGGAAGACCCAAGTGTAATAAATTCGATTTTATTAACAAAAGATAGACAAGAGTAATCAACAACTACTAAATGAATACAATAAATGAGATAAGAATAAAGTGCATAATATGCATAAAATGCAAGTGATTATGTTGGGTGTTGCAATGTCAGTGTCACGAATCCGTTCCATGAACTTCCGTCTGCTCGCCACCAGAGGTTACTCTTCCACT
>NW_015660766.1:0-819 GCF_001515625.1 Sinocyclocheilus rhinocerous | reverse complement strand
CATGCGTTATTTGTTCAGTGAAATTATCAACGTGGTCTGGTGAAATACGGGACCTGAGGCGATTAACAATATGCACTTGAAAAAACGCGCTCGGCAGGAACTGAAGTCGGCACGCAGAGATAACGAAAAGCAAGCCGATAGAGTTTCAGAAAGCGCCTGGACATCCCGCACCACCACTGAAGTGGGTGTTCGTTAGAGGAATAGACGGCGCGGACGGGATCGCAGCACCGCGGGTTGTAGTGAATGACGTGATTGACATTTGCTGGCTTTGGCTAGTCTCTAAGCTAACGCCTACGTGCCTGTATTGAATATGATTACGCATCGCTCCAGTAGAGTTATTGTTAGACAATTTGACATTACACAGTTTGCACAAAATTTTTCCGTTTCCTTCTAATTATTATAATCTAATAATCCCACACCTTGCTCGTCTTTCGCATGGTCATTTTTGAACTCGCCGCAACTGACACGAAGAAAATGCATGCGAGGTCTGAGGTAAAAATTTATTTTCCGCCCAGATAAACTTTTAAAAATAATGTATTATTTTTCAAATGTTTTATAACGCAAGCTTCTAAAGGGCACATAACTCTGAAGTAATGAATTTAGGTAAATGGGTGCATTGTTTTAAATGCAATGTTAAAATTATGGTAATTTGAATGATAAAATCATGTTTTTCTTTTTCTTTTTTTTCTGACGTGTAATCGACTATTGTTTTCAGTGTCGACTAGTAGGAGCTGTACCGACTAGTCGACTAGACCCGCACATCCCGTCATCTCGCGTAGGGTTGGGTACCGAAACCCGGTACCAATATGGCACCGGTAC
>NW_015660765.1:867-1615 GCF_001515625.1 Sinocyclocheilus rhinocerous | reverse complement strand
ACAACAGGAAAAAGAAAGGAATCTCTCACAATTAAATCAAATCTTGAAACTTGCTTAATTATAGAGGAGTGTGGCGTTTTCATCTGAATGTAGATGACCAAACAAGTAATACTGCACTCCATAGTCCAGACCTGCAGTGACAGTACAAAATATGTATTTATTTATCAATCAATCATAAGAACCTGCATGATAAAATGTGGAAAATAGAAGAAGAAAAAAATATATCAGTAACTTCAGATTAGCTGATTGATGAGTTTCCCAAAGTTGGTACTGTGAGGAAAAAGAAATGTACCACCTTTTGTGTTATTGTTTTGCAGCAAGTTGGTCATGTTTCCTCTGACTTCCACTTTTCAGCACTCTGATAAGGTGGTGGTAAAACTTTAAAAGTGCTCTCTGAAATAGATGAACATCTACAACAACCAAATACAGTGTGTTTAGAATAATATACAATTACTTCAGCAAAACAAATAATTCTATTTTACTATACTGCAAACAACAAATACTCACAGTTATTCACAGAAATTTTTTTTAACATCTCTTTGTTCTTCTTGGTTTGAATTCATGTTTATAACGGCTGACGGTGATTTGACCAAGTGGCAACCTCCCCGTCTCTCTCGTGAAGCCAACAAGGAAGTGACTTAAACTGTAATTCATCAACTGGCCGCTAGAGGCTGGCTGCAAAAGGGAGTCAATCCCATAGACACCCCATGTTAAAATGCCCAACTTTACAGCAGAAAAAAACATGTTT
>NW_015660765.1:0-645 GCF_001515625.1 Sinocyclocheilus rhinocerous | reverse complement strand
TGCTGTCACCACCGTCGAGCTAGGTGGGCGTGGTTTCAGCAACCAGCTCCCGCCTCTTTGCCCATTTTCGATTATCCGGGAGTGACGCGCTGCAAAGATGGCGACGGCCGGCTCCGCCCACTTTGGGCTTCAAAAACGCTCTTCGGAAATCTACGGGTGACGTCACGGACACTACGTCCATGTTTTTATACAGTTTATGGATTTGACCGAAACTTTGTTTCATCTTTTCCTATACATATAGGCCCAATACAATCTACAGGGCAAAAAAAATTATTAGGATATAACATGAACTCTCGCAAGCATTATTGATCAATTCACAACAGTTTTATCAAGATACTTTAGGGATTCATGTTAAAAATGACAAACCTCCCGGCGGAGAATTGCGCAGGCCTGGACAACGCGATAAACCACCTTTCTTCATTTTAGCTTCTTGAAATAAAGTGTAACGTTAGGCTAACTAAAAATGACAAGGGTTTAGGTAAAAGTAATTGAAATAAGCTGAAATTAATAAATTTTCTCACTTACCAATGTAATCGTCGTTCTCCCGAGCGCTGAGCGCAGTCAGCACATCGTAACCGTTGAAGTTTAAAGGGGTCATATGTGTTGTGTATTTTGTTAACGTTGTTTATTTAACTACATCTCCCA
>NW_015660764.1:753-912 GCF_001515625.1 Sinocyclocheilus rhinocerous | reverse complement strand
ACAGGACAAACTAACAAAAACATAAAAACAACTGCGGAGCATGCAACGGAGGCAGCCATCAGTGTCGGCGCCATCGCGATCAAATATAATTTCAAACATGAGTTTTCAATGTTTTATGTTTAAAATATCAAAACATTATTTATGCATTTGTAACTGCAG
>NW_015660764.1:0-473 GCF_001515625.1 Sinocyclocheilus rhinocerous | reverse complement strand
TGGAAAAGATTAATTTCTATCACTGCTGTGAACTGACCACACAGAATATGAAGAATTTCAAAAAAAAAATTCAGGAGTCAGCTGTCCACAGTAGTCCTTAAGATACCAGCACATTAACACACTCCGCAAAATATCATCTAATTATCGTTATCGATACAATCCCAGAAAATATAGAGATATTGTTTTTTGTCAATGTCGTAAACCCCTAATTTGTTATTTAATTTATATAATAATTGATTGATAATAATTGTTTAAATTAATATAATGATTAATACTTTCGACTCATCCATTTTCTTAAAAAATGCTTTAAAGGCTGAAATGTAAAGTTTATAATTTTATAAAACTTTTTGTTTTTGTGAAAACTTGTATCTGAACTGTAAATTATGCTTTTTTTACAGTCATTTAACAGTTTAATATATTACTATATTTACTATACTATAATATATTAAGGATATAACAATGCCGGGTTTTAA
>NW_015660763.1:0-2290 GCF_001515625.1 Sinocyclocheilus rhinocerous | reverse complement strand
GATTGGCAGAAGATTTTGAGAGTGGCAAAGCCAGACTTCCTCAGGATATATGAGAATCTGCTTATGGGCAAAGAGGTCTCAAATACAGAGAAGACGCTGTACCGTTATTACTGCGAGGCGCTCTTGGTCTTCTGTCACATGCAGAGTCCAGGAGCTGTGGAAGGCTTGACAGTAAGTTCATGTATTTCAATGAGTTTGTACTCATGAAATGATGTAATGTTTGAACACGTATGCAATAGTAAATTGAACCTTTCCAATGCTGCAGGATGCAGACTGGGTAGAAAGGATTGCACAAGGTGGCAGGGTGGTGATTAGCGTAAGGAAGGAGAAAACTGCAAGTATGCAAATCGCCTTGACACAAGACGAGGAAGCTGTAAGTTTTAGTATGATTTAAAGAGCATATTGCATACCCACCAGTGTTTACATTCAGTAACTCTTTGGTGTTATTCCATAGTGCTTTCAGCTGTACTACAAGGAGATCAGGCCTAAGAACATTGGGCTCAAAAAATTCTGCCAAAGTTTTTTTACTTCAACGTCCGGCGAGGCTGTTCACAGTGTCTCACAAGACATGAGTCGCCTCCATGAAATGTACGTACCAATAGAGACCCATGTGCACTTGTGTAAATGGATACACTTTATTTTGCCTTGTCAGTCACAGTCAACATTTTATGTCACGTTTTCTCACTGCAGGTATAAGCTGACCCCTTTCAGGAGTTATGATGTATGGAGGGCCGTTGAGAACGCTGCAGAAAAGCTTGTAACATGAACAAGTACATTAATATTCGCAATAACATCAATTTATTGAATAATTAAGTAAATATAATTCCTTAATTTACCTTTGTAAGGAAATCTCATTGCTCTCTGCTGTCTTTACCGACGACATCTTAGTCCTGAATCGGCCACCGTAGCTTCTCTAAAGGGAGGGGTGAGCGGGGGACTGAGCCGTTGGTTGCAATTCGCAACCTCGGCGCTAGATGCCGCTAAAATTTACACACTGCACCTTTAAGTCCCAGCAGTGAAATTTTAGATTTATGTTCAAATTTGTCATATGATGCTTTTAAAATATATTGACAGTGTCATTACACACCTTGACAAAAAATATAATTAATGATTGATGTGTCCTTACCATACAGCTTAGTAATTCTGTACTTTGAACTACATTTAAAAAATATGTATATTACTGTTTAATTCATGTATATTAAGATGTTAAGAGTCAAAACTAATGTAGTAGCTGCAATATTAGCAAAAATGTAATTTCCGCAACATGTCTTTACCACAGCAAATTTAGTTGTTGCGGTAAAGACCTTGTGTTGCGGTAGAGACAAGTTCAAGGTTTACCGTATATTAAATTACAAATATTCAGTCTGTTGTAAATTATATTTAAACATGATATTTTCATTACGCAGCGCCTGAAAATAGGCTCATTGGAAGTTACCTAGCTGGGACTAATTTCAGGCGCTGCGTAATATCATTGCGCCTGCTGCACCCATGGTATGGCAGCAAAGTTCCTTGATTATTAAGCCGGAATGAGAGTATAGTTCCTAGCCATATCGGCCTATGATTATTACGCCGGAATGAGAGTATAGTTCCTAGCCATATAGGCCAAGAAAATTGCAACTTTTCATTTTCCGTCGGTCTTAGTACACTATGTAACTACAGAAGAGTCAAGTTTTAAATAGGAAAAATATAGAAAATCTTTGGTCATTTTTGAGCGAGATGCTAACGGTCTAATCAGATTCAATGATCTATACTAAGCTAAGCTAAAAGTGCTACCGCCAGACCCGGAGATCGGCTGAATGGATTCGAAAATGGTAAAACTCAACTGTTTAACTCTAGTGGAGTTGGAAAATTAGCTATTTTCAAAAAAAAAGTGGAGTGTTCCTTTAATCAGAAGACATCGTAGTATTAAATTATAAAGAATTTATAGTTTGAGTGAGAGGAGAGACACGTTTTAAGTGCACGCACACTCTCTGGGCGAGAGCAGCGTGTATCTGAGCGTGCGAGTCAGGTTTTGTGCGAGAGCAAAGGAAATCCGCGTGCGAGCGGGGAGATTCGCGCTCGCGCATTATATTAATGTGCTTTCGCGTTACAATAATGCGCTCTCGACATTTGTCATTAAAATAACGCCATATCGTAATGACAGTTTGACAGTTTCTTTACTGCAAAACTACTACTATCTTTTACACATGCAATACCTTCCGTTTCTTTTACTGTTGTTCTTTACAGTAGCCTGTTTTTAAAATTAATGGCACTTTAACATTGTGTCCTTACCGACACAAGATGTCATTAC
>NW_015660762.1:0-1222 GCF_001515625.1 Sinocyclocheilus rhinocerous | reverse complement strand
AACTGAAATTTGAAAATGTTGTAAATGAATTATCCCTTAATCTCAGTCTCAAACAACCACAGCTCTCTCATTGTCTCATTTAGTCATGCAGTTAATTCGCACTCTTTGTCACTCTCTGTGTATCTCTGCCATCAATAAAGCATACATTTATTTTTAACATTAAAAAAAGTTCCACAAAAAATATTAGTGCCCTGGGAGACTTCCTGAGGTAGAAACTTTGGTTTTGTTTAGGTTTTTTCTTTATATATACATATTTACATTTTAATTGTTGTTTTCTTTCTCAGGTAGATGCTGGAACAAAAAGCAGCCAGGCCACAGCATCTAAAATGGAAACTTCTATTAAAGTGGCTCCGTAACGTAAGAGACTTGGGACGGTGGAAGGAGCAGAAGAACCAGAAGATCAGAGATCAGGCAGAGCTCTACTGGTGCCCCTTAGGGGATTGATTTATCTATAATCTATAATATCAACTTAATGTTCTAATGTAGTTATAATTGTTCTATTTATAAATCTATTCAATATATCCTACTGTTCAATAGTTTGGGGTCAGAAAGTTATTTTTTTTCTTTAAGAAATTACTTGTATTCAGCAAGGGCGCATTAAATTGATAAAAAAGCGACAGTAAAAACGTTTACATTGTTGGACAAAATTCCTATTTTAAACAAAATGCTGCTTTTTTTAAAAGCTCTATTCAAAGTAACCTGAAAAAAATATAGCACTTTTTCCACAAATGACGCAGCACAACTGTTTTTGAGATGATAAGAAATGTTTCTTGAGCATCAAAACAGAATATTTGAGTCATTTCTGTTGAATTGTATGACACAGAAGACTGGAGTAATGGCTGCTGGAAATTCAAATTAAACATAATAGTAAAACAGTTTTTTTAATATTAAAACAGTTATTTAAAATTGTAATATTTCAGAATGTTACTGCTTTACCTGTATTTCTGATCAAGTTTTGGTTGAGTTTTGGTGAGCATAAGAGACTTCTTTCAAAAACATTTACAGATCTTACCGATCCTAAACTTTTGAGCAGTGTATTTTCTGCATTTTTTACATGGTCGTGAGTAAATCAAAGTATTTGAAATTTATGACTTTTACTTTCAACATGTGCAATTATTCTGCATGTGCATTAATAGTAATATTGCAGCATTCTGCAGGTACAAAGTTTTGTTATGTGTTAAGGCCGTAAAGGCCCTACACAGGTTTATATCCACATTTCCCT
>NW_015660761.1:0-516 GCF_001515625.1 Sinocyclocheilus rhinocerous | reverse complement strand
ATAATCTAGACGAGAGAGTGGTTTTCTCTGTCCCTGGGTTCCAGGAGGGCATGAGAGCGGTTTTCTCTGTCTCTGGATCCAAGAGGGCCACGGAGAGTCGCGGACGGACCAACACTGGACCACACTCATCCTCCTCCATCGCCAGCAGGCAGCAACGGGTGGTTCGAGAGCGTCAACAAAGGCCCTACTCACGCACCCTCTGCCAACCTGTGGAACCAGGTAAGCGTTGCACCGCACACTCAGACCCCTCTTCGGTCCGCTCACAAGCCTCCCGAGTTGGGTCCCTGCATTCCACCTCGCTGCCCCACTGCGGGTACAGCGGTGGTTTCCGTTGGTCCCGCTTGCACGGTACCTGGGTGCCTGGCTAGCGCTACCCAGCCCATCTCACTGGCTTCTGCGGACCATCAGCCTCGGCTATGCGATTCAGTTCGCCCCGCGTCCCCCCAAGTTCAGTGGCATCCGCTTCACGAGAGTGAAGGCGGCCGATGCTCCTGTCTTGTGTGCGGAGATCGCAGT
>NW_015660760.1:0-3303 GCF_001515625.1 Sinocyclocheilus rhinocerous | reverse complement strand
GTGAGATATTATTCATACTTAGTGTAAATTGTGGCAGATAGTACTTACACCTCAATGTACTGCAGTGATTTACAAAACCGTATGTAATAACATATTCTTTATATGATTCTATTCATTATTGTTACATGCTATGCGTATGTGTGTTTCTTCCTTCCTTCCCTCCCTCTCTTGTCTTTTCTCTGCTGCCTCGCTCTTAGGTTCCTGGTTGGACGTGTCGCCTGCCAGTCATAATTGTGACGTCGCCCTCTGCGCCCAATCTGCTGTCGCTCTGCCGGTTTAAAAGGTCCTCCCGCGAACCTCGTGTGGCGGCGGTGTGTTTGTGTGTGTGTGTTTTGGTTTGCTGAGATTAGTTTTTGCATCCTACTCGTTAATGCTGTGTGTCTAGCATTTGCTGTGTATTTGAGGTACGGTTCATTTATTCCTTAATTAGGGAAAAAGGAACAGGTAAGCATATCGCGCGATATACACTTTGCACGTAGTAACGATGAGTGTCTAGACACATTAGGAAAGCGGTGTGCGCCCCCCTTGTAATTTGGTTTTTAGTGGTAAGAGTAGGACATTTAGAGCATCAATACGCTGAAGACTTCGGTTTCTTTTCTATATTCTTCTTTTGTTAGTTAGGCTAGAGGACTTGGGGAGCTTTATGGGAATCATTTGGTTTTATTGTTTTCTTTGATTTGGCCGCCACTCAAGTTCCTTTTTCCTATATTGTTTTTGTGATAACCTTCGTTACTTCCATTGTTGTTAATTTTCTTTATTATTATTTTCATTTCAGCAATTGTAAATATCGCATCACAAAGCATTTTTCTTGTGGTTTCGGCTTAATGTAATAAATTGTCACTTGAGCTTCATTTGTGTGTTTATGATCACTTTTCTGCCTGGTTCAATCCACCCATCAGTAATTTATTTTAAGTGTTATGATACAACTCCTAGATCTTTAAAGATTGTAACATTTAAAAACAGATGCTGCCTTATAGTGTCCTTCCTTGTGTCTATTCCTAAAGCCCCCCCTACACCTGCTCCTAATCACACTGAAGCTGCTGATCAGTAAAGCTGTTCTTGAAGCTGCAGGAAGAGACACACGCTTTTGAGTTTGGGAACAATATGAGCTGCATGTGGTTGATTCACCAGAACATCTGATCAACGTGAGGACATCACATATAATTTCAATTATATACATGTTAGACATTTTATTTATGTTTTGAATATTTTGTTGTTTTCTTTAATATAAACACCTCTCTGAGCTAATATACAATGGAATAAATGAGAAGAAATGCAGATTTGTACTCGGGTTGGTCGCCTCAAAAGCCCACTGTCCTTACTCTCCCACTTATCTGACTGGTTTCTTTAGTAATTTTGTCTGCTAACAGTCAAGCCTTTGCTAACAAGATGGGCTATTAGCACTTAGTGTAAACAGACAATCCATTTAAAAGTTGCATCTTTATTTTATTTTATTCCTTTCTGTTTGTGACCTGAGTTGGATGCTTGTGTACTTTCTTTTCCTCACTCGTTCCCCCATGTATGTGGACGAGTGTGTCGATGCTTGAGGTGTTTTATTAAACTCTGGAAAATACGCCATCCTCTCATCTCCTGTGCATTATTAGCCCCACACAGTTTCTCATCTGGGCTGTTTAACATTTCAACTCGGTGTTACAATGTACAAGAAACAAAGCCACACACTGTTTTATTTTCTGTATCGCTGTACCTTGATTAACAGTTGTCTCATCCAATCAGTAGTAAGTATTCCATTCACAAACAATACCTAATTTTTACATTTTGTCTGACTTGTCATTGTGTTTTCTGACTTTTTTGGGTGATTTGTTTTTCACTTCACAAATACTTTACAGTGTATCATATATAATCTTACCACAGTTTCTCCAGTTTACAGTGAGGATTTTGTAGTCAGAGAGCAGATTCAATGATTTTCCTAGTTTATTCCAAGACAGATCCAGGTATCTCAGGTGTGAGGGGTTTGATCTCAGAGCTGAAGCCAGAGCAGCACAACCTTCATCTGTGACGCCACAATCACTCAACCTGTAGAGAACAATGACACAATGTAAATTGTAGTTCAAGTGTCTGTAGTTTGTTATTGACCACAAACTGCTGCTGATAGAATGAGATTTATGCATGTTGATGCTCAATGGTGCTGTTTGAAACTGTCATGTGCTTCAGGACTGAACAGACACACAGAGCTGAATGTGAGATATTGTTTCATAGTGATATAAGGATGGATCTGTCTGGAGAAACAGTCACTTGCTCCTCTAATAAGCATCTACAGGAGGACATTTGCTTCACAGGAGCTATGTGTTCCCCATTACATCTCAGTTATTAACTCATCATTGTGTCATGTTTGGCAGCTGATAAACTGAACGGAAATCACACATTAGTAACTGAACATTCAAGTTGAATCTTTATGACATCTGTGAGAACACAATGAGCTCATGGGATTTCAGAAAAAGTGGAAATTAAGAGGAAAATAAACTCTTACACAGAGATGAGCATGTGAAGGAGTATTAATCAAACTAGGAGAAGCAACTGAAGCTCCAGTAAATGTGTGGTGGCCAAAAACAGGAGCAAAAGCTCATGTGATGTGATGAAGATGAATGAAATGAACTTCATCTTCAGTCATTTGTGCTGAGATTTGTGCTCTAGTCAGAACTTACATCAAAGGACACATCTTAAGCCTAGTTCACACTACAGGATTTTAAGCCCGATTTAAGCCCGATTTGCAAGTTAACGAGCTCGCCGACAGGTCGGGCTGTGATCGGGGGAAAATCAGCAGGTGATCGGCGCTCGGCAATCTTTATGTGTGAACTACACAATGACGCATCAAAGAGGCTCGCTGACGCGTCGCCGACACCTCGCCGACGGCAAACAAATACCTAGCATGCCAAATATCTGGACCGGTCGGCCAACTCGACATCACGTGGTGTCAGGTGTCGTGACGAGCTACAGCCAATGAGAGAGCAAGGCATGTGTTGGGGTCTCCGGAAGAAAAACAACAGCAACAACATGGCATAAAGAAAAGTTTGGAGCAAAATTTTTCATCGAGCAAACAGCTTGCAGTGCTAATTTCTTCCCGACATCCATTTTCAAATAAACAACTCCTGTTTCACGTGTTGTTTCGCGTCATTCCCGTTCCAATTCTCGCGTGTGTTTTCGTGACAAAACGTGGCTTGTAGAGTCGTTGGGTGACAGAGTTGTTGTCAGCTCGTGTAGTGTGTGACCCCCTGCTGCGGATCATTTACATAGAGTCAGGTAGTGTGAACACCACAACGACTTAAAGACAGACAATCAAGTCAT
>NW_015660759.1:0-739 GCF_001515625.1 Sinocyclocheilus rhinocerous | reverse complement strand
AACTAAATATTACAACTCCAAAATAAAAAATTACAAATATTGTTTTTGTTAGTTAAATTAGCCCAAAATATAGCAATGTTTAAAGATGCGTTCTTTTGTGTTGGTCTAGAGACTCCTAGTGGTGAATACATGCTAGAACAACTTATTTTTATGATTTCTTCATAAGTATCTGTGGATATGTGGACAAGAAGCAATGTCATACATAATTTTTTATATCATTTGTATAAATATTTACTTTTTGGAATAAAAAGCTATACATAAGAAAGGTAAAAAGCACTTAATTGCTAATTAAACATAATTGAGGATAACTGAAAACAATAATAGAGAATGAATAGGTATAATAAAGCACAAATAGTAGTAGACGCAGATGTCACGAAGACGTCACGTTCGGCAGACGAACAGTAATGTGGCAGACGCAGACGTCACGTTCGGCAGACGCAGACGTCACGTTCGGTAGACGCAGACGTCACATTCAGTGAGACGAGTGCATGTTGCAACATCATATTAAAGAATCCGTCCGAACGCCATAATAGACTTCGTGCGGAAACGATCGCAGCATGACTGCTGCAGACGCACCACTCCTGGAGCGCACTGCCAGACCGCAATCGCGTGCAGTGTGAACGCTCTGATCCGTTAACATGGGCGCGGAAAAAATACGTGCCACAGACGGAGTGTGTGGACCTGGCGTTACGTTTTTGTATGCCCACCCGGTCTGTTCTGTTCTCGTGCTCCATTTAGG
>NW_015660758.1:460-566 GCF_001515625.1 Sinocyclocheilus rhinocerous | reverse complement strand
ATGTAGTTGCAATAAATGCATTAAGAATCCATACAACTGCAGCAGCGGTATTGATACTGCGTGCTGCGTGATACTGCTGATGATGGCACGGTTTGATCTTCGGCTG
>NW_015660758.1:0-149 GCF_001515625.1 Sinocyclocheilus rhinocerous | reverse complement strand
TTCATAGAAAGAGAATGATGTGCGCCAAATGAGTCGCTGTAGAAACCGAATACTTCAGTGGTTGCGGACAAAATAGCTAAAATCGAGAGCCAATGCAAACGTTGTGACGTGAAATAAAACGTCCTCGTGTTTTAAAGAAGAGTGGCTTG
>NW_015660757.1:469-611 GCF_001515625.1 Sinocyclocheilus rhinocerous | reverse complement strand
CAATCATTTTGACCCATACAATGTATTTTGGCTATTGCTACAAATGTACCCCAGCGACTTAAGACTTGTTTTGTGGTCCAGGATCACATATATCATCTTTAATCCATCCAACAAGGGTAAATCCAAACACAATGTAGCACAG
>NW_015660757.1:0-213 GCF_001515625.1 Sinocyclocheilus rhinocerous | reverse complement strand
TGGTACAAGCCTATATACAAAGCATGTATTGTAAACTTCTGTGGACCGTACAATCAGTGTATGCTTTCGGAAGTATACAAGTAGTTCGCGTACACGGACAGCGCGGACGCGGACTACTTGTATTTATACTTCCAAAAGCATACGGTGATGGTCCGCTCCGTGGACGTCTTCCATACATGTGTAGTAGATCGGCTTGAACAATAAACAAACATG
>NW_015660756.1:0-564 GCF_001515625.1 Sinocyclocheilus rhinocerous | reverse complement strand
TAGCTGCAATATTGTACAAATAATCTTCTAAGAGTGTATTAACACAGGCTGTTCCAAGGTGTTCACACATTGAACACCGGTAGAAATGTGTTTTCTGCATCTTTGCAACTTTCAAGGCTTCAGTGTATTAACACGGGCACACATTGAACACCTGTAGAAACCTGTTTTTGCATCAACTTTCAAGACTTCATTTACTTCCAGAAAGCACTATGTCACTTTAATTTGGTTAATATATATTTTTTTATGCACATGCACTTGTTTTTTTTTTTTCTGTATACCCTTTTTTTATTTGTTTTCCATAACTGTTGTGAGATGTATATGTTTGTACAAAAAATATGTACATAATTGCAATAAAACAGCGGTTCAGTATCTTTCATTACAAAAGTCTTTACTGCTGACTCACTCTGGAAAAAGTCTCTATAATGTAACTAAAATCACCATCATGAACACACACACACACACCATTTCTCAATACTAAATACTAAGTACTACTGTTATTTATATAAAATATGATTTATAGAATAATAATATTTAATAAACAACAATAACACAGATCATAAAACT
>NW_015660755.1:0-586 GCF_001515625.1 Sinocyclocheilus rhinocerous | reverse complement strand
AACTGGCATCGTGCTTTTGAATGCACGATCGCTTTTAGTTTCACTATCACTTTCGAGATTCGTGATCGCACGTACTCTGTTTATACTATGGAGCGGGAGTACTTGCCACACATTTAACAAGATTATATGTTTGTCAGTGGTACTGAGGAACTGCAAATCATTCGCCATCGTCCTCAGTCATCTCTCCTTACTCTGTTTATGTGGTAAGTGAAATGTTATGTACTGTAATGAACAGGCAACCATTACACCATGTCTACACCGGACGCGACAGTTGTCGTGTCGTGTCGCGCCACATCAGCTAAAGTCTGTCTACACTGGATGCGACAAAGCGACCGTTGAAAATCATTTGAAATTTGTGTCAGCAGCACGTCATAAATAGAACGTGGCAGCAGTTTACTGTCGGGGATTTGTCGTGTCACGCCGGATCCAGTGTAGACAGCATCACTGATTTTTAATGAGTTCTATAGACTGATCTATATATAATAAATCTCTATTATAGATCAGTGGTTCTATAGTAGTTTGTCGCGCCGCGCTGTACGCCTCCGGTGTAGACACGGTGTTAGGAATCGTGTTTTCCCTTATAAAG
>NW_015660754.1:0-1138 GCF_001515625.1 Sinocyclocheilus rhinocerous | reverse complement strand
ACATACAAAAAAAAATCATTTTTCTAAAATGTTTTTTTTCTTTCTTTTTTTTTCTTATGCTCTAAACAATGTAATGACATTAAAAAAATACTAAATTAATATGCACTATATATATGCACACACACTGAATATGCATATAAGCCAAGTCAGAAAGTCAACTCTATTTCTGAAGCGCTTTATACAATACAGTTTGTTTCACAGAAGCTTCACAAGAGTGTTAAATTCAAATTCTGCTATAAAGCAGCTCTAACAAGTCAACAGTGTCATTATAGAGCTCAAGTCAGTTCAGTGTTGATTCAGTTCAGTTGCATAACTGTGTAAATTAATCAGTTGTACATGCATACTGTATATAGAGTGTATAAATAAATATGCATGTGTGTGTGAGTGCTGTGTTAAACTCCTCCACTGCACTCTGAACAAGCTGAACACACACGAGAGAGGAGAGTTTTACATTCTTCACATCTGTGTGTAGTTTGGTGTGTGTATGTGGCTAATTACTTTGTTTATGTGTAGAGTCACTAGGCAAAAATACCATTATTAGAAGAGTTCAAATAGTTTTGAAAGAAGTGTTTGCTTGTGCAAGATATGTGTTTTGCATGTTGTGTGTGTGTTTTGCATGTTGCGTGTGTGTTTTGCATGTTGTGTGTGTGTTTTGTGGTTTTGTGTGTGTTTTGTGGTTTTGTGTTTAGAGTTTTGAGAAATGGAGCCATAGTTTCAAAAACTGTGTGTAAGCATTTGTAAAAAACTGTAAAGATCAGCAGAATTGAGCAGATATGCAGACAGTTGAGCTACTTTTAAAAAATGCTGTAGTGTGTTTGCTCTTTGAGTATGAATACAAACTTCTTTACTTTACTTTTACTCTAGTATTTTGCTAGTCAGCTCCTGACACAATGTCACTGTACTCAAAGTGTACAGTCAGCATCAGTGCGTTAATGTCTCTCGCACTCTTTTGAGCTCAGAATAAACCAGCAAATAAACGGTTTCTCGAACTGATAGTGAACAGTTGGTGATTCCCTGTACTCCATCTCTTAATGTCTTCAGAGAGGAATTCATTATATCTAGAGACTGATTTAAGAAGAAAACAGGGTAACATTTTACAATAACAGTACATGAATTATCATGTACTAATACCTGAATT
>NW_015660753.1:0-531 GCF_001515625.1 Sinocyclocheilus rhinocerous | reverse complement strand
GATTTGTTACTCAGCTCTCACTGAATCCAGGACTGCAGCCATTGAACCCAAGAACAAAAAAGAGGTCGTTTCCCAATCACTGGGCGTGTTCACGCCAGTAGCGTTTATTGGCGGTGGGTAAGCCAACTTTTAGAGGGCGTTTTCACACCGGGATAGGCGTTTTTAACCATCCAATCAGAAAAGCACTAAGAAGAAGCCAAGTGGTATTATTTTCTTTTTACTTTCTGAAGTTACCAGCTATTTTGTTATGTCTAGATCACGAGAAAACAACTTATGTCAAGTTTATGATAAATCAAGTGGAAAAAATAATGCTGCATGCCTTTAGGACATTCATAAACGAGGGAACAAATGCATTTTTCCTGCTGCACAGGCGTACACGGTTAACAAAGTCGCCTTGAAGTTGTGCATCTTCGGAAGTGGAGCCAATTAAAATTAAACTCATCTATTCACTTTGCTCTCTAAATAACTAATTTACATCTCTGCTTATCAATTTCCCAATTTCTGTCTGTATGTCTTGATGTTCATCATATG
>NW_015660752.1:0-795 GCF_001515625.1 Sinocyclocheilus rhinocerous | reverse complement strand
TGAATCCAACTGAGAACCTCTGGGACATTATGATCGGATGAGTCTGATTTAAACATTTTCAATTTCCACATTACACAATGTATATAAGCAAACTTAAATATTTTGTTAATTACCTCTGAAAATATTACTTTGATTAATTTGAAGTGCAATAAATCACACAACAACTTTGAGGAGTATTTCTCATCATTCTTCACAGCTGTCCTGATATTCTCTGGCTCCTCAGTGGATTTGGTGCTTCACACTGAAACTGCAGCTGTAGACGGTTTGATAAAGGCAGAGTGAGACAGAAACATTAATGCACACATGATAAATAATCAAATAATTTCGAGTGCTCTCTATATTTCAGTTTTGGGTTACATATTTACAGTAGATGAGAATCAGTCATGTCCACAAGTGTCCAGTAGAGGCCAGCATTCTTTCTCAAAGACTGCTGTTATCAGTGTTATATGTGTCAGATGTGATACGCTCACACCTGGGGCCTGTAGCATGAAGCTGGTTTAGCTGGTTAGACAGGTACGTTTCAGTTTAGTTTGTGTCAGCTCTGGATTTTAGGTTCCATGAAAGTGGTTTGTCTTTAAGCGGTGTTCATCACCACAGTAACTTACGCTCCACAGCTGACCTGCTCCAGGGCAGGTTATGTTCTGGTTTAGAGATCTCAAACTGAAATTTGACCAATCAGCTTCGAGCAAAGTGACACATCTCTGACACAAGCCACTCCCCCAGTTTCTCTTGCTCCAAATTAAAGGGCACTAAAACATTTTTAAAGATAAAATCGTCTGACTTTTAGAGATGATT
>NW_015660751.1:0-1224 GCF_001515625.1 Sinocyclocheilus rhinocerous | reverse complement strand
CATCTTCAATGTCCGTGCTTGCGATATTCTCTCTTTGTGTTCCTCACGTGTCCTCGTGTTGCTCCTCTTCACTGTCTCCCTCGTGCATCTGCCCGCTCTCCTGCTCTTCCTCCTGTTGTTGGTCTCCGAACCAGCACTCGCACTTGTTCAGCACGAGCCTGCAGTCCGGGCACCTCACCGCATTACAGTCCCTCGCGAAGTGGCCCCTTTCCTCACACTTAAAACATTTGAAGTCCGGACAGTCCTTCATCATGTGTTCAGGGCTCATACACAACCTACAGGTTCTCACCTGCTGACTATGTATCACCCTGAAATACTGCGGACCCTCTTCCGTCTCCATTCTCGTGCTGTAGGGCAGAGAAGCCACCTCTTTCGGGAACCGTACTCTCACGAATCTCGTTCCATCCTCTATGCGGGTGCCCGGGTAGAATCTCCGTTTGATCTGGGAGATGGGAGTTACCCCCCATTCCTCCAGCTTTTGTAAAATCTCGTCATCCTCCAGGTAAGCAGGATGCATGAAAGAAACAACAAAATCCTTATTATTCAACTTTTTAATTTCACACGGCTTTCCTTTTATCATCAATCCATCTGCCAGTTTCTCAACATCTTCCTCTTTCTCCAATGTAATTTCATATTGTTTCATCATTGTTGGTCTTACCGCTAGTATGTTGGTCACTTCAATCTTGTCCGTCAATGCTTTTATAATGTCCTCTGCTCTCCCGTCCTGTACCTCCGTCAAATCAATCACCACCGTCGCTTCCTTAGCATAGATCCGTTTGCGTCTCCTTTCAGGGTAATCCTTTTCTCGTTGTCTTGTATCCAGTCCATTTTCCGTTTGCCGCCTTGTCTCTCGTGCCAAATCCATGTCCGTTGCCGTTAATCCGTCCTTAAAAAAACACAAAACTGAAATGATCCCTCCCAAACAGCAAAGCTGTTGGGAGGACAAATAACAAAAATAACACAAAAAACTTGAAAACAAAATACTTATTTTGGACAAAAACAACGCTAAGTAGATAAGTAGTGAAGAAAACGCTAAAGCTTACAGCACCTGGTATTCCCAGGCAGTCTCCCATCCAAGCAGTCTCACTTCCAAGCACTAACCAGGCCCGACCCTGCTTAGCTTCCAAGATCAGACGAGATCGGGCCCAGACAGGGTGGTATGGCCGTAAGCAGGGACTGCCCAAAGAGTGGGCTATTTAAAGATAAGCCACTCTATAGGCCAGT
>NW_015660750.1:0-484 GCF_001515625.1 Sinocyclocheilus rhinocerous | reverse complement strand
TCTCACAAAAAGGAGATCCCGTCTAAATAGGCCTGATATTACTCAGATCTACGATAATGCTAATGTGCTGAAGAGCTAACGTTCCACAACACAATTTCACAATTAAAAATGGCAACAAAGCAATCAACTACTTTATTAACCTTAATGTTACTGGCAACTGTACATATGAAGCATATTTAAACAGTATTCTTCCCGTGTTCAGTCCTCTTCAAACTGGCCGGTGGAGAGGAAAGGGTTAACATAAATGCTGAAGGACCGGTGTTGTGTAATATTCGGTTCCCGTGAAAAACTGTTCTAATGGGCGGGGTTAGTACGAATATTCATAGATTCGTTCCGCGGTGGGCGTGGCCTTTTGAACTACAAACAAGCGAATGGAAAGGATTGTGCTGTCTGTTCTTCAGCTCATGTGTGACGAATTATTTTGAAAAGGTAATAAAGTCGAATGTTCATACGCCCCATTTAGATGTACAGCTGTTTATGTTAT
>NW_015660749.1:492-573 GCF_001515625.1 Sinocyclocheilus rhinocerous | reverse complement strand
TTCTCATCAAAACAAAACAACTTTATGCAGGAAATATTAAACATGGACATACTATTATCAGAAGTATCAGAAATTGATTAG
>NW_015660749.1:0-202 GCF_001515625.1 Sinocyclocheilus rhinocerous | reverse complement strand
GAATTAATTATTAATGTAAGGCAAAGGCAAAGTTTATTTATATAGCACATTTCATACACAATGGTAATTTAACTTTCTTTACATATATAAGGAATTAAAATAATCATAGAAAATAATCACAAAATTATTTCAAAATTATAAAATGATTCAAAAATTTATTTAAAATGAATTAAAACTGTTAAGAATAAAAATGAACATACAT
>NW_015660748.1:888-1417 GCF_001515625.1 Sinocyclocheilus rhinocerous | reverse complement strand
CCTTGCTGCAAGAAGGAAAGCACGGCTCTGATCGAACATTTCCAGAGGCCCTCGTGGTGAGAGGAATACCATTCGACGAACAGGTTCCACTTCAGAGCATAGGCCCATCTCGTGGACGGAGCTCATGCTGAAGCGATAGTGAGCGCTACCTCCTGGGGTAGGTCACCTAGAACCTCCGCGTCCCATCCAGGAACCACACATGGAGTTTCCACAGGTCTTGACGCGGGTGCCAGAGGGTGCCCCGTCTCTGAGAAAGCAGATCCTTCCTCTGAGGAATCGGCCAGGGAGGGGCTGTCGCGAGGAGCATGAGTTCCAGGAACCAGGTCCTGTTGGGCCAATATGGAGCCACTAACAGGACCTGCTCCTCGTCCTCCCTGATCTTGCACAGTGTCTGTGCTAATAGGCTCACTGGGGGGAACGCATATTTGCGCAGGCCAGCTGTGTGCCAGTGCATCCGTGCCGAGCGTTGCCTCGGTTAGGGAGTAGAACCACTGGCAGTGGGTGGTTTCTGGAGATGCAAACAGGTCTA
>NW_015660748.1:0-871 GCF_001515625.1 Sinocyclocheilus rhinocerous | reverse complement strand
CAGTGGAACCAACAGAGCCACTGATGTCCCCGCGGTGGGGCAGCGTGGTGGAACACAGGGACCCGGCCCGGGGCCTGTGGCTGCAGAGGGCGGAGTCTGGGTGTGAAGTGTAACACTCACCTGATTCCTCCTTGTGCGGAAGAAAACACAGGGGCGTTAACGCTTGACGGAGGGCGTTTCTGAAGTTTGGTGCTGACGCGACCGTCATAGTGACAACAGCCAATCACATTAGTTTTCTGGTGTTGCATGAACGCGATTGGCTAGCATCTGCACTAGGGTATTTGCATAAGGCGATCTGATTGGCTGACGCCTGCGTTGGCACTTGAAAAGTTAAAAAGTTTTCAACTTCTGCCGCGAGCAACGGACCCAACGCGACACAACGGACCCACAATTCATTTCGCCAACGCTTGACGCCACTCCATTCAAAGTAAACGAGAGGCGTTGACGCCGACACCCCGTGTGAATGGGGCGTGAGGCTTGTGACAGCCCGGCGTGTGACGACGTGAAGCGGGGACTCGAGTGTTACAGCCCTTACCTGGTTCCACGAATGGGCAGGAGGGGTGCTCTTGGGCAACCCACTGCTGCTCGCTGGCGAGAGAGGAGGAGGGAAGTGGTCCCGTGATGCACAGTTCACAGCTGCCCTCCTCTTGAGACCCAGAGACTGAGGAAACTGCTATTTTACTGAAGTTTTGGGCAGCGGCGGAACAAAAACAGAAGGAAACAAAAGATTCTCCACCTGGCCCTCCTCCGGGGAATGTAGGCTTAATGGTTTCTGCCATGGTATTTTTGGTACCAAGTACTGTTTTATGTAGTGTTTTGATTATTTTGTTTGGAAAATGTCTTTACCTGAATAGCATAAGCTGCGCATATA
>NW_015660747.1:0-1017 GCF_001515625.1 Sinocyclocheilus rhinocerous | reverse complement strand
TACAAGTTGTGATGCACAGAAATATTGGCAACTAAAAATATTCAGCCAAAAATGAATTTTTGGTGTGAGCTGAAACAGTTTTGGAGGGTTGAAATCATTGACTTAAATGGTGATGATTAATTAGTACTTTGATTGCTTTTGACTGTGTCGGGTTTTTTCTTTTACACACCATGAATAAGCTACAACAGGTAAACATGTCAGCTGTGTGGACACTAGAGCTGGGTTGACAATATTACTTTCTCAATCTTAGTTTTGATGGACTGTACATCTCTTCCTTCTGACTCAAGTAAGTACTAGTTACAGTTCCCACTTGCTACTGGTTACAAACGAAATAAACATGAATGAACATCAAAAGGTGATGAAAGAATGTCCAACTTACAGAAATGTATCATGTCTCATGTAAATGCACATCAGTGTTTAACCGTGGAAAGACATCAATAAAACAGCTTGTAAACGATATGGCATGTAGCGTAACTACACAGAAGTGCTTGAAATGAAAAAGGAATATGTGTATGAAGCCCTGTTAAAAGCAATAGTTAAAATGAAAATTTTGTCATCATTTATTCACCCCATGATTTTCCTCCAAGAAGCACAAAAGGAGATGTTAGGTAGGGTGACCATACGTCCTCTTTTCACCGGACATGTCCTCTTTTTGGACCTAAAAAAAATGCGTCCAGCCGGGATTTCTAAATTGCCGGGATTCTGCTTTTGCTTTCTACAATCGCCATGCATTGTGTGCATTTTTGTATTAAAGCCCTGCTCTTTTCTTAATCCCCCTCCTGCTGAATTTCTGACCATTACTGCCTGCTCACGCAAACATTCTAATATTGCATATAATTTTCACGCATCAGGAAGCCGCTTTCAATATGCTTTCAGTATTTAAATCGCTTTGGATGCAGCTCGTGTTGGATGCAGGGTTGCCAAATCCGCATTTTTTCCACGGAATTGGGCTGATTTGAAATTGTTGCGGCAGTTGATTTTCTCCCCTGGGTTAAAGGTTTGAAATATTGCATAAAT
>NW_015660746.1:0-560 GCF_001515625.1 Sinocyclocheilus rhinocerous | reverse complement strand
ATAAAATCAACAACAACAACAACGTGTCAATTAGGTACTTTTTTTTAATGACGGGGGTTTTACATTAAAACAACAACCACAACAGCAGCATGTTGTGTGAATTGTTTTTATTGACATACAAAATTGTCAGTGCTCTTAACAACAGTCATTAGCTGAATACATTAATTAATGACAATTGACATTGAACATGAATACATAAAGTAAAACACAAAATAAGAACAAAAATAGATGCAATGAAAACCAAGTTTCAGTGAAACAAATCACAATCCAATCAATATGATGCCTTTAAGTCCATCATTTTGGTGTGATTAAGTGGCAGTTTTTCTCTGCAGATGATGAGGTTGTGGGATGTGATACATCTGAAATACACAATTGAGTTTAGAGTTACAGTGTGTCCATGTTTTTGTGTAAAAACAATTATGGGTATGAAGGCCAAAAGCAAAAATGGACAGTATGTGAGCCCTTCACAATCTTAAAAGAGAAAAGTGATATAAAGTCATGGGATAGTTTTAATATTTTGTGACTGGGTATGTTTATACATAAACCCAAGTAATAATAAA
>NW_015660745.1:1219-1591 GCF_001515625.1 Sinocyclocheilus rhinocerous | reverse complement strand
CTTTATCGCAAGTAAGGTAATTCTCTTCAAATGCTATTTAAGTCAAAGTGTGTACCAATGTTGTATGTAATTTTAGAGACAGTCCCTAAATTCAGTGACAGACGTAACATTAACATAAAACAGCGAGCTAACAACCTACTGCGGAAAACTGAGTTAAAAAAACACCACTGTTAAGAACATCTTTTGTATTTTATTTTCAAGTTTGTAGTCATGTCATCTGCATCGGAGGTGTATTGGAGTCTTGGGATTGCCGTCGTAGCGGTGCTAACAACAGGTGAGCTTCCATCAGCTTAACTAACGTTAATGTTACTAAATTAGCCAAAGTAGCCTCTAGCTGCTGTTCTCCACTAACTCACAGAACAGGTTGACTTT
>NW_015660745.1:0-903 GCF_001515625.1 Sinocyclocheilus rhinocerous | reverse complement strand
GCCACAAATAGAATGAAAGTCTGTGGGAAACACTGTAATGTTATTTATGCAATTTGTAAGTGCAAATTATAATTAATTATACTTGTCTCTTTAAAAATAAAAAATTAAGCCATTTAGCCAATGTAACTTTTAGCATAGCCTATTTTATTTGAAGTGTATCCCGTGTATTCTGATACATGCATTAATGTTTCTGGGCTAAGCCCCGGATATCCACTCACTGTAGAACTGCCCTGGAATCAAACCCATTATTTCAGCACTTTGCTCTAATGATTGAGAATGCATTGTAAAAAAATGGAGCTTTAATAATTTGAATATGTTGGATTATCAACTAATTATGTACTTTCCTTGTAGGTGCGTTCAGATGTAGTATATAACGTTTTTATTAACGTCAAAGTGCATACAGCACCAACAAGTTTGACAGTTGAGGCAAATTCTGTAAACACTGCTTTGAAAAAGAATGTTTTTTTTTCTTGTGCTTGCAGGTCATTCAGACAGTCAACGTTTGTGGCACCAAATGCATTGAAAGTCACAGATCAGCTGTAATTTTGGAAAGAGGGTGCAGCCTGAATCCCATCCTGCTGTTTCTCATCGGAGAGCTTGTCAACTTTTACTGTCAAAATGACTGAAATTTAACACAACACCACAAACTCATTTTTACTGTATTTTATTTACACTACCAGTCAAAAGTTATTGAACAGTAAGATTTTTAATGTTTCTTAAAGAATTCTCTTCTGCTCACCAAGCCTGCATTTATTTGATCCAAAGTACAGCAAAAAGAGTAAAATTTTGAAATAATTTTACTATTTAAAATAACTGTTTTGTATTTGAATATATTTTAAAATGTAATTTATTCATGTTATCAAAGCTGAATTTTTAGGATCATTACTCCAGTCACATGATCCT
>NW_015660744.1:0-1705 GCF_001515625.1 Sinocyclocheilus rhinocerous | reverse complement strand
GTATTTAGTCTATATTATATACTGTGTGCATTAATGCACTTGAAACTTCAATAAACTTTCTTATACAGTATACTCCAGTAAAACGTATTGTTGATATTTTCATCACCAGCTCCTACTCTATGAACTCAACCACAAGTTATGTTTTCTGTGATGGCGAGATTGCACTGATATATTTGCTTACCCCAATAGGCCTACCCTTGTGAAAAAGAAGTGCGCTTAATTATATTAAAAGTGTACTTTTTGTGTATTTCAAATCTTAAAAGTCATATATTACATATGTAATAGTACTGTACTGTACTTTACATCTTTGTACAGAATACTTTCAATATCATTATGTTGTTCTAAGTTGCTTAAACACACATTTAATTGCATTAATTGCAAGTAAATCTAAACAAAATTAATCTGCATTCAAATACATTTAATTTTAATTAACTACACTGTAAAAATGATTGACTTTTAGTTAGGTGAATGAGTCATGAATGAGTCTAACTACACAATGAGTTAGAACAACTTCAACAGAAATTGAAAAGCTGAAATAACATTTAACCATTCACAAAATCTCTCAACTTTTTATTTTATTTTTATTAAACACTTCCTTAGAGAATACAAAAGCGCAAAAACATTTGCCAAGGAAAAGAGCCAGGGGTTCAAGGATATGGCCATAGCAATTGCAAATCAGAATATATAGAGAAAAAGAAAAAAAAGGATATGGCCATAGCAATTGCAAATCAGAATATATAGAGAGAAAGAAAAAAAACAAAAAACGTGGAAAATAAAATAAATAAATGAGACAAAAATAAATAAAGAGATTACATAACAATAAACAATATTTCCTACAAAACATTATATTATTAAATAAAAAATATACAAAAATACTCTCAACAAAAAGTTCCTCATGAAAAGTTCCATCCTTCATGAAGATGTGCGAGAGAAGCGTGCAAGGCAAGATGAGAAAAAAAAATGAAGATTACCTTTCTTAATTTCTATGGGTTTTGGGATATTTATCTATATTTGTGTAATTGATAAAGTTCTGTTTAATTCCCTGTAAAGTAGGGAAAAAGTTTATAAAAGTGTTAGCTATTTTTAAAGCCCATTGTAAGTAAAGATGGTGTGGTCAGTGGAATTCTGGTGTTTGTGGGAAATGTGAAGGAACATCTCCCAGCATTCTACTACGATGATGTTGCCCTGATGACTGAGGTAATTCATCTCTTAGGTGATGCAGATGTGGTGCACCTTGCAGAATAAACTGCTTCATCAGGGCAGTAATTGCAATTTTTTATGATTCTACCCCTCTACCCTCTTATTGCTAAAATTATTACCATTTTGCAGATATTGCAAGGTGTATATAAACTTTGGACCGTAACTGTGTCTATTGCTTTCACTCATTTGAGCCATTTGGAATAATGGACTGGATCTGTTTTATAACAATTGTTTTTCTTCTGTTTTTTTCTTTCTTTCCTCAAGGTATTTTTTCTGACTTTCCTGCCTCTTTGGAACATTTCCGTTCACACATACTGTGGAGAGATGGTGTGCAGCTTCATGGCATTTGAAGTTTACTGCCGATGGAGAGCTTCTGGGACATTGACAAACAGCACTTCCCAGCAAGTTCATTTGGAGTTCTTCTTTGTTTTTTTTTACTTTATTTATTTATTTAGTCAAACTGGCATTCACTAATGCTGGAGTAAGATTTTAGAAGAAAACTTTC
>NW_015660743.1:0-834 GCF_001515625.1 Sinocyclocheilus rhinocerous | reverse complement strand
GTTTAAGGTTTTATTTTGTCACACAAAAATCAATGTAATATCAAATTTAGCACATTTCTTTTAATCTCTCGTCATATTTTTATTTTTGGGTTTGTTTAAATTAAATATGATTCACATACCTATGTATTTTTTGTCTTATCCTCGTTATCGCTCAGATAACCTAATAACCTAAACCCACATAGTGGCTGTTCGTCGGTTCTAAGACAAAAGTACGGTGACCGAGAAGTGCAAAGCAAATCACAATTCTGAAAACAAAATAACAAATTACAAACGCAAATGCAAGTCTAAAAAACAAAATAACAATCAGAAAGCACAACAACAATTCAGAAAACATTATAACAAGTCAGAAAACACAACGACAAATCAGACAAACCGGAAAAGGTAGGTATAGTTTGAGACTTGGTTTTTGACGCGATCGACCCGGGTTCGATCCCGCCTTTTGCCAAACTTTTTTTTTGTTTTCGAATTTGTCATTGTGTTTTGAGACCGCGCCATTGGTTTGGGATTACTCACCGCTGACTGGACGAGACATCTGTCAATCAACGTATACAGGGAAGAAGCAGCCGAAGAACAGCAGAGTCGTGGTAGAAAGTTCGGAGATGGTATTAAAGTAGCTCAGTTTAAATGTATTGTATGAATTGCCCTTACTATGGAATAAAAAATACGGAGTGTATATTTACATTTAGTTAAAAGTGACTGTAAAACATCAGCTCCAGTGGCACAGATGGATAAGTGCTTGTTGTTGGCTTTTTGACGCAGTCGACCCGAGTTCGATCCTGCCTTTTGCCTAACTTTTTTTTCCTCCCTTTTCAAATCTCGTATCACATCGTAAAG
>NW_015660742.1:1118-3180 GCF_001515625.1 Sinocyclocheilus rhinocerous | reverse complement strand
ATCTGTTTAAAAAATGTTTTATATATATATATATATATATGGGTTATATGGGTTTTAAATATTTAAAATATAGCATTTAAAAATGATATACACTTAACATTATAACATTTAAAAATTAAATTGCTGTATAGTGGAGAAGAGAAACATAGTAAGAAGACATTTAAACACCAAAGCAAGGAAATCCAATCTAATCAGAGCAGAATAACTCACCGGCATTAACCAGGTCTGTTCCTGGGGCAGGAGACACCAAGGTGAAAATCTGAAGTTTGACGGTGTTGAGGTCAGTTTGGTCTTTGAATAGAGTGTAGACATCATCTTTTTGATGCGTTGAGATGAGTTTCGTCTTCCAGTAGTTTGTAGAAATCTTCTGTTTGATGGTGTTGAGGTCAGTCTTGTCTTTCTGTAGACACTGTGGTGGTGCTCCTGCCCCAGAACGTCTTGATTTTTCATGATTGCTCTTTTATAGTCTGATTAGGACCAACCCTTTAAGGTGAGGAATTTCTGAAACCAGTTCAGTGAATGATGATGACACATAAAAATGCCGTTCATCTCGATTAGCATGTACAGCTATGTGCTTTCAGGTACTGAATGATGCCAAGAACACCAGGCAATAGTGAGAAAGATCGAGTGTCATTCATATCACAGCCCAGATCAGCACATGCAGTATCTTTATTCAATGTTCAGTTAACTTCCTTCATATCCAAAACTAAAGCACTTCATGACATCCAATGATGCCATATGTCATCTTACACACCAATAAATGAGCCGTCCTTCTGTGTGTTTCTGTAGTGGTGTTCTCATGTTTCTCCAGAGGCCACAGATACACTCAGCATTTCTGTTTGCTATAAAGTGAAACTCACACACGACACACCTGTTACTCTGAAAATCTTTCACTAATGATGATGCTGTGCCTATCATCAGGTTTGATCTGTTATGAAGAAATCATGTCCTCGTTCATGTGATCCTGATATCAGGCAATGAAAAAATAGATCACCAAGGTCAATTGTTTTGAAAAGTAATCAGCAAATTATTTGCAAAAAAAATTTTATACAAAAAAATAACACTTAGTTGAGAATCACAATGGTGCTAAAGCCACATGTCTGATCATATTCTAGTTCACTTCTGAGTATGATAACTGAGATTTATATTTATCCATTTTAACATTCTTAAAAAACAAAAACAGATTTCTGTTTCAAAGCCTTAAAAGACTTTAGCAGCAAATCAGATCATCACTGAATCTCTCAATTAAAAAAAAGAAAGAAAAAGAAAAACATGTAACGATGCTACTAACATGTACTCAGGAGATAACAAATAATTATAACAGTTATTTGAAAACTCATTTTAATGTTTTTACATTACGTTCTCCCTCAGTATTTCTGTCTTGTTTTCCAGTTCAAATATCAAAATATTCTTAAATGAAAATTTCAGATATTAAGCTCAGTTTTCTAAAATGTGGTTTATAATTTAAAACAAGAAAAAAATCTGCCAATGGGGATAGAAAAATAATCTTAATTCAAAGGGAAACAAGATAATTTTTCTGACCCCAATGGCATTTTTTCTTGCTTTAAACACCACTTCATTTTGGTAGTTTTTCTCAGAAAACAAGACTTAATATATCTTAAGTCATTTTGCTTCTGCAGTAAATGTATCTTGATTTAAGAAGTTTAGATACTTGTACCGGAAAACAAGACAGAAACACTGAGGAAGAAAGTAATTTTCATAATGCATAATCTGGCATAGATTTGAAACATCTCTTATGTTCACTAAACATGTCTTAATGTTAATCTACATGAGCAAACCTAAATTGGTTTTATTGTATGTGTTGCTCAAGACGCCGCAGGTGTGATGTGTGTTTCTGTTTCCTATCAAATGAAACTCTTGCGTGACACTCCTGTTCCTCTAAACATGTTTGACTAATGATGATGAAGAGAATCTGTGGCATTTTTTGGCATGACCTGAATAAATCAATCAGAGACATAGAGCTTGTATCATAGGGAATCAGGTTTTCCCCTAGTATTGGTAGGTTTAGGAGTAGGTGTGGGGGAGGGGTTAGGATTAGGCA
>NW_015660742.1:301-1082 GCF_001515625.1 Sinocyclocheilus rhinocerous | reverse complement strand
GGTAGTGATTTTAACGAGGGGATGCATAATCTGGCAGGGGTGCAGAATTCGGCACAACCACAAGTCACGTGTGTTTGAGTTTGTGTAACAGATTAAACCACTCCATGTATTCACACAGAGAGAGACACACAGAACATGAAGACTTGTTATTAGCGACATGCACTGACTGGCTGCTGTAGCATTTATTTCTGTTGTGTGATAGGATGTTAGATTAATCCATATTGAGTAAAAATGTCCAGAGTTTATCATCATTATTAACATAAATTTTTATCATAATCTATGATATCGAATTCGGCACTGCATTTTGAAACAGCTGGAGTTTGTTTATTAAGTGTACAGAACAACCACCCAATAAAGCATTACAATAATCTAACCTTGAGGTCATGAACACTTCAATTAACACTTCTGCATTTGACATTAAGAGCATAGGTCGTAATTTAGATATATTTTATATATGGAAAATTGCGGTCTTACAAATGCTGGAAACGTGGCTTTCAAAGGAAAAACTGCTATCAAATAGCACACCTACTGTAGGTTCCTAACTGATGATGAAGAATTGACAGAGCAGCTAATCAAGTATTTTGGTCCAATAATTAAAACCTCTGTTTTATCAGAATTTAGCAGTAGGAAATCACTTGTCATCCAGTTTTTTATATCAACTAGACATACCGCTAGTTTTTCAAATTGGTATGTTTGCCGGGCCGCGAAGAAATATAGAGCTGAGTATCATCAGCATAACAGTGAAAGCTAACACCGTGTTTCCTGATGATATCTCCCAAGG
>NW_015660742.1:0-133 GCF_001515625.1 Sinocyclocheilus rhinocerous | reverse complement strand
CAAAACGAGGATTTGTAAAGAAAAATGTTGGAGGATTTCGATATAAGCCAAGAGAAGAGAAGTTTTCTTCTGCTGTAAACAAAACTTTGTTCTCGCGAGACTAGCATATTCTCACCGGAGCTTACGCTACGCC
>NW_015660741.1:392-671 GCF_001515625.1 Sinocyclocheilus rhinocerous | reverse complement strand
GATGTCAGACACTGTAATATGCTCTGGTCCCCTCCCTGCTTACCAGGGTGATGAGATACATAGCAGACTGTCATCACTCAATGGATGGATGTCTAAGTGGTGCCTGAACATAGGTTTAAAGACTAAAGCCTAACATAGGTTTAATAGACAATTAGACGAGTTTTTGGGACCTGACCTACCTGTTGAAAAGAGATGGTCTTCATCCCTCCTGGGGTGGTGCCGCTCTTCTCTCTAGAAATATGGCACATAGTCTTAGAGTTTGTACTTGACTAACTGGGG
>NW_015660741.1:0-255 GCF_001515625.1 Sinocyclocheilus rhinocerous | reverse complement strand
ATATCACACTATAGAGACTGTGTCTGTTCCCCAAACTAGAAAATACAAAAAACGTCCAAACCAATTTAAGAGTAACAATTTAATTGATGTTCAACAAATAAAAAAACAGATGTAATACGGATAAACAAATGATAAAGCTTGGCTTATTGAATATCAGGTCCCTTTCTACAAAAGCAGAAAGTTTTTGTACATTTTTGTTAACTTTTTGTTAATGATGTAGCGTCTGGACCAATCAGACACACCATTTTTCATTTG
>NW_015660740.1:0-340 GCF_001515625.1 Sinocyclocheilus rhinocerous | reverse complement strand
CAGCGGTACATTAGAGCTGTCGTCAGTACATTAGAGCAGTCGTCAAGGAGAGATCAGTAAGATCAGTAGAGTTTAAGCAGTACATTAGAGCTGTCGTCAGAGACTCTGATCTGAGATCAGTAGAGTTTCAGCGGTACATTAGAGCTGTCGTCAGTGAGTCTGATCTGAGATCAGTAGAGTTTGAGCGGTACATTAGAGCTGTCGTCAGAGACTCTGATCTGAGATCAGTAGAGTTTGAGCGGTACATTAGAGCTGTCGTCAAAGACTCTGATCTGAGATCAGTAGAGTTTCAGCTGTACATTAGAGCTGTCGTCAGTACATTAGAGCAGTCGTCAGTGAG
>NW_015660739.1:0-1008 GCF_001515625.1 Sinocyclocheilus rhinocerous | reverse complement strand
TGTTCGACTTCGCCAGTCGCAAATCATTAAAAATAATATTAAAGAGGTGTGTGAACTTGCAAATACAGTGTCAGACATTGTAATATGCTCTGGCCCCCTCCTTGCTTACTGTGGTGATGAGATATATAGCAGACTGTCATTTCTCAATGGCTGGATGTCTAAGTGATGACCGCAGAGTAACAGGTTTCATGGACAATTGGACAAGTTTTTGGGGCAGACCTGATCTGCTGAAAATAGATGGTCTTCATCCCTCCAAGGGTGGTGCCACTCTTCTCTATGGCACAGTCTTAGTGTTTTTACTTGACTAACTGGGGCCCAAGTCAGGAAGTAGACAGACTGGCAAACTGACTAACTGGGGCCCAGGTCAGGAAGCAGACAGACTGGCTAAACCGACCGTTTGCTAGCTGCCTCACATCACAGAAGTCAGTTAATTCTCAGCACATAGAGACTCTTTCACCTAGATATCATACTATAGAGACTGTGTCTGTTCCCCAAACTAGCAAATACAAAAAAATATCCAAACAAATGTAAGGGTAACAATTTAATAAAAAAAAAAGCTAAGATATAATACAGATAAATAAATGATAAAGCTTGGCTTAATGAATATTAGATCCCTTTCTACAAAAGCACTTTGTAAATGATATGATCACAGATCATAACCTAGATGTGCTCCGTTTGACAGAAACCTGGCTAAAATCAGATGATTACTTTACTTTAAATTAGTCTACCCCCCAAGATTACTGTTCTAAATATGAGCCACATTCAAAAGGTAAAGGGAGATGTGTTGCTACAATTTATTGCAATGTTTTCAGTATTTCTCAGAGATCTGGTTTCAGTTATAATTTGTTTGAAGTAATGGTGCTTTATATAACATTATCTAGTGTAATAAGTGTTAATGATAAATTCCTCATGACATTTGTAGTGGCTACTGTATACAGGCCACCATACAGATTTTATCAAAACTGTGCTGATTTTCTATCTAAGCTAGTGCTGCCTGCAGATAAAGTC
>NW_015660738.1:321-510 GCF_001515625.1 Sinocyclocheilus rhinocerous | reverse complement strand
ATACACACAACCACCAGCGCATTAAATACACATACATACATATATATATATATGGGAGTTGCCCCTGGGACGTTAGACGGCTGTCAGTGACATTATTCACTGGCACTGACATGGTTCCCGCGTCGGAGCCCCGTCCGAAGAAGCCTCTGCTCCGGACCATCAGTAAGGTGGTCACTATGAAGCCATAGA
>NW_015660738.1:0-227 GCF_001515625.1 Sinocyclocheilus rhinocerous | reverse complement strand
TTCCTACCTAACCTCGGTCAGGTGGAGAGCTGGTGGTTATAGGGGAATTAGGAGCTAAGAGCAGATGTAAGACCCCCGAAGGAAATGAGTAGATACTGAGGTATCACTCTGATCTGGACAAAAGCGCTGACGCCCTGTCTGGATCACATTACTTAGGTCTTTTACCTACCTTCCTTTGACCAGCGATTCTTCCTACCCCTACCCGCGTGCGGGAGATGGAGTGCGAG
>NW_015660737.1:0-773 GCF_001515625.1 Sinocyclocheilus rhinocerous | reverse complement strand
CTCAGAATTGCGAGTTATAAACTCTTAATTGTGAGATATGCAGAAAAATAATCTTCCACACAGAACTCATGCTGATGCTGAGACGATGCTGTTAGTGCTTCAAAAGAAGAGCATTCAGAAGAAGAATCGTTCTCCTGGTGAACATGATGATTTAATATGAAGAGGATCAGTCCTGCTGTACAGCATACTGTCATGCCTTCATTATATATGTCTGAAAGTACAGGATAAAGTCTTACAGTTTGGAAATATTTGTACATTAAATATTAAACGTTTGAAGAGTGAAATCATTGATTTTCTTTTATCACAGCATCACAATACAATAGAAGACTTCTGTGATGTTCTGTGGTTTTAGTTGGTTTGTGTTACTTAAAATGTTTCATCCTGTTTGAATAAAATCATCAAAAAAAACAAACAAACAGCTGAATATGATATTAATGATTGGCTTTATAAACACTCTCTTGGTGAATGTGTTCTGTCCAGCAGAGGGCGCTGCAGCTGCATACAGACACTAAACAGACATAAATAAGAGACTTGACTGAACAGAAACACCTCTTGAAATCATAATTAAGACTTTCTTGTATCATTTCCAGAGTTTTTATTTATTTTAAATGTCTTTAAGGGCCCGCGGAGACCCTAAGAACATAATTCAGCGCAAACATTTCTGTCATGCATTTGGCAAAAAGGTTTTGTTGACTCTGTATTTTATCTTTGACATTTGTTAGTCAGCTGTTAGTATTAACATCATAAACTGAGAGCAATCTTTCCGTGACTTA
>NW_015660736.1:661-771 GCF_001515625.1 Sinocyclocheilus rhinocerous | reverse complement strand
TTATTATTATACATTTAAGTTACATATGCATTTAGAAGAAGCTTTATCCCAAAACGACTTACAAACGTGGGTTTTAAAATAGAGGAGGCACACTAATTGTATTGGTCTGG
>NW_015660736.1:0-420 GCF_001515625.1 Sinocyclocheilus rhinocerous | reverse complement strand
GCTGTAGCCTATATCCAGCTTAGGCTGTTTTCCCTAAATTTGTATATATACTGTTTGAATGACAGCTTGGTAAATCTGTTGGCGATGAAATATTCAATATCGCTACTCATCATAAGTAGCTAGGCTACTTGGTACATTATCAGCGCAGCGGCAGACGTTCAAACTAATATCACGTAATTTACGTCTTTATGATGCTTGGTTGATATCAGAAGGAGGCTAGCCTCCCTTGCAAGGTTTCTTTTCTCAACACTCCTCAGCGCTGAAAGTGAACACTCGATGGTGATTGGCTATTTTTTTTTACCAACGGAGGCACGAGAGCTCCGCGCTCCCCTGGCCTCCCTCTACCCTTCTCTATCATTAGCGGTTGTAATTAACGTTACATCAGCAGATTCGGCACATTCGCGATAGAAAAGCGGCGCT
>NW_015660735.1:0-565 GCF_001515625.1 Sinocyclocheilus rhinocerous | reverse complement strand
ATGAGATGAGTGATGGAATTTATTCCCCTTTAAAGAAGAGTAGTAGGAGGCAAAATTAGTACAAACACACCGATAGGACTACTCTGTCACTCCCGTGCTTCCCGTCTGCATTGTGAGACTGACTGAGCGCGAATGCTTAAAGGAGAAGCGATATACATTGCACATATACTAGGCAACAAAATAAAACAGTATTTCACAAAATATAACAATGTAACATAACAGTTAATACAAATAAACACTCAGCATACTTGCAACATTCCATCATGCAAATACTTCATGAAAAAATGAAAATGTATGTAAATATTGTGTGAAATAAACTTCTTTTGATACAATTATGCTGTGTCACTGAATAAGACTGCACCATATGGTAATTAACAATGTAAGTCTAACGAATACTATCGTTTAGACTGTTACTCAACTGAATTCACACATAAAACAAATTATTTAACCATTAAGTGTACAAACATACCTTTAAAGAAGAGTAGTAGGAGGCAAAATTAGTACAAACACACCGATAGGACTACTCTCTCACTCCTGCATGGAAAAACACACGTGAGGATGAAGT
>NW_015660734.1:484-794 GCF_001515625.1 Sinocyclocheilus rhinocerous | reverse complement strand
GATAGTTCACCCAAAAATGAAAACTAGCCCATGATTTACTCACCCCCAAGCCAGGTATACATGACTTTCTTCTTTCAGACAAATACAATCGAAGTTATATAAAAAAAAATGTCCTGACTCTTCAAAGGTTTATAATGGCAGTGAATGGTGGTCCAGATTTTGAAGCCCAAAAGAGTGCGTCCATCATAAAAAAAAGTAGAGGTCGACCGATTGATCGGCTGGCCGATAAATTGGCCCATTTTTGGCATTTTTTTAATTAATCGGCATCGGCCGATTGTGCTGCAAATTAGGCCGATTTATAGGCAGGCGC
>NW_015660734.1:0-411 GCF_001515625.1 Sinocyclocheilus rhinocerous | reverse complement strand
CTCTGGCTGCGTGAGACGGAGCAGCTCACGCTCTGCAGGCTGCAGCCGCGGCTTGTTCACACACAGCCTCAGCTAATAGCAGGGCGAAACAGACCGTTTCGAAAGCGGGGTTATGTTTTACCCTACTAGAATTGATGCCGGAAAGTTATCATATTCATAAGTGCAACAAGTCATTTGCATGTGAAAGTAGAAACACGTTCAATTCAGGCGAAACTTCTGGGCTGATTATAACGTGCACGTTAACTTTCCTCATGAAATGTGTCTGTGAGTCCGACAACAGCCTCCACCTTCGGTCGTGGCCAGCGCACTCTTAAGCAGTTATGAGCAGCAGGCAGTGAAATATGTGTGAAATCTTTTATTTTTATCATCACTATGGCCATTTGACTTATAGCAGTGTCCAGTGTTTCCTAT
>NW_015660733.1:0-482 GCF_001515625.1 Sinocyclocheilus rhinocerous | reverse complement strand
CTGTAACGTGAGTATTTGTAATTCGTTACTTCACACCCCTGGGCCTGTGTATACACTAGGGAAGAAAAAAAAGTCATTTCCAAGTAAAATTATAATTATTTTCAATAATGAAAATATTTATTCTTTTTTTCTTTCTTTCTTTTTCAGATTGCCATCCGATTGTTGTAAGTGATCAATCTAGCAGTCATCCTGCATCTTGGATTTGCCATGTTCAACAAACTGATCAATAATCATTGATTAAAAATTTGTACATTTTAATTTGTACAGATATATGTATTATCTGACTCTTATTGAGTGATGCCTTTTCTTTTTCTCCCCTTTGTTTTTGTGTCAGCAACCCCAAAGGCCCCACAGAGTGTCTTTGGCTTTGTAAGTATATTTTTTCAGCTGACTGTCAAACACTTATATTTGTATTTAGGTATTAAATATATGCCATTCAGCAGTTTTTATGTATGTATTCATTTATTTATTTATTTTACAGT
>NW_015660732.1:0-556 GCF_001515625.1 Sinocyclocheilus rhinocerous | reverse complement strand
CTAACTTACTGGCCACTGCTGTGTAACATCAGAGTAATTACATGGAAAATCTAATATAAAGTGTAACACTTTCTTTACCAAAACGTGCTGTTAGTCCTGTTGCACATTTGTACTTGCACATACCATTCAGTGGGTTGTTACATATGTGTAGTTACATAAACATTAGAGCTGTAGATACTATGTACCAATTGTACTTACACTGTGGTTACATACTATGTACACTAGGGGTGGAACGGTTCAACTTTTTCACGGTTCGGTTTGTAACACGGTTTTAGAGTCAGGGTGGAACGGTTCAACTTACTCACGGTTCGGTTTGTATCACGGTTTTAGAGTCACGGTTTCGGTTTGGTTCGGCATGTGCTTTGTTTAGGCAAAAACTATACTGTCATAAAGAAAATAATAATAATCTATCTAACTACAAGCAACAGCACAAATAAATACAATAGAGTAAACATACAAATAAAATAAACAGTGATTTTAAGTTTTTTTTTTTTAGGTAGGTTTAGCATTTGTTTTTAGGTACAGAAATTGAATAAAGTAATCAAATGTAAAACAG
>NW_015660731.1:280-591 GCF_001515625.1 Sinocyclocheilus rhinocerous | reverse complement strand
TGATATTTTACTACTTAAAATAACTGCGTTCTATTTTAATATATGATAAAATGTAATTTATTCCTGTGATCAAAGCTGTATTTTTAGCATCATCACTCGAGTCTTCAGTGTCACATAATCCTTCAGAAATCATTCTAATATGCTGATAAACATTTTTTAATATTATTCATTTATCAATATTTAAAACAGTTGAGTACATTTTTTTCAGGATTCTTTGATGAATAGAAAGATCTAAAGATCAGCATTTATCTGAAATAAAAAGCTTTTGTAACATTATACACTATACCATTCAAAAGCTTGGAGTCAGTATA
>NW_015660731.1:0-211 GCF_001515625.1 Sinocyclocheilus rhinocerous | reverse complement strand
AATGATAGAAATTACTACTTTTATTTAGCAAGGATGCTTTAAATTGATCAAAAGTGATGATAAAGACATTTAGAATGTTACAAAAGATTTATATTTCAGATAAATGCTGTTCTTCTGAACTTTCTATTTATCAAAAAAACCTGAAAAAATTGTTTTCAATAAAAACAATAATAATAATAATAATAGTTTTTTGAGCAGCAAATCAGAATAT
>NW_015660730.1:0-567 GCF_001515625.1 Sinocyclocheilus rhinocerous | reverse complement strand
GAGGCAGTGGATGTTTTGCAGAAGGACGAGCATGTCTCATTGCTCAATGAGAACAGTGCAAGGGATCATGGGGGATCTCCCAGGTGTTGCGGCTCTGTAATGGCCCCAGCATGTGACTCATGTAATGAGGGGCGTTCCACGCAGTTAACCATGCCTCTGCTCTCTGCAGACCAGACCACCAGCTCTTTGTGCCTACCAAGCGCTTTCCATCTCAGCCATTAAATCACTACTCACTTTTGTGTGACGTAATGATTGCTGAGATTCTAGACAGTTTTACTTTTTGCACGTTATACTAACCAGATCAACATGAATGTTACAGTTTAAATGTTTTAATTAATAGTTTTATTCAGCAAGGATACATTTTCAACAATGATAATCATAAGAAATGCTTCTTTAGCACCAAATCAGCATATTAGAACAACTTCTGAAGGATCATGTGACACTGAAGACTGTTGAAAATTCAACTTTGTCATCAAAGGAATTACATTTTTAAAATATATTAAAATAGAAAAGTTATATAAGATGTTAATAATATTTCACAATATTACTGTTTTTACTGTATTTTTG
>NW_015660729.1:410-542 GCF_001515625.1 Sinocyclocheilus rhinocerous | reverse complement strand
TCAGCAAGGATGTGTTAAATTGATAAGAAGTGATAGCAAATATTTTTATTGTTAGAAAAGATGTATATTTTGAATAAACACAGTTCTTTTAAACTTTTTATTCATCAAAGAATCCTGAAAAAAGTATCGCAG
>NW_015660729.1:0-204 GCF_001515625.1 Sinocyclocheilus rhinocerous | reverse complement strand
TATTAAAATAGAAACCATTATTTTATATTGTAATAACATTTTGCAAGATTACCGTTTTTTTCCTGTATTTTTGATCAAATAAATGCAGCCTTGATGAGCAGAAGAGACTTCTTTAAAAAACATTACAAGACTTACTGATCCCAAACTTTTGCACAGTAATGTATGTGTGTGTGTGTGTATATACAGTGGGTACGGAAAGTATTC
>NW_015660728.1:0-981 GCF_001515625.1 Sinocyclocheilus rhinocerous | reverse complement strand
AATGGGTCATTTGTGTGATTCGTGTAGATCCGCTGAGTTTTTAAATTTGTACCAACTCAATTCTGTACCCGCTCGAAGTCACCCACTTTCAAACGATCCTGTGTGTTTTTGTGCGTGCGCTCTGGTTTCGAATTACAAAACCAAATGTTTATATTTACAACGTGTTTTGCAGTGTTGAGTTTTGTAGCCAATCACAGGCATCTCTGTTGAAAGCAATGGCCAATCAGAGGTGTTTACTGTAGGTTAGTCAGAATCCTCTCTGATCTAATATTTGTTTTCGCAAGTTTACATAGTTTTACACGCTCACAGATCTTTCTATTATCACAAGACAAAAAGAAAGCATTCACGATGTAAATAAGATATTCATTGTGTAGTTAGTTATTGATTATATCAGGAGTTTTCGCGTGAATGAGCTCGGTCAGTTGCGCCATTAGGGAAGCGCCCTTTGCTCGGTTTTTACTTAATTCACAGTTTGAAGAAGAGTTTAAGAGGACCGTCCACGTATACTGTTTCGGGAATGACAAAAGTGAGTGTAAAAAATTACACGAGTGAATCCGCCAAATTGATCCGCGATTGACGGTGACTGTAGCAATGGACGGAACGTACTATCTGACAAGCCTGTCAAAACAACAGAGCTGTGCTTTAAGTGAGAATGCAGAGTAAATTCAGAGTAACAAAACTACAGCACCAACAAGTCTGAGTTGCCTTTAGTAAAGATAACTTAAAGCACTCTTTTGATGTGTCCTTTTTAGGCAATGTTTGAAAAATTTTAATTTTAAATTAAATCTTAAAAAAATGCCAAAATATTTAATGTATTATTTAATTATTATACCATTAATAATTAACTTAATTTGTAGTTAACTAGTTAAAGGGGTCATATGATGCGATTTCAATTTTTCCTTTCTCCCGGTAGTCCATAACTTTTGGACAGGGTAGACTCTGTCATACGTTCGATGGCTCGCGTACGTGGGTTCGTGTACT
>NW_015660727.1:455-605 GCF_001515625.1 Sinocyclocheilus rhinocerous | reverse complement strand
GGCCACCCTGTTCTGTGTGATATTGGCTTTGGTCGGCAAAAAATCAATATTGGTCGCCCACTAGTTTTTTATGCAAGTTTTCAGAAATAGGAAGGTTACATAAAAAAGCCTCACAGATCAAATGGCCAGACAAAAAGCGACTATTACTGA
>NW_015660727.1:0-296 GCF_001515625.1 Sinocyclocheilus rhinocerous | reverse complement strand
TTATTTATATAGTACTTTTATACAATACAGATTGTGTCAAAGCAGCTTTACAGTGTTAAACAGGAAAATAGTGTCAATAATGCAAAAATTCAAAAAAAATTCAACACAATAGACAACAGTAAATTTTTTTTGTTAAAGTCATTTTTCAGTTCAGTGTTGATTCAGTGATTTCATCATCCAGCTCAGTTCAGTTCTCTTACAATACTGTCTAAAAACATTATGTTAATAGCATTCCTTTTTTTAGTTTGGTGTACTGCTGAAAAGTGTACAATGTAGGAAATTCCCTAGATAATCTA
>NW_015660726.1:0-755 GCF_001515625.1 Sinocyclocheilus rhinocerous | reverse complement strand
AAACTTTTGCTGCAGCAGAAGTGTTTATTCCTGCCTTGTAAATGCTTTTAAATTTATTACATTTTTAATAATGGCATCTCTTAATCTTCAGCAGAAAAGTGAATTGCGCTAAATCTCGCGAGAAGTGAATCCAAATGATGCTTTGCTGATGCTCTCCACACGTTCTCTGTGATTGGCTGTTTGCTGCACGTGTCACACGTTCAGGTGCACGCGCTCCAGAGTTAATCACAAACTCTGGTTCAAACTCTGAGTTGGGAGAGAAGGTTTATATCGAGCTTTGTGAGCCCAGTGAACCTGATCTTAACCAGGTTGGCTTTATCGGGTTTTGTCAACTCAAAACTTACTCTGCAACTCTGAGTTCCTCTTCAGGAACTTGAGCTGCGTTGGAAACTCTAGGGGAACGCCCTTCAGCGTGACGGGCTCTGAACCTCATGTGTAATCAGACCAATAGATGGGCGAGACGTCACGGGCGGGTGACATAATGACCAGGAGCTATAAAAGCACGTGCGGTGAGACCAGCGTCAGCTTTTTGTCATTCAGCAAGCGCTCTGTGTGTGTGTCAGTCTGATATCTGTTTGTGATTCTTATTTAGTGTTGTCTGTCACGAAATCTCAAGACAAAACCAGACACTAAGGCGAGGGCAGGCAGCGTTCAGGCTGTGTGTTCTTCCCTGCCCGCGTTACTTTACGGGTGGGGATACACAGAGTTTCTTTGTTGTCTGCTTGAGAGCAAGCACGCAGAGTCAGCTCTCGGAA
>NW_015660725.1:296-490 GCF_001515625.1 Sinocyclocheilus rhinocerous | reverse complement strand
CTGCGGTTGACGCGGAAAGAGACGGGTCTTCCCCGGTAGATGAGCGGTCAGTGCAGAACGAATCGCACAAATCGCGAGATAGCGGTAACCCGGTTATAGCTGGGGAGCAAACGTTTCTGAACATAGGGCAGGATCAGATTTCCATGATGGATTTAGATGATCTTGCTTTTAAAATGCCTCCTGAAGAGACGATT
>NW_015660725.1:0-263 GCF_001515625.1 Sinocyclocheilus rhinocerous | reverse complement strand
TCATAACCAGTTATAATTCGTCATAAATATTTCCCTTTTTGAGTTGAAAAACCCTACAATTGTGACTTGAGTCAATCTGAAACAGAGAGTGAAAGTGATTTCTCTGAATGTAGTTTTTCATGCAGTTTACCTCAAAGTGTTTTTTCTGGCCGGACTTATACTGTAGAGGATATAAAGTCCTTTCTTATGGTGACCAAGAATGCCAGAAAAGTGAGAGCTGAAGAATATTTTCCTGATGTTCTGCAATTCATTGAAAAGGCAAA
>NW_015660724.1:0-537 GCF_001515625.1 Sinocyclocheilus rhinocerous | reverse complement strand
TAACAAATGATCAAAAGTGATCAGAACACATATGGCACCCCTAAACCCCTAAATATGATGACTATGATGACTTCATATTAAATGTCAACTCCATCATTGGCCAAACTTGAAACTTTACGAAACACACGTGTCCTTGAAAAACAAAACAAGCTCTTTTTATCATTAAAAAAAAAAACAAAAAAACAACTTGCTTTGATATGAGATATTATTAAGTCTTGCTTTTAATAAAAACAAGCTCTTTTGTATCATTAAAAACATTTTCATCCATTTTATAGCATATGAATGATTGAATTGTATCTGTGTTGTTTCAAGGGGAAAAGCATGAACTGTTTTTGAATTCCATTTTACAGATTTGACAATCAAGACTTCACAATATTGTTATTTCAGCAGCATGAGAAACAAAACAGTTATTCAAACTGGGAATTAATAACAAAGAAATACAGCGCTTCATGACTTCAGTCCAAAACTGAGTCCAAAACGTTTTCAAAAAAACATTTTCACAAAAACTCTCGTTATAATTACTGAAGCGGTCTACAC
>NW_015660723.1:439-588 GCF_001515625.1 Sinocyclocheilus rhinocerous | reverse complement strand
TTAGAAAAAATGGCTTAAAGGTAAAAATGCCCATAAAACTTTATTCTTTTTTAAAATATATATTTTTTACATTTCAGGAGTCAGCTGTCGACAGTAGTCCTTAAGATACCAGCACATTAACACAGCAAAATAGCAAAATAAAATCAGCA
>NW_015660723.1:0-303 GCF_001515625.1 Sinocyclocheilus rhinocerous | reverse complement strand
TTATTTAATTTATATAATAATTTATTGATAATAATTGTTTAAATTAATATAATGATTAATACTTTCGACTCATCCATTTTCTTTAAAAAATGCTTTAAAGGCTGAAATGTAAAGTTTATCATTTTATAAAACTTTTTGTTTTTGTGAAAACTTGTATCTGACCTGTAAATTATGCTTTTTTACAGTCATTTTACAGTTTAATATATTACTATATTTACTATACTATAATATAATATATTAAGTAGGGATGCACCGATACCGATACTGGTCTCCTGTACTCATACTCGTTAAAATGCCCCGATA
>NW_015660722.1:0-772 GCF_001515625.1 Sinocyclocheilus rhinocerous | reverse complement strand
AGATTTTAATGTGTTAGGGGTTTTATGCTCATGAAGTTATGTTAGCGCTCCTATGCACAAGATGCTTAGTTAAGTGTTTCAGGGTACAGTATCACTATGTTAGAGCAACTAAGCATATGAAGTGAATGCAAGCCCACATATGCTGAAAACCTACTTTCTCTGTAAGATGTTTTATGATATATCAAATGAAATTTTATTTGCTGTGCAGAAAACCTTCTTTCTCTGTAAGAGAAAGTTGGATTATGCAAGATTTTAATGTGTTAGGAGTTTTATAATCATGAAGTAGAGCTTATATTCACAAGAAACTTAGTTTAGTGTTTCTGTGAACAGTAACACTATGTTAGAGCAGCTAAGCAAATGAAGAGAATGCAAGCCCACATATGAAAGTTGGTTTATGCAATCTTAAGACTAAAGCTTGCCCACATGAAAGATGTTTCTGATTAATGTAATGAAATGTTATTTGCAAATCAGATCGACAGATTTTCATGTGTTAGGGGTTTTATGCTCATGGAGTTATGTTAGCGCTCCTGTGCACAAGTAGCTTACTTTAGTTTTTCTGTATATTTTAAATAGTTAAAAAGATATTAAATAGTTAAAAAGATATATTTTAAATAGTTAGATATTCTATTCTCATGAAGTTATGTTAGAGATTATATTCACAAGAAGCTTAGTTAAGGGCTTCTGTGAACAGTAACACTATGTTAATATAGCTAAGCATATATTAGTTCAGGACGCTGAGCTCCGCGATTCTTCTATTGTTTTTGTTTGTTTG
>NW_015660721.1:0-566 GCF_001515625.1 Sinocyclocheilus rhinocerous | reverse complement strand
TTTCACTTTAAATACTTTTCAGCTACTATAACGTAAGTCTTTGGGAAAATCAGTTATTATACATCTGAAATGGATGCAGAGCGGATAACTAACTAACCACATAACTAATGTCTATATTGTCAAAAATGTACAGTAGTCAAAGGGATTTCAGATCAATGGATTTATTAAATACAAAATAGAAAACATTCAATTCAGGTTAATACAGCAACATATAGCCAAAAATGTAAATACACAAAAGTACAAAAAAGAAAGCAAACAAAGCAATATAAGATTGTAGGATTTCGTCATGTGAAAGTTGATGTGTGCGAAAGTCTCATCTGTAGTACATCAATGTCCAAACACTGTCCATAGCTGAAGTTGGCTGAAAGCAAATGAATAATCCAACCTCTTGTAATAAAAACACACCACAGCTCTCAAACACCAGACTCTTCTTAACCAGGAACAATTCATTCATTCATTCACTTTATTTATAGAGCACTTTACAACTGCAGATAAGACTTAAACCACTCTAAAACCGTCCTACGAATTCCAATTAAATGGGATAACCGCTTTATAAGAATCACGTG
>NW_015660720.1:0-534 GCF_001515625.1 Sinocyclocheilus rhinocerous | reverse complement strand
CGTTCATTGAGGGCAGCTCATGTACCCGGCGTACTGAACCAAGGATCAGACATGCTATCCTCGGAGCAACGTCTCCTCAGAGGAGTGGATGCTCCACCCACAGACAGTTCAGACTGGGAGATCGATCTTTGGCAAGTCAGAGGTCGACCTCTTTGCTTCTGGGAGATCTTTGGCAAGGCAGAGGTCGACCTCTTTGCCTCAAAAGACAACTCTCACTGCCAAACTTATTTTTCAAAGAACGAGGACGCGTTGGCCCACGAATGGCCCAACCTCCTCCTGTATGCTTTTCCCCCGATCGCCCTGATCCCCCAGGTAATCAGGCGAGTCAGGAAGCACAGTCACAGAGTGCTTCTGGTGGCCCCGCTCTGGAAGAACCATCTCTGGATCTCAAAGCTGTCTCAGCTGCTGACGGCAGCTCCGTGGCCCATTCCCCTGAGGCAGGACCTCCTCTCTCAGGCATACAGAACAATCTGGCACCCCCAGCCCGAACTGTGGGCACTGCACCTATGGGCTCTCAACGGGAATCAGTAGATC
>NW_015660719.1:0-988 GCF_001515625.1 Sinocyclocheilus rhinocerous | reverse complement strand
CATCCTAGAGAGAGTTTCGTCATCTTGACTGTCGTAACTGAACGCAACGTGCAGTCTGAATGCTGAATGGAGGATGACAGACAGCTGCAGCGGAGAGAAGGGTTTACGTGAACTTCAATTTAACGACTTAAATATTCATCTGTACCTCACATTCAACTATGGAACGATCTCAGAACACTTGAAATATAGTGCACGGAAACTTTATGGTGCTTTATAATGTTTTTGTGGCTTTCGTGGGGCTTAACAATAACACAGAATAGTATACAAACAATATCGGATTTGGATCGGTGAATATCCTGAATATCGGATCGGCGCACCCCTACCAAGGACCCCCTCACAATTATAACAGTGTTTAAGGCTAAAGTTTAATGTTGGTAGGAGGAATGAACATAATATGAATGTTTTATTGGTGCAAATGGTCCCCATTGTATATGTACTTTTTAATACTACAGCATAATATAATTAAATTTACCATATTTTCCAGAAAGTTGCACCAGGTCAGGGGCGAAAAAAACAAAACATAAGTTGCGTTGGTGTGTAAGTCGCATTTTACTATTAATTTCAGAAATAATTTAAATACTGAATAGGTCTAAATAAAACGAATGTTAGGGGAAAAAAAAAAACATTATAAACACTAACATGAATTTTACTTCCCCTCACTCCAAATCATTTAAATTTTGTGGCACTAACATGAATTTTACTTCCCCTCACTCCAAATCATTAAAATTTTGTGGAATTCATAACAGAACAAAAATAAATGAATATATATGTGTCAAAAAATTTATTATATTGCCGATCATTACAAACAACATTTATTTTAAATGCCATAGGCGCCGATCCCGTGGGTGCTCGTGAAAAACACAAGATAGTCTTCGTTCATTTTAACCAATTAGAAATGGATTGCAGCTTTTACAACTTTATACTCGTATATATAGTTCATTTGAGTTTTTGGCATTATTTTAATGGCAAATGTCGAGAGTGCATTATT
>NW_015660718.1:0-513 GCF_001515625.1 Sinocyclocheilus rhinocerous | reverse complement strand
TTGTCTATGATGCCTTTTTGCTATTCGCAACTCAGAAGCGAGATCACGCTCGTGCGGAGGAGCTTCAGCACGCACAACATGAAAGCCCTGCTTAATCATGATAGAAGGGAGAACTAAACATTCAAACATCTGCTTACACTTTAGGCCTGTGGCTGTTTTTATTTTTTATTTCGATTTTGGCTTCTAAGGATTATAGCTGCGTTTCTTCTAGCGCAACTTTTTTCCCTTCACAGCGGTGCGCATTCATTCCTCCCTAAAACCCAAACTTAAAAGTCAGAATCAGCACAATCGGTGACTGTTGAAAAAAACCGTCTTATACTGTTGCTAAATTGCGGGACATGTTTGATAATAAAACGTTGAAAGCACAATCCGCACAAGAGACGCTGTTCCCCATGCTGAAATGTGTGCACGCGACGCGCTCCAAAACGGACAAGCTACCGGTAATTTACACTTTGAGCTTCGGGCGCATGTCCAAACGATGAAATACACACAAAATATGTCAAAATGGCCGGT
>NW_015660717.1:0-469 GCF_001515625.1 Sinocyclocheilus rhinocerous | reverse complement strand
GATTTAACGAGCATGGGCAAAGCTATACGTAAACAACTGTGGCCAAAAGTGGAGGCTGCTCGGCAGGCAGGAAAGAAGGCTTCGTAGGCGTACGAGCTTTTGTTGATGGAAAGGAAATACCTCCTTAATAACTACATATGATTATGCATATATGTACGTGCATATATCTTGATCAAGAACTGCATACAGACATAATTATATATATCGGTGACAATGCAGTCGTCATTGGAGTTATGACATTTAGAACATAATGTTTACGTCAATTTACAGACAGAATGGATCTTTGTTAATTTAAATATAACGATATTGTTATGTTGTACAGTATAATTTTTAAAGGTTTTGATTTAAGTTAAGTATTATTAAGGTCAATTTGGGTTGAAGTTATATTGTTGAGGTGTTGGGAACAAGTTTCGTTTCACACTTGTTAAGCCTAAAGTTGTTAATATAGCACATTGGTATCTTTGTCAGT
>NW_015660716.1:362-540 GCF_001515625.1 Sinocyclocheilus rhinocerous | reverse complement strand
GCTGATGGATTTTTTAACTGATAGGTCTCAACGTGTGAAAGTAAATGTGGTTTTATCTGATGTACTTTTTTCTTCGACTGGGTCACCGCAAGGATGTGTTCTTTCACCTCTTTTATTTGTGCTTTATACTAGTGTCAAACGAACGCAACTAGAGAGGCGTCACATCATCAAGTTTGCA
>NW_015660716.1:0-319 GCF_001515625.1 Sinocyclocheilus rhinocerous | reverse complement strand
GGATGATTCAGTGATTGTTTCCCTTTTAAATAGTGAAGATCTTGATCATGGTCCTGTACTGGCAGATTTTATTGATTGGTGTAAATTGTCCTTTCTGGATATAAATGTACTTAAAACTAAAGAGATGATTATAGATTTTAGGAAGAATCCTACAGTCATCTCTCCTGTGGTCATTAATGCTCATGTTGTTGAGGTTGTACATCAATTTAAATACCTTGGTACTGTAATAGATGAAAAGTTGACTTTTGAGGCTCATGTGGATGCTGTATGTAAGAAAGCCCACCAGCGTATGTTCTACCTGCGGAAGCTTTGCAGTTTT
>NW_015660715.1:330-503 GCF_001515625.1 Sinocyclocheilus rhinocerous | reverse complement strand
TGACTTGACTCATGACGATCCGTTGTGACTTGACTAGACTCATGAAGATCAGCTGTGACTTGACATGGCTCACGAAGATTAACTGTGACTTTACTTGATTCATGAAGATCAACCGTGACTTGACTAGACTCATGACAATAAACTGTGACTTGACTTGCCTCATGAAGATCAGC
>NW_015660715.1:0-304 GCF_001515625.1 Sinocyclocheilus rhinocerous | reverse complement strand
CATGATTGACAGCGGTGACATAACGGGGCGCTGTTGTGTCCGCCATTTTGCGATCAGGCTCCGCTGTCGCCGCCATTTTGTGAGCGTGCTCCAGTGCGGCTGCCATTACAGGAATGAGTGCGGTATCGCGTTCCTCCACGACACCCACCGTGAACGCTGAACCAACAGTCCACAAAACATGATCCAAAAAACTACTTAGTGACAAACGAGGACCCTCATGAATCACTCTCGATTTTAAAGGCTGGTTAAGGCCATCACTGAAAAAGTCAATTAACATACAGTCCGGTAATTCTGAGCCATTAGC
>NW_015660714.1:0-503 GCF_001515625.1 Sinocyclocheilus rhinocerous | reverse complement strand
ATCAAGAGTTGTCCCGCGCCGCACCCTGTTGTGTTGGGTCCCGCGAGTCCCACGGTACTCCCGCGGGAGTGCAGGTCTACTTCAAACGATGGTTTCGAGAGTCGATGCACGGGACTCGACGAAGGAGAGGAAGCGGCCAGAAGAAGCAGCGAAATGTTCAGGGCTTCAGGTGCAGGTCAGTTTCATCTGTAAATACGCTAAAGAGTTTTGTCTTTATTAACCTAGTTGACTGCTAGCACCTGTTTGGCTATCAGGGGCACCCTATTTTTAACATCATTCAGAATACTGTTCTAAAGGACATCATTATCGATTGGAAAGTTACATTAATAAATTTAGCAGACAGATGTTCTCATGGATTTATTGTATAGGAAGGGAGGGAGCTTGAGCAGACAGCAACACAAAAATATCACAGCCTAATAATGCAATAATGTGTTCAGTATTAGGATTTTTCAAAAAATATATTGTACTGATTTTGACTTTTAGGCACTTTAGAAAATTGTTTT
>NW_015660713.1:0-1201 GCF_001515625.1 Sinocyclocheilus rhinocerous | reverse complement strand
GTTCTCTATTGCCAATGTCGTAGTTACGTTCTGCAGGGCTGAGACTACGAGAGAAGAACGCACACGGGTGCACCTTCCCGTCGCGGAGGGATCGCTGAGACAGAACTGTTCCCGTCGCGGAGGGATCGCTGAGATAGAACTGCGCCAACCCCGACGTCCAATGTGTCAACCTCGACAATGAACTGGGACTCAGGATCTGGAACCAACAGAACAGGTGCAGAGACAAAACGGGACTTTAATGTGTCAAAGGCTACCTGAGCATCCTGGTTCCACCTGAAGGACACCTTGGTGGAGGTTAATGCCGTGAGCGGAGCAGCGATCTGACAAAAATTCCTGATGTATCGCCGATAGAATTTGGCAAAACCCAGGAAACGCTGCAGGGCCTTACGGGAGTCGGGGACTGGCCACTTGGCGACAGCTTCTATCTTAGCAGGGTCTGGTTTAATCCCCCTTGTAGAGATGATATGGCCAAGGAACGTAACAGATTCGGCGTGGAATTCGCACTTCTCCGCCTTGATGAACAACTGGTTCTCTAATAGGTGCTGGAGGACCCGTCTAATGTGCTGGGTGTGTAAGTGGAGAGAAGGGGAGAAAATCAGAATATCATCCAAATACACAAAGACGAACTGATTAATCATGTCACCCAGAACGCTATTGACGAGACCCTGGAAAACGGCCGGAGCATTGGTCAGCCCAAACGGAAGAACCAGATACTCGTAGTGTCCCGAGGGGGTGTTGAATGCCGTCTTCCACTCATCCCCCTCCCGAATGCGCACCAGATGGTAGGCGTTGCGGAGGTCTAATTTGGTGAAGACCCGAGCTCCCTGCAATAATTCAAAAGCAGAAGACATTAGAGGTAGGGGGTACCTGTTCTTTACTGTAATGTCATTCAAACCTCTGTAATCGATACAAGGGCGTAGGGAGCCGTCCTTCTTCTGAACGAAGAAAAACCCCGCCCCAGCGGGAGAGGAGGAATGGCGAATGAGCCCAGCCTGTAGTGACTCATGTATACACCCGTCCATGGCCTCTCTTTCAGGACCGGAAAGGGAATATAAACGACCCTTAGGCGGAGAAGTGCCCGGGAGAAGGTCTATGGCACAGTCGTAGGGACGGTGCGGAGATAGAGAGGTGGCCCGGGACTTACTGAAAATCGCATGAAGATTGCAGTACTCCGCCGGGACGCTGGTCAAGTCAGCGGGAT
>NW_015660712.1:0-494 GCF_001515625.1 Sinocyclocheilus rhinocerous | reverse complement strand
ATGTGCAATTGCTTAGACCTGAACAACCATCAATCACTTAATTAAAACTATCCTCAATGTGCTTAGACCTGAACAACCATCAATCACTTAATTAAAACTCGAACTGAGTTCCTCAATGAGGTTAAAATTTATATTAAATGCACCAGTTCAGCTACAATCTGGAGGTACTTGCGTTGCTTGTTTAGGGGGTTCCCTTGTTGTAGTCGTTGCAGAAAGGGGTTTCCCGAGGTTGCTGATTGGTTGGAAGTCCAGTAGTCGTTCGTAGTGACGTCTTGGAAACGTTAAAAGCATGAATTTGTCAAACTCATACATACCCAACATGAATATAAACCTATAAACTACTCCATAGTTATTCAAAAGACGTACACAATGAGTGATTAGGACATGATAGTCAAATGTGTGGGTTACATACATAATATAGAGTTATGCATAGAAATGATTCGTTGCTCTTAAGTCCTTTTAGCATCATTTAGGTGCATATATACATGTAAAGG
>NW_015660711.1:0-431 GCF_001515625.1 Sinocyclocheilus rhinocerous | reverse complement strand
ATATTATATTAAACCGGTTTTAAAAAGATATTTTTTGCTGTATTGCTACTGAGTTATTTTTTACAACATAGGCTATACTTTGTACACAGTGCTGTTATTGTACACTGTCATTTAACAGTATGTATAATTTTTGTTGTCAAATAAAAAAAAAAAATATATATATATATTCTCTTTTAACTAAAGCCTAAGTGTCTTTGGCTTATGTATACATAAGTAATGTATCATGATAATAATAATAATAATAATCATTGTGTAGCATTTCAGAGCAAATCAGACAATTTCATCCTTCAATCAGATCCTAGTGCCAGCCAGTCTGAAGCAAGCCTAACCAACCAACTCAGGACACCAACAAATTTAGCTTTTTGTTTTCGGCTTTTTGCCTTAGTGCTTTTGCCACCACTGCTTTTCGCCATCACTTTTGCCGCTGCTGT
>NW_015660710.1:0-486 GCF_001515625.1 Sinocyclocheilus rhinocerous | reverse complement strand
AGAGGTCGCATGTTCAAAATAAGCTTCAAGCTTGACGCTTTAAAGGGGTGGAAAGAGATGTATGGAATTCACGAATCATGTTCATGGATGAGGTAATGAATTATTTTTTCCTGTACCTTAATTCACGAATCATGTTCACGGATGAGGTAATGAATGATTTTTTATTACCTGTACCTTCCACAGTTATTCAAACAGCGAATAAATTATACAGAAAGCGACCAAAGAACATTTGCATTGTCAAAGAACATTATGACTGATTTCAATCTAGCGCGATAAGAAGCACTATAAAAAAAACTGCCCTTATAATCAGCAAAGCTCTCCACTGTTTGATGAATCTCGTGTTTGAATGATGACTCTGTTTGAATCTCTTACATCATACATCTGCACTTTGTTGTTTATGATGAGAGAATTCGCGAGAGCGCACACGCAACAAAACTCAGCTGTTTCAGCGATGACTCATCTGAACGCTTCTGATTGGCCATTGCA
>NW_015660709.1:0-1480 GCF_001515625.1 Sinocyclocheilus rhinocerous | reverse complement strand
GTGTGGAGTGAACAGATTTGGTAGAGAGAAGGATATTAAAAAAATAAAAAATAAATAAAATGATATATTTACCACAATTACAATTTATATTCTTTCCATATTTCATGTCTTTTTTAGATAATTGAACACGAATTTATATTCTTTCCATATTTCCTGTCTTTTTTAGATAATTGAACACTTCTTCTTTAATTCTTGATTGCATTTGGCTATTCCCTAGTAATATCTTGAGTGATACTTTATCATGTCTAACCTAATTTATGATTAAGTTGATTTATTTCTCTTTCATACGCATCGCATTCTAGAAGAATGTGCTTTACTGTTTCTGGATTCCCACATTTATCACATCTTCCATTTTCATGCTTCCCTATTTTGTGTAAATTTAAATTTAAAGCTGAATGTCCAATCCTCATTCTTGTTATAATAACATCTTTCTTCCTACTCTCTTGACCTACACACCCCTGTATCTGGTAAAGATACCCTGATTCTTCCTTTTATTCCACTTGACATTTTTGTCAAAATTGAGTTATTCACACATTCCTATTCTGTGACAATTTATTTACATTATGTAATAGGTTTTTTTTTAATGTTGGGACTTTTTATTTAAAAAACAAAAAGGTTCTATCTAGGCTAAAGTCGAATGGAATGCAAAAACTTTGAAGCTCAATATCTCAAAATACTCGGAATGCAGATAGAACCTTATAATTCCACGGGGACGATTTCTATTTTTTGTGTGTTATATGCAAGTGAAATCCCTGGAGATAGATATACCAAATGTCTAAAGCCATGCGGTCCGTGTACTTGGCGGTCAATGGATTTTCCCTTTGAAATTAGAAAACCAAAATCGGGAATCGATCGTTCACTCGTTTTTTGTTTTAATGTAGAAAAATGAGAAAACAGCTCCTTTTTCGTTTTTTCATTTTTTCCCAAGAAACGAAAAACAAGAATTCAGCTTAGTTTTTCGTTCGGGGTAGAAAAATTTATAAATAGTTTGAGGTCAGCCGAAGATCAAACCGTGCAGTCATCAGGGCTGCGTTCAGCCCCGACAAAAACGGAAACGGTGGTGCGTTGAACACCCTGTTCTGATGGTGCAAGAGTTGCAGCTATGGCAGCTGAGAAGGCCATTCTTTGTGTTCTTTCTGAAGAATTTTCGGAGCCTGATGAAATCGGTATAAATACGTGTTTAATACTGCAAAATACGCTCGATGTTACAGTCACTGCCCTTGCCCTCCAGAATAAAAGAGAACCACTGCCCTTTGCCCTCCGAATAAAAGAGAACCTCCCAATCGAGTGAAGGGATTTGTGGCAACAGTGGTTTCCTAATTATTGTGATCCAATATTTGCCTCGCATTTCAGGATGAAAAGACAAACATTTCAGGTGAAGGATCGACTTCTTACCTCCAACACTGTGTTATAATCTATATGACCGTATTAGGTGTATCATTATTGCTGATCACTGTTGTTGTGCTATGTTATTGTAATA
>NW_015660708.1:0-1306 GCF_001515625.1 Sinocyclocheilus rhinocerous | reverse complement strand
TTTTAAACAAATTACGTTGTTCCTCTGAATAATGTTTGGAATGGCCCATTTTACTTGGCAATTCAGAAGTAAATATATTTTGTAACAACGTGGGAAACATGGCTCTTTAATAAAGGACAATTAATGACACCTGTTTTTCACAGAATTAATTAATTCTCTAATTAATCTCCACATTGCTATTATTTTGAACACTCCCCATTCAATGAATGAATCAATTACTCAGAACAAGCAGCATGCATGTCATGACAGTTGGGTCTGTTGTTTTTCTATTACACTACTAAATCTATAAGTAAATTATTTGCAATGCAGAAATAATAACAGTGGTTCATCAGGTTACTGATGTTGTACAGCTATTTTTTGAACACAACAGTTGGAACAATAGCATACATTTGTGTGCAAATGTGCGTTTTGTATATTTGCCAGTTAACACTCGTAGCTTTACCGAGAATGAAGCGCATCACGTGAACTCCCGATAATGAGAAGATGCATCCACACACCCAACCAATCATGCGCATCCATGTTAAACATATTAACATTTTATTTTTAGTACAAAATGAATTTACTAAACATGTCAACTGTTGCAAAACATAATTTAAGTATTCCAATATGTATTATTATATTTATATATACACAACAAATCTTCAGGATATTACACATTTTATTCCCACATAAAGCACAAATAAGCAGTTAAACCTTTTTAGCAATATTAGAAAAATTTACATTTAACAATTTTATAATGAATTTGAAGGGAAATTGTGCAAGCATAAACATAACTTGTATTACATATATACCCCCTTTGAAAAGTAAAATTTTAAACAATATCTCAATGAACACAAAAACAATTTCCAAAATGTTGACAAGACATTTAATATATACAGTGCTCAGTGTAAATGAGTACCTTTGAAAAGTAACATTTTAAACAATATCTCAATGAACACAAAAACAATTTCCAAAATGTTGACAAGACTAAGTTTAATATAACATCTGTTTAACTTATAACATGAAAGTAAGGTTAATAATATAACTTAGATTACACATTTTTCAGTTTTACACTTTGTATGGCCTCCATGATTTTTAATGACAGCACCAAGTCTTCTAGGCATGGAATGAACAAGTTGGCGACATTTTGCAACATCTATCTTTTTCCATTCTTCAAGAATGACCTCTTTTAGAGACTGGATGCTGGATGGAGAGTGATGCTCAACTTGTCTCTTCAGAATTCCCCATAGGTATTCGATTGGGTTCAGATCAGGAGACATATTTGGCCACTGAATCACTTTCACCCTGTTCTTCTTCAGAAATCCAA
>NW_015660707.1:0-534 GCF_001515625.1 Sinocyclocheilus rhinocerous | reverse complement strand
ATCCACAACAATTTCTGAAACCACAGACAACCCTATTATTCGTATGGCCATCACATAAAAAGCTCTAAATCCTTAGTTTGGGGCCGTGGAAAATAATAAAAGGTTCTCTCTGCACTGCACCTTTACTCCCCTTTCCCTTTTCTTCATTTTCCCCAATATCTCTGCCAACCCCCCACCCCCTCCCACACACACGCACACTTTTTCTTACCTGTCATTTCTTCACCAGCAGGTTTACTGTTATGAACAGAACTGTGTCCACCTTGTTGAAAACAACCACTACATTTAAATTTGTTAGCACAGAATGTTATTTATTTTACCCCAGATTTAACATACCTATATTACATACAAATATACACTACCAGTCAAAAGTTTTTGAACAGTAAGATTTTTAAATGTTTTTTAAAGAAGTCTCTTCTGCTCACCAAGCCTGCATTTATTTGATCCAAAGTACAGCAAGAGCATTTTAAAATGTAATTGTAATAAAATTTTATTTATTTCTGTGATCAAAAAGCTGAATTTTCAGCATCATTACTG
>NW_015660706.1:358-635 GCF_001515625.1 Sinocyclocheilus rhinocerous | reverse complement strand
GCCGGTTTTTTACCGTAAATTTTATGGAATTTTTTTACAGTGTATCACTAGAAGCTAGTTAAATATGGAAACATCTCCCTTTTGTGTAAACATACTTTAAAAATGATTCATAAATAAACTAAATTAACGTTTTTGGTAACACTTTACTGTGAGGTTCAATTAGTTAACATGAGGTATAAACTAATAATGAACAACTTTTTCTACAGCATTTATTCATAGTTAAAAAGGGGTGGGTGGTTGACTGTTTTTTTTCTAGGCTTGATTGTGTTTATGGGGT
>NW_015660706.1:0-134 GCF_001515625.1 Sinocyclocheilus rhinocerous | reverse complement strand
TTGATTAGCTGGCCCAGTGTGTTGTGATTGGCTAAACCGCCTCTAGTGTGCGTCTAATAGTCCCGCCCCTCAACATAGCGGTATGTGCGCCGGTTGTATTGTAAACAATGACGTAGTCTATATTGCTTATCAAT
>NW_015660705.1:0-1485 GCF_001515625.1 Sinocyclocheilus rhinocerous | reverse complement strand
CTAGTAAACTGGACATCTGCAAACGTTAACAATACAGTATCTACTGGAAACTGCTGAAATGCTATGCAGTTCCAACACACCTACAAAACACTGTTCAAACCAGGGATGTGCAAGAGTACTGGCTCTGCACCAACCAATCAGCTACTGCACACACTAATGAAATTACACAGACTGATTTCCCTTTGCCTGTCACGAGCATCAATTTCCCACTGAAACCCTCCTAAATCTCTCTGTCACATCTGAATGCACTGGCTGTCACTGTGGATATGCGATGTTGAGAAGTGATGGCGTGTGTTTTCAGACACATACAAATGTGCGGCAATATTTGGATTTTAATGGGTATATTAGCTCTTCTCACTGGATGAGGATCCACTTTTATGGTGAAAAAGTTGCGCTTCTAGAAACTTGTAACTTGTGCCCTGAAATACTCTCTGCAAAGTTCTTCATTATTGTTCTTTGCTCGAGGTACAAATGTTTTAAATAGCTGTGCAACTTTATGCTGTTTGCGAACACCCCAACGCGTTTAGATGAGTACAGCACTCCAGTGTATTCACGTTTTCACTGGTGTCTGCTCTTGACTAGGGAAGCATCGATCCGATACTCAGTATCGGTATCGGCTCCGATACTGACATTTTCTGCCAGATTGGGTATCGGTTAGACAAGACCAATCCAAATCCGATATTGTGCGTATACTATTCTGTGTTATTGTTAAGCCCCACGAAAGGCACAAAAACATCATAAAGCACCATAAAGTTTTCGTGCAATACATTTTAAAAGTGTTCTGAAGCTGTTCCATAGTTTAATGTGAAGTATAGATGAATATTTAAGTCAAGTTCATGTAAACTCTTCTCCCCGCTGCGTCTGTCTGTCATCCTCCATTCAGCATTCAAACTGCGTGTCACGTTCGGTTACTACAGTCAAGACGATGAAACTCTCTTCAAGAGCGCACAATAACTGATTTAAAACTGTTAAAAGAAAAGGCTCAAAATATTGCACAAATATAATATACTACGCATCAATATCTCTTCCCTTTTTTATGCGGAGCGCTGCACACTGTGACTCAGTGTTGCTTCATGCGCATCATTCTGCGCACGGGATGTGCATAAGCGCTTTGTGCCACTCTGTATTGGAGGCATACCCTTTCGTATTATACTTTTGCGCAATGAAAGATTATTAATAGTGATCGACCGATATTGATATTTTATAACCGATACCGATACCAATTATTTGCATGTTTATGTGCCCGATAACCGATATGCAGAACCGATATTTATTTACTGTTATAAAGTAAATAAATGACTGAGTGAAGTAAGAACATACTTCACTTTGGTTTTTTCTCTTTTCAGTCATTTTTTTTTTTAAGTGTTGAAAATTAGCAGTCTTTCATGTTACATTTAATCTTTATATTACCTTTATATTACCTTAATCTTTATATTATATTAGTCATATCAACTTCATTTTAAACTACAGTTTTAGTAGGTTTAT
>NW_015660704.1:316-521 GCF_001515625.1 Sinocyclocheilus rhinocerous | reverse complement strand
GGTTCTTCACTACACTCGCCTTCAGTGGACTGATTCGTTACACCCCCATCTTCAACAGATCACTGGAGCTGTGCGAAGTGCCTTCATGCTTCAAACGCTCCACCATCATCCCCATCCCAAAGAAATCCAAAATTACAGGACTAAATTACTACAGGCCTGTGGCTCTAACGTCTGTGGTCATGAAGTCATTTGAAAAACTGGTGCT
>NW_015660704.1:0-195 GCF_001515625.1 Sinocyclocheilus rhinocerous | reverse complement strand
AACATGGGACTGCATTATGTTCTGCAACATCTAGACAGACCAGGGACTTATGTGAGGATCCTGTTTGTGGACTTCAGCTCAGCCTTTAACACTATCATTCCAAACCTCCTCCTGCCCAAACTGCGCAAGCTCTCCGTGCCCACCTCCGTTTGTCAGTGGATCACCAGCTTCCTGACAGACAGACAGCAGCTAGTG
>NW_015660703.1:152-573 GCF_001515625.1 Sinocyclocheilus rhinocerous | reverse complement strand
TATCTAATACACTGGCCTATAGAGTGGCTGCTCTTTAAATAGCCCCCTCTTTTTTGCAGTCCCTGCTTACGGCCATAACACCCTGAGGGCGCTAGAGAGCTACAGGAAGTGTTGGCTGCAGTTGGGAGAGGAAGGCTCTCCTCCATTTTGTTTTTTTTTCTGTTTGTGTTAGTTTGTGAGCTTTTTTGGACTTTAGGTTAGTTTTTTTGTGTGGTTTGTCAGTTTTAAACCACCTAACAGCAGCATTTTGCTGGCTGGAGAGTGGTTACCCCCCTTTTTTTTCGTTTTTGTTTTTTGTTTTCTTACAATGGACGGATTAATGGATAACGACACAAGACTGGCTGGAGAGACACGGATGGAAAACGACACTGGACTAGGCGGAGAGACACGATCGGCAAATGACACTGGACTGGGAAATCGA
>NW_015660703.1:0-137 GCF_001515625.1 Sinocyclocheilus rhinocerous | reverse complement strand
ATGACACTGGACTGGGAAATCGACTACGAGCTGGAAATGGAAAGAACCAAGGCACGAGGGAAAACTTTCATGAAAGTTTTTATTTTGTTTAGTATCTAAAGGAGGCTACATTGATTGTGAACGTAGAGAATGTGATC
>NW_015660702.1:0-816 GCF_001515625.1 Sinocyclocheilus rhinocerous | reverse complement strand
TTTCGGAGCTCCATTGATCATGGCTTTTCATAGTCATGGTGCACATGCTAAACTCAGAGTCAGAGCTATTGGATATGCTGAGGAATTGTGACAAGTCAGGAAGATTATTTACAAAGCAGTCTTTTGCGGTAGAAGTGGTAGAAGTTTTTGTGGTAGAAGTGATGGTTCTACCATATTTGTAACAAGGAGTTGAATTTGCAGCTTTAGCTATATGGAGTATACACGAGACTAGATAATGATCAGAGATATCATCACTCTGCTGCAGAATTTCAATGCCATTAACATCAGTTCCATGTGACAGTATTAAATCTAAAGTATGATTACGACAATGAAGTAGGCCCTGACATGTGTTGTCTGACCCCAATGGAGTTCAGAATGTCTATAAATGCTGATCCCAATTAATCTTTTTCATTATGAACATGGATATTAAAATCACCAACAATTAAACTTTATCTGCAGCCAGCAATAACTCAGATATAAAATCAGCGAATTCTTTAAAGGGGGGGTACAATGCTGTTTCATGCATTCAGAGTTGTTTACACTGTTAAAGAGTTGGATTCTCATGCTAAGCATGGACACAGTTTCAAAAAACAATTTGGACGTATGACGGATTATTTCTGTGCTACAAATCGTACTTCCGGGTTCGTACAAGTTTCTGAGAGTTTTTTTTCAATCGTGGCTCTTCATGACGTAGACGAGGGTGGAACTCCTTATATGGGCATTTCTCCCGGAAGAGCGCACCCCGCGCACACATCGACCAGAGCGAGAGCTAGATCGCGCCCATCAACGCGCTTCATCCAGCGGCAGCGCTGCACG
>NW_015660701.1:363-544 GCF_001515625.1 Sinocyclocheilus rhinocerous | reverse complement strand
CTTAGTGGCTTGGGCCCTAATAATAATCCTTAGAAAAACAATAGGACCCTGCGCCTTACTGGCTTGGGCCCTAATAATCCTTAAGGGATCAATAGGGTCCTGCGCCTTTCTGGCTTGGGCCCTAATAATAATAATCCTTAGGGGATCAATAGGGCCCTGCGCCTTTCTGGCTTGGGCCCTA
>NW_015660701.1:0-127 GCF_001515625.1 Sinocyclocheilus rhinocerous | reverse complement strand
CCGGCCTCGCTCCGTTCCCACGGCTCTCGGCCCCGCCCCTCTCGTCACAATCTGGATACGTGAGTAGCGACGAATAGGCTACAATTCGGGCTTGAGTCAGAACAAATTTTCCTTGTTCTATTAACTC
>NW_015660700.1:0-937 GCF_001515625.1 Sinocyclocheilus rhinocerous | reverse complement strand
AATTATTACTATATCACTGTGCCATAGTAAAATGCATGTGCCTATATTAATATTGATCTGCCCAATCAGGTATCTAGGTGACACAGTTTATAGTTATTGAGTATATGGTACCTTTCATTGCAACAGCGCACACACAGACCTACCCCACACTGACTGCACCGTGTACCGCGGCCGTTTTTTTTTTGTCTTTTTATCCTCATTCCAAATGATCAGAAAAGAGGAAACCAACAATAAAACAGGAGAAAGTACTAAATTATTACTATATTATATAGTAGTAAAACGCATGTGAACAGTAGCCTACTTTTTGATTAGTTCATCAGTAATATTCAGGAAATAATAGATACACCCCTGCCACCCCCATCCCCGTTGGGCAAAGGGTCGAAATGATCACTTGTTTGTGCTTCGTGAACACTCTCGCCTTGCACGGCGGCACCATTGCGCTGCAAAGATGTACCGGGAGAAGCGCGATTATTAGACGACCGATCGTCATTTCCAAAAGGAAAATATTCCTCTTCAGAGTCAGAATCGACGAATTACATTTGCAACAAATCCTCACGGTACAACTTTTTATTAGCCATTTGGCGATTTTCTCTCACAAATCTCACAATTCACTCGCACGCTATGAACTGAACTGCTTCTGCATCAATGACACGATAGCTCACTTGCTCTGCTGTTTCCTCGAACACTTTGAATAGTAACGTGACGTAATTTTGGTCTAGAATCGAAGTACTACATGTCTGCCATCTAGTGGTAGGGAATACAAAAATGAGATATTACACCATATTAGGAACTACAGTCTATTTTATTAAGTATGACGTCTTGTCGCAATTTTGCAACTTTGGCGCTTAGAGGGTTAATTTTGTTGAAATTCCAAGACAGAGCCATCTACATTAAGTAGGGATGGGAAGATTCCCCGATTCGCTCGGTGCATCGGCAT
>NW_015660699.1:0-501 GCF_001515625.1 Sinocyclocheilus rhinocerous | reverse complement strand
ACGATATTTAGTCATAATTTTCGTTGACGAAAGCAACACTACCCCTTAGCCCTTCCCCTTTCCCCTACCCCTCAGTTTCGCGCGTTCACGTGAAGGGGTAGGTCTCAATTCTTTCTCTTTTGGTTGGAGGGGCATTCCCGTGAAGGGGTAGGGGTGTCTCGATTCTCTTTTGGTTGGAGGGGTAGGGGTAGGGGAAGGGCCAGACAGCCCTTCAAACAAAGATTTTTCGGGACCCCACTTCAAACGAAGGGGTATGAATTATCTCAGCGTAAACCGGGTTCAGGGGCAACATGGCTGCCCGAGCGAACAAAAAGACACATAAATGTAAGCATTTTTGGCATTAATAAAGATTTTAACGAAAAGTAATCATTTGTTTTATGTTACATTCAATCGTGAGTTCATATTTACGGTCATGTTACTCAAATAAACGTTTGCAAAAAATCGCTAATATTTGCGAACTAACGTCATATCATTATAGACTGCACGATAGTGCCACAACAT
>NW_015660698.1:357-585 GCF_001515625.1 Sinocyclocheilus rhinocerous | reverse complement strand
GGCCAGTCTCGGATCACACTCACCCTCCTCTCTCGCCAGTGAGCATCTGTGGGCGGTTCCAGAGTGCGGTCAAAAATACTACTCACATACCCTCTGCCCGAACGCAGGTGAGTGTTGCACACACGCCCCCCTTTGGTTGGATCGGCAACGAGACGCCCGGGCCGGGTCCCTGCGTTCCCCCTCCGTTGGTGCCACTTGTACGGTTTCTGGGAGCCTGGCTAGCGCTTC
>NW_015660698.1:0-209 GCF_001515625.1 Sinocyclocheilus rhinocerous | reverse complement strand
CCCCTGTCTTGCGTGCAGAGATCGCAGTCCTACTGGCGAAGGATGCGATAGAGCCGGTGCCTCCAGCCGATATGTGGACGGGGTTTTTCAGCCCTTACTTCATTGTGCCCAAAAAAGGCGGTGGGTTGAGACCAATTTTGGATCTCTTCAACCAAGCTCTTCACAAGCCCCCGTTCAAGATGCTCACGCAGAAGCGCATCTTCAGGTGC
>NW_015660697.1:0-866 GCF_001515625.1 Sinocyclocheilus rhinocerous | reverse complement strand
TTCCCCCAAATGTGTCTGAATTGTCTGTCTTGCCAGTCCTAGTTTAGGAGTTCGTTTATGAACTGTTTGATTGTCTAGTTTCAGTCAGTAAGCCTGGTTTTGAACTATCTGCCCACTCAGTTGTCACCAGAGAATATATTGAGGAACTTCTTGTGTCCCCTGCCTCGGTCCTTGAGACTGTATATGCTCTCTCTGTTTCTTGTGTCTCAGTTTTCCCTAGGTCCCAGTCTCTACCAGGGGTTTCTGCTCCGTCTGCTCCGCTGTGGTGGTCTTCTGTACCGTCTGCTCCGCCGTGGTGGTCTTCTGCTCCGCCTGTTCCATCTGCTCCGCCGTGGTGGTCTTTAGTTCCCATACTGCCGGATCTGTCCTGGTTTCCTGCTCTGCCGGCTTCACCCTGGCTCTCTGCTCTGCCTGGGCATCCTGCTTGTCCCGTCTGCTCCGCCCTGGTGGGCTTCTGTCCCGTCTGCTCCTCCGTGTTGGTCTGCTGTCTGGCCCTGGTGGTCTTCGGCTCTGCCCTGGTGGGCTTCTGTCCCGTCTGCTCCGTCGTGGAGGTCTTCTGCTCCATCTGCTCCGGCCTGGTAGTCTTCTGTCCTGCTATGGTGGTCTTCTGCTCCTCCGTGGTGGTCTTCTGCTCTGTCTGCTCCGGCCTGGTGGTCTTCTGCTCCACCGTGGTGGTCTTCTGCTCTGTCTGCTCCGGCCTGGTGGTCTCCTGTCCTGCTCTGGTGGTCTTCTGCTCCGCCGTGGGGATCTTCGGACCCGTCTGCTCAGCTGTGGTGGTCCTCAGCTCCACCTGTACAGCTCCGCCCTGGCTTCCTGCTCCACCGGTCCTGCCTCAGTCCCTGGTCTCTCCACTTCCATGTGGACCT
>NW_015660696.1:0-1037 GCF_001515625.1 Sinocyclocheilus rhinocerous | reverse complement strand
AATATTATTACTTTTGTAATGCGTTACTCCCAACACTGGTTGTTGACCCCTGAAGTGTTCATCAAGCCCCATCTCTCTCTCTGTCTGTCAGATGGGTCAGTCGGCCTGAAGTGTTCATCAAGCCCCATCTCTCTCTCTGTCTGTCAGATGAACGGGTCAGTCGGGCCGATGCGTGTGTTGGTGACAGGCGGCAGTGGGCTGGTGGGGCGAGCGATAGAGCGGGTGGTGAAAGAGGAGGGCGGAGGGAGAGAAGGAGAAGAATGGATATTCCTGTCATCCAAAGATGCCAATCTCGTGTAAGAAACAATCATTAAACTATCACATCATTGCATATATAACATGTACTTTGTATTCAATAAGTGCATGTTTTAGAAACCTCATGCAATTCGCCGTACAATTTTGTGTTTCTCAGGATTAACGTTTTTCACGTTTTTCATCATGCTTCTATTATATTGCTTCACTAGCATTTAAAAGCATTCCAGTTAAATGGAACTTACCCAGGTGAAAAAAAGTGCACTTTACTTACTATACTTAAAGTGCTCTATTTTCGCGCACTAATTTTGTACTTAATATACTAAAAATTATTCTTTAGTACTTCTTAAGAAAAACTTAAGATCATCTGAGTGTACTCAACTGTGCTATTTTGAGACACCATGAATATGAACTAAAATGCACTTATAACATACTATCTCTGTATTTAAAAAATATATTTATTTACCACTTGTAGTACACTTGAACTATCTTTCATACACTAGTACACTCAAGTGTACTAAAAGTGGCGACTAAATACATTTTTTAAATACAAAGAGTATGTTAAATGTGCATTTTTAGTTCATATTCATGGTGTCCCAAAATAGCACAGTTGAGTACACTCAGATGATCTTAAGTTTTTCTTAAGAAGTACAAAATAATCACTTTTAGTATATTAAGTACAAAATTAGTGCGTGAAAATAGAGCACTTTAAGTATATTATGGAAGTGCACTTTTTTTCACCTGAACAAAATTATAAACGCAACACTTTTGTTTTTGCCCCCATT
>NW_015660695.1:0-832 GCF_001515625.1 Sinocyclocheilus rhinocerous | reverse complement strand
GTTGTATGTTAATTCTTCTCCTGAAGCTATGTCCTTAATTGAAAAAAAAAACACAGATGTGGTTTGCCTTCAACACCTATTTTTTTCACTTTACAGTTAGGAGTCTTGTAATTATCGCTCACTAGTCTCCCAAGTGAACCATCTTCTTTTGAGGCATCAATGCTAAAATGGGAGAGAGGAAAAAACATGAAATTTGTTTCCAATAAGTCAAAAATAATCAGTCAAAATAGTTCCCAAAACCTACCACCATTGTCTTCCATTCCAATCAAAGTCAGACAAGAAGGTATTTTCTGTTTCATTGTATCTATTCTGTCTTGTTTGGCTCTCCTCTTGGGAAAGTAACTCACGGTATTCAAAAATGAAGCATCCTTTGTCAATGGACATGCTAGCAAACACACCTCTACCTAAGATAGAGATAGAGATGGCATGGTGTTGAATATTAAGTGTCTCTGTAGAAATTAATTGGTTCTTTATTCAATTGACCTGGTCTTTAAATTTAAGTAGTTCTTTATTCAATTGACCTGGCCTTTAAAGGGCATGCACACATTAATTACAGGACATGCAACCTTCTTCCAACATCTGGTCAGTTTAAACCTATGTGAAAAGCTGCTCATTCGGTTGCACAGCCCACAACAGCAACTGTAGCAACAATAACGAATCATCTCAAGAATACCAGTAAAATACCTACTGAAATTAGACTATTCAATGTAATACAGCTTTACACATGCATTTTGTGCAATTATCTTATGACTGTATTACTGTTAAGAGGGGATGCAGTTTTAGAACGATTCCCAATCTGCTACAGTATCTTCCTGTGGAATGGGATGAAAGA
>NW_015660694.1:1104-1356 GCF_001515625.1 Sinocyclocheilus rhinocerous | reverse complement strand
GACGATTCAAACGCGAGTTTTGAGCAGTGTAGAGTAGAGCTTGTTAGTTGTTTCTCCAATCACAAATGCAGACATGCTTTTATGTTTACGCGGCGCGATACGCAACGCATAAAAAGACAGTATAAGTCATTATAATCAGTAATTATGTCCCCACTGGATGCAACAAATGCCTCGTTTGTAATGGGATTTATTGGTGTTGTCTCATCGCGCCGGTACACGGCATCACAGTATGGTAAGGGGCGTAACATTTCC
>NW_015660694.1:0-203 GCF_001515625.1 Sinocyclocheilus rhinocerous | reverse complement strand
ATGAACTGCTCTGGACACAGGTGTAAATATTGTAGTTGTAAAAATTACAGTGTTGTAAATACAACTTAACCACTGATTTCTAGTTGTGTCCTCTTTTGGAAGGCCAAACAAAGTAGTATCGCTTTCACAACAAAACACACAGAGTCACACACGGCGGGCTTGAGTGAGCGGCGGCCAGCGGGCTTGCGGCAACCACATGTGAC
>NW_015660693.1:0-566 GCF_001515625.1 Sinocyclocheilus rhinocerous | reverse complement strand
CAGCCATCTGCTTCCCGCGGCTCAGGACCCACCGTTGCTGAGGCATGGAGGAGGATGTGCTCGTGGGGATCGCAGGTGGATCCGGCTGATGAGTTTAAAAAGATCGTTTGATTGGAGAGTAAGCTGCTGGAGGATGATGTTATTTCTTTAACATCGTTTGATCCGGGGGCCGGTGCTCTGCTGGGTTCGGCCCGGTAAGAGCAGGAGATGTCTGAGGACGGCGAAGAAGCTGAGGCTGAGCCTTCCCAATCCTCCTGCTCTGCGTATGGTGAGTTTTGAGCGTTATCTTTCTTATGCATTCATCGATTCCAGCATACGAGTTATGCCAACATCGAGGCGATGCGCGGAAACGACTATGAGAGGATGCCCCTGTAAAAAAGACGACTGGCTAGCTATCTTTCTATGGGTGAGACGTCCTCTCTTAAAACTCCCTCCTTGCCATCTCGCTTAGATGGCAGGGCATACGCAGCAGCAGGTCAGGCTGTTGCTTCGTTGCTTGGTGCTCCAGGCATATTAGGCTAACCTGCTGGAAGACCTGGATAAAGGCCTGATGAGGTAGCTGAGTT
>NW_015660692.1:0-510 GCF_001515625.1 Sinocyclocheilus rhinocerous | reverse complement strand
GGGCATTTGTCGGCGATTTCGCAAAACCTGTAGGCGAGTGAAAAAATCGGGCTAAAATCGTGCAGTGTGAACTCGGCAATACTTTTTGCAACCTCTTATTTGCCTAAAAAGATAAACTGTTGGAAAACCTATGACATAGTGATTGTAGCTCCACCCACTGTTGACAGCTGCATCCTATTCTGGCTCCAATTAGGGGCCTTTAAGAAGGGTTGCTTCCGAGCAGTAGTCAGTTCATTCCTTGTTCACTGCTCTGGATTATTTCATATGGTGTTGTGGCTGTGTACAGATTTCAGAAACCAGTCTGAGACCTGTGGAAGGAGTGATGTACTGGCATTTGGTGAAATAAAACTTGTAAATGGATATTGCCTCAAGGTGTTTTAACTGACATCCCATTGTGATGCTCCCCCTACGAATAAGCAGTACCCTAAGAGTCTCTTACATAAACTATACATGAATATAACTTGAAATAACCTGTTCTCCACGTCATTTAATGTTGAAGAAAATGTTGAA
>NW_015660691.1:736-935 GCF_001515625.1 Sinocyclocheilus rhinocerous | reverse complement strand
CTCCAAAGCTTGCACAGACATATACCACTTCCCGGATCAACATTTAACTCCAAACTACAGTTTTCATTTATATGCCGTCTATTGCTGATGATCGCATTATTTTTTATATGCATCTGTTTACATAAGAGATCGCTAGTTTTTCCGTCCTGTTCACGTGTGTTTTTGTTCGGGAGGTTTTGTACTCGTTCAGAAGATGCGT
>NW_015660691.1:0-726 GCF_001515625.1 Sinocyclocheilus rhinocerous | reverse complement strand
TATTCAGGATTCATTCACAGCACTGCTCATTCATAAGAAGCAAACATAGAGAAATAATATATTCTCTTACCCATGATGACTGTTTTCCATTCATGACGCTTTGAATAGCAGGACTTGTACATTTGGCCATAAACAATGGTCTGATAAACACCTGCTTCAACAGTTATATAATCTTGAGCTGAATTCATAACATACTTATATTGTTAAGTTTTTTTTTTACTAATATTGTTAAATTGTTAAGGCATGTCATGCTGCAAACATACATGAAGACATCAGACAAACATTTACATCTCAGGTCAATCCACTTCAGAGCCGCAGCAGATCGCACACATGACCACGCTTGATATCACTGAATAAACACATCAGTCAATGTGAAATCATAATGAAGAGAAATATTACAATACATACACGTAAAACTACATTAGGAGCTACATCTTCTTTCAGTAATTGTTCATGTATTTGTTTGGTGAAAGTAAAGTTGTACTCATTAATTATCATTAATTACATATCATTAACAATGCATACAATCATTAAAACACATTTACATCACAGAGCTTTAATGATACTGGTTAATGTACTGTAACAAATCTTTATTTAGACATATTAAAGACATAGGGCCCTATCATACACCCAGCGCAATGCAGCGTCAGGAGCAACGCAAGTGTTTTTGCTAGTTTCAGTCCGACGCAGTTATCATTTTCACGTCCTGTGCCACGTTGTTTAAAT
>NW_015660690.1:0-1527 GCF_001515625.1 Sinocyclocheilus rhinocerous | reverse complement strand
TATGACCCCTTTAAGCATTTTATAAACATTAATCTTGAGTAATTTAGTTGTAGGCCTATAGGCCTACAGTTATTTGTTTCATTGTATTATGCGAGTTATTTCCTGTTTGTGATATAAAAAATAATGTTTGAAAATTCTGGGCATTTTATATGAAATATACTTTATTCACAAGATTCTTAATAAATGTTTTATATGAAATATACTTTAATCACAAGATTCAAAATAAATGTTTACTCCAAAGTCAAGAACACGTGCATCATACATTTATCTATATGAAAACTAAAACATTTCAATAAAACACACACACACAAACAGCAGCATAATTTTAAAAGTAACAATCAAAATGTACACAATAATTAAATTGAAGTTTATAAAATGAACAATTCACAATTAAGCCCATTTCGTCATGACAATCCTGCATGAAAATTTACAAAATGAACAGTTCACCCGTGGGCACATTTTGTCATGACAATCTTGCATAAATTCAAATTAAAATGTATCAAACATTTACATTTAATCATTTAGCAGACGCTTTTATCCAAAGCGACTTACAAATGAGAACAATAGAAGCAATCAGACCAACCCAGCAAACTTGATATCATTGGGGGGGTATTAATTCGGCAGTGCTTCCAAAATCATACCCCCCTATATTAAATGCTTATTATTGAATCTAAACACTTGTGCTTTTTTGCAGGTATTCTACAGGACCAGATGTGTCTCCACAATGAGTTTATTTGGTCTCTGACCCAGCAAACTTGATATTTGCTGGGTCAGATTAAATGCTTATTATTGAATATGAACACTTGTGCTATTTTGCAGGTATTCTACAGGACCAGATGTGTCACCAGAATGAGTTTATTTATGAATTCGGCAGTTGACAAATATGCTGTCAAATATGATGTATTTCATGTAAATTATATTCTGTTATGTTGTATGAAGCATTCATGTGCATACAACCATGTACATACTATCCGTGTGTTTTATTGTACTGTGTAATTGGTTCAGTGTACTGCTGTTGTTGTTTCTGTGTACTATAAAAAAGCTCCTTCTGTTACAACAAATTATTTTTCTGTGCAAACATATTTGGCAATAAAGGTCTTTCTGCTACCTCTGACTATAGACTATAGTGTCCTGATGACCCTGTGCCTTTAGCTAAATTGATATAATTTTTAACTATTTAGAACTGATTTCAGGCAAACACTGTTTTCATTTGCCACTAACACTGATACTGTCCATCACAGACCCATATACACAACCCCAATTCATGTCATGTTACTCATCTGGCACTTATCCTAATCAGTTTACTTTTAGTACCACTTTTTCATCATATTTTTAAAATGATTTCACAGTTCTATTGTGAATAACATGAGATGGGAAAATCATTAAGTGTTTTTATTTAGTTTACATAGTGTTACAGTCACATAGAAATTACAATAAGCCAACATAATGTTTTAAAATAAAACTGTAAAAGAAATAAAACGTAACACTTACAGTGGTGTGAAAAAGTGTTGGCCCCCTTCCTGATTT
>NW_015660689.1:0-557 GCF_001515625.1 Sinocyclocheilus rhinocerous | reverse complement strand
GATACACGTGAGTATCGCGATATTTTGTTTGGCGATACTGTATCGTTTCTCAAAAACTGAATATCTATTTAAAAAAAAAAAAAACATACAAGATTCATGGCAGTTGTTTCGTTTTGAGTGTATATCCAGACCGCTAGATGGCAGTCTTCATCTCTGAAGACAGTGACTGACAGGAAGGAAGTACTAGCATTAGGGCACGCCACAATGTTAGCGTTAATATAGTTCGCTGCTAGTAATGGAGGATGAAAGAATTATTCCAGTTCCCGTTTCGGTGTACAAAGCTGAAGTGTGGCGTCATATGGCTTTTAACGTCCACCGCCGCCTCGGTTCCGCCGCTTGCCGCGTCCCGTGTGAACTGTGGCGCGGGCGCCTCCTCGGTTCCGCCGCTTGCCGCGTCCCGTGTGAAGAGCCTCGCGCGGGGCACGGCAGGCGGTAGGGTCGCCGCGCGGCTGCAGCTTTCTCTCGTGGTGGGGGCGTTTTGTGCAGCTTGGGGTGGTGCTCGCGTCGCGTCACGGTCTCGGCGATTCCACGCGGAGCATAAATACAAACTGAAAAAC
>NW_015660688.1:0-962 GCF_001515625.1 Sinocyclocheilus rhinocerous | reverse complement strand
CTCTGGGGATTCTGACCAATCAGAGGCCAGCAAGAGGCCACGCACTTCTGAATAATTTGCTGATCTGACCAATCAGATGCAGAATACGTCAGCAATAGGGATAGCGAAGAAAATGACTTGTGTGAATGAATAAATAGACAGATAATCAACTTAAATTAAAGATAAATTAATACTATGAACCAATAATTAGTGTTTAATAAAAAAATAATAATTTACCCGAGAGGAAGCTCTCATCCTGTACCTCCATGAGCATTTGTCTGTAACTTTGAGTCTTATATTGTGGGTTAAGCAATGTGTGTGTGCATCACGGACTCTTACCGGGAGATCAGAGAGAAACAGTACACTACAGACTTTTATCCTTGTTTATAATGGTGTGTGAACAATGTAAAACACGGCAGAAGGACACATCAGGGCATATAACTTTGAAAAACACTATTTCTTCCAAAAAGTGGAGGGAAAGATGTTTACATTTCCTAAAGTAAGAGTAATTATCTATGAGTTTATTCAATAAAACAAACAAGCCACACAAAGATGTGAAAACATGCAAACTTGCTTGCTTTTAGTGGTGGTTTTAATCGTTTAAATTGTTTTTCCTAGTTTGTAAGAAAAAAAGCCTATCTGTCATGCAGATGTTTAAATGTCCTCATATGATCGGTTCTCAATATGTATTATTATTATTATTGTAATTATTATTATTATTAATAATAATAATATGTATTATTATTATAATTATTATTATTACAATTACTACTATTATTATTACATTTATTTTATTTAGTTAATTTACAATAAAATGTGTTTAAAAGTATCAGAAATCAAGCTGGCACGTTTATATTTTGTTTGTAGATTTATTCCTTTCAGTGGCAAATGTTTAAGCATAGACTGTATTTTTTACTTATTTTTTGAAATAACAATATGGGAATACAAAGTCGTACAAAAATATGAGTCTATAAAACAATACA
>NW_015660687.1:1512-1621 GCF_001515625.1 Sinocyclocheilus rhinocerous | reverse complement strand
ACTTAGTTTGTTAGTTGTGAATTAACTAATGTTAAAAACTATATTTTTTAACAATATTAGTTAACATGAACAACAATTATATAGCATTTATTAATGTTAATTAATGTTA
>NW_015660687.1:0-1081 GCF_001515625.1 Sinocyclocheilus rhinocerous | reverse complement strand
TATATATATATATATATATGTTTATTATTCTAATTAATTGAACTGAGCAGTAAAGGGACAGACTCAAAGTATTTTTTAGCTTATCAGTAAGAGAGGTAGGATAGGTAAAAGTTGTAATGATTTTTTCTTTAAAGATTTTTTTAAATGATTTTAATGCTCTAAAAGCATTTCTACAATAATTATTTAGAAGTATACTGAGAGTACAGAACGGCCGTAACATTTGAACTGATTCTATGCATTTGTTTTCATTCTGATACACAGCTAATTAGCTGATCAGGATTAAGGTTAAAAGATTTTTAATCCTATGGCTCTACCTGGTGTTCATCCTTGGTATTACGGTCTTCACCTGACACGAATAATGAGTGATAGTTTTAATTTTTTGTGGCCTCTGAGCATGATGCATTTTTTAAACTAAGCAAGTTTTCTCAGAATGACTTGTTCTCTATAAGTAAAAAGTTTTGAAGAGTTTGGAAAATGCACTTTAATAATATAAGACAATTACTGTTTCCCTTTTTACTGATATTTTAATAAATCACCACAGCAAAACTGTTCAAGCTATCCAAAATCCATCCGCAATTTAAGTTCCTCAATGTTTTGGCATCATGTAGGAAAAGTTTGGTGTGTATAGTATATTTCTCCTCTGAGTAGTATGCGTTAATTCAAAGCCATATTTTTCCAAAAATTCACATTAAAATCAAAATAGCTGACTTCCTGTTGGTCGTAGCTAATTACTGTAAATTAGAAAGTTGTCCGGCTTGATGAGAACAATATATGTACCACGTTTGGTGGCTGTAGCTAAAACTAACCCCCCAAGTTTTGTCAAAAGGTGGCGCTATAGAGTGCCTCATCCACGCCCTTTTATGAGCTTTTCCCAGTGTCTATATATCATTAATACTTATATGTGTGTTGAGTTTCAAGAAATTCTAAGAATGTTATCTGAATCAAAATCACCAGAAAATAATATTCAAGTTTGACATGTTGCCATGGCATCAAAATTTTAGATATCAATATCCCCTCAACAGTTTTACTTCAGCCCTGTTTTGACATTAATCTGATGAAGTTTGAAGCAAATCAAGTAAAA
>NW_015660686.1:558-900 GCF_001515625.1 Sinocyclocheilus rhinocerous | reverse complement strand
GGAACATGAAAAAAACCTATTGGTAAATTACTGTAATTTTTTCATTAAAAAAATGTTGTGCACTGTACATACAGTAAGGGAGATGTTGGCAAACTCATAAGTTTTGTAACTAGGTACATACTACAACCTTTGGAACATAAAAAAGCCTTTTTTGGTGAATTACAGTAGTTTTTTTCTAAACATTAATTTGAATGAATTATTGTACTTCGTTTTGTACTGTGAGGTGAATTTGCAGACGGTCCCTAAAGCAGTCTAGTCGAATATGAAATGTGAAACTAACTTTACCGCGGCTGATTTTTGGTTATGATGACAGAACAAGACGACATTAAGCACGACAGAATA
>NW_015660686.1:0-203 GCF_001515625.1 Sinocyclocheilus rhinocerous | reverse complement strand
AGACGGCGTCAACAGACAACATACACGCCTACATATACTGATTTACCTGAACAAGTAGGCAATGACTGTAGACAAAGACAAATGTATAGTACAAAGCAGTCGACTCATTTTTGACACAAATGGAACCTCATAATGAATATCATCGTTGACGTTTAATCCTATGAGGTTCCATTTGTGTCAAAAATGAGTCGACTGCTTTGTGC
>NW_015660685.1:0-532 GCF_001515625.1 Sinocyclocheilus rhinocerous | reverse complement strand
TATTTGTGGACCACTGGATACCTTGCGTTTTTAAACCAACTAAAAAGTTCCTGGGCGGCATACGCTCCAATAGTGGGAGCAGAGTGGAGGGATCTATTCATCCCAGCATCCGTTAAACCAGACTGAGGATTTTTTATTTTTTCTTCACCAGCAGAGAGCCAACAAGATTCTTCTACGGTGAGTAACGTTGTGTCTGCTAATTTAATTATCTATCCTGGAAAGTAATTGTAATAATAGATTTCTGAAAAAGAAGCAAACGTTCCATTACTACTTATCTGAAATAATGTTGTGAACATACCTTGCTAAAGTGAGTATTAAAGTTTAGCAACATGATCTCATGAGAATTTGTATCTATTTTATGTAAATTGGGTTCTACAAAACATACAGTTACTTATCTTTGCATAGACACTGAAATATACTGACGTTTACAGCATCTAAGCAATAGCTTATTGACAACATAAATTCTTATGAATATTGCAAATATGCAAATTGCGGCATTAACATTTTTATTATATTTGTTGTCATACCAAGG
>NW_015660684.1:0-561 GCF_001515625.1 Sinocyclocheilus rhinocerous | reverse complement strand
GAGGTATTTCCTACTCTAAACATGCTTCTTTACTTCACCCTGCTGCCGCTTTCTGTGGCAGAATTTGTTTCTCATCTAGCAAAAAAAAAATAAGGCTATACGTTTATTATTTCAAAAAAAAATTACCAAGTAAACCAAGTGCTATTTTCTATTGGTCTAAGTTTATTGGAAATATTAATTGAAGGAAAGTTTGGGTATTACCTATTAAATATATTTTTCTTAAAATAAATTTAATTTAAGATACTGCACAAATGTTACCCTGCTAAGCATTTTTTAACCAGATTTATTGAAGATATAGATGTAAATTGTTCATTCTGTTCATTACACCCAGAAACGGTACCTCATATTTTCTGGCATTGTCAATATACAAAGAGGTTATGGTGGGAGGTTTAGATTTATAAATGACAAAGTGTTGTGCAACTTTCTTCTACTATATGAACATGTAATATTTGGCTTTTTGAGCTATGACAAGAAGTTTGAAAATGAGGCTTATATTATCAATCTCTTGGTTATACATGTTAAATTTCATATTCACCGTTGTAAATTCAGCAATCAGAAACC
>NW_015660683.1:0-1044 GCF_001515625.1 Sinocyclocheilus rhinocerous | reverse complement strand
TGCACTGATCAGGATTTTTCGTGACCGATTCCAATTGCCGATTTTAAAAAAATTTTACAATCAAATGAGCCGATTCACATACTCGTAGCCAATTTATTTAGTGTCCAGTTAAGGGTGCACTGATCAGGATTTTTCGTGACCGATTCCAATTGCCGATTTAAAAAAATTTTTACAATCAAATGAGCCGATTCACATACTCGTTGCCAATTTATTTAGTTTTTATTACTTTTATTTATTTTTTTACATTTATTAAATGTTTATTTTGCTCTGTTACTGGCCAAACTAACATTGAACAAACAAACAAACAAAAATGTATGCAACATGAAGCAACTGCATAAAACAAAAACGTCAGATGGGCTGAATGAATATTTTATTATTACTCTTTATTATTATTAGTGTTTTATTACCTTAATTATATGTATGTCTGCACTATGACTGTAGGCTGTACTGGAAGCTCCTGACACCAAGACGAATTCCTTGTGTGTGTAACACACTTGGCAATAAAGCTTTTTCTGATTCTGATGAAAATGCAAATTCAACACTTGGCAATAAAGCTCTTTCTGATTCTGATGAAAATGCAAATTCAATCTCTGACAGCAGGTGGTGCTTATAGAGCACTAGCAGCATTTCCTGGGTTATTGCTGTACGCAGTGCTGCGCTTATTAATACTCCTTTAATATGTATTTAACGAAGGTAAGAGGAAAAAGAAAATGCCATCGAAACTTTTCTGAAGACAGTCAGTTCTCCTCAGAAATACATCCATATTAAGCCCCACCCTAATTCCATAATTATGGTTTTCTTTCAGTATTTCGAGCATCGCAAACAATTAATTTGTTCTGTCTGGTACAGTATTTTCTCTGCTTGCGCGACTATTCTCTCCTCTTTGTGTCCGTTTTCAGTGCATCTGTCTTACAGATAATATATCATGACGATCACTACGTTTGCGTTACCAAATTGCATCCTGTCAGGAATAACCTGCCTGCACTGTTTTTAAGCTGATCGTTTTTGATTACTGTCAGTTTAAATGCCGGCGTTGCCAGATAT
>NW_015660682.1:0-1204 GCF_001515625.1 Sinocyclocheilus rhinocerous | reverse complement strand
CCTTATAATGTATTATAAATACGGGCTTCACAGAAAGTGTTACCGCTTCTTTACCTTTTCTTGTCTCTTATGCTGATTTTTTTTGCAGCACCTTTTCTTTGCAAGAGCCACAACAATCAAACAAAACTAATAGTTTGCAAATAATTTGTAAATTTGTTATTACTGTATACTTATTATAAAGTGTTACCGATGTATCCATTAAAAAGTTATAAGTAACTTAAATAAGCACAAATGTCAGGGCAGCATCTCCAAGGCCCAAAAAATGCCTCAGGGTCAACTCCTGTTCATAACTCATCTGTGCATTTGTGCTCAACACTGCAGCAAATCATTCATGAATCAAACTGATCCAGTTCAACTCACTGACTCAATGATCCAGTCACAGCGTTTGTCAAGTTAACAACACACTGAATCTGTTCTACTGAAATGAGGCAAGAACCAAAAGTAATATGATCCTCAGAGCAGAGGATTTCTGATGAAGTGAAAATAAATTTATTGTAATCAAATTCATAAGGAAAGGGAACATTAAAAAAAAAAAAATTAAAGTTCACTGAAACATAATGTTCAAAGAAGTCATTAAGAAATGTAGGTATTATTTCATTCTCATAACTGGAAAACAGCATTACAAAATCCCAGGTTTTCCAGGATGGTTGGGAAGCCTGATTGTTTTCTCATCAGGTTTTTTGAGTAGGTGTTGTCTGTCTTGTGTTCTTGGAGAAAATGCCACTGACACAATCATACTACAGTATAGACGGGAAATATCTGCTAGCTATAGTTATGAAACACCTATTCATCAACATATTTAAACCTAGTGATTGAGTGAATGTGAAAGTCAAACCTCAGTATGTTCAGTCGACAGTGTGAACTCTTCAGTCCATCAGAGAGCAGCTTCACTCCTGAATCCTGCAGGTCATTGTTACTCAGGTCCAGCTCTGTCAGATGAGAGTTTGATGATTGTAGAGCAGAAGACACAGTTTCACAGCATGCTTCATCAAGACCACAGCAGTCAAATCTGCCAAAACAGAATGTTTAACCAGATTATTTTCTGATGTTCAGTGATTCTGCAATAACTTATTGTAGCCTTCATAAACCAGACAGTGTGAAAATATTTCACATAGTATTTTAACATTGAATTGTTTAGTGATGTAGAACAAAACATTTAATCAAACAGCAGTCAGTGAAATTACTCACAGGGCTTTTCTGCAGC
>NW_015660681.1:784-890 GCF_001515625.1 Sinocyclocheilus rhinocerous | reverse complement strand
AAATACGTATTGAACACATCACCATTTTTCTCAGTAAATATATTTTTTCAGTAAATATATTTCCAAAGGTGCTGTTGACATGAAATTTTCAATAGATGTCGGTATC
>NW_015660681.1:0-347 GCF_001515625.1 Sinocyclocheilus rhinocerous | reverse complement strand
ATTGGTTACAGAAGGATTTCTATACTTCTGAATGTTCCAGTGAGCACTGTTGGGGCCATAATCTGGAAGTGGAAAGAACATAATTTCACCATAAACCGGCCATGACCAGGTGCTCCTCGCAAGATTTCTGACAGAGGAGTGAAAAGAATTGTCAGAAGAGTTGTCCAAGGGCCAAGGAACACTTGTAGAGAGCGTCAGAAAGACCTGGAATTAGCATGTACAATTGTTTCAAAGAAAATAATAAGTACATTTTAAAATAAGTTTCAAAGTACAATAAGTAATGCACTCAACCGCCGTGGCTTGTATGCACGCTCACCACGCAAGTCTCTATTGCTGAAGAAAAAGCA
>NW_015660680.1:0-307 GCF_001515625.1 Sinocyclocheilus rhinocerous | reverse complement strand
ACACACACACACACACACACACAGCAATTTGTTATAGTCTTGAGTTTAAAGTTCCAGAATATTTTTGTTAGTTTAAATTGTTCATTTTTGTTCTTCAATAAAGTTCTTGCATAATCTGGAAAGTGTGGATATTGTTTCACCAAATTACCTCTTATTGTTACATCTATCGCAAGCTAGTGTTACAACTCACCCCAGTAGTGGGGTAGGTTGTAACAACGGAACTCTTTGTATTTTACATTAACTCACATAATCTGTGATTGTTTAGTACAAGTTCAAGTGAGTTTTATTTGTAGTAGACAAATGTGGC
>NW_015660679.1:0-536 GCF_001515625.1 Sinocyclocheilus rhinocerous | reverse complement strand
CCGTGTTGTAAGAAAAGATCTATTGTCGTTCTCCTGATTGAGTTAATTATTATCCCTCTTCTAAGTAGATAGCGACAAGGCGCTGACAGGAACTCAGAATAAATATTGACGTCACGTGATAGTGTGAATAGTTTAGACCTCGTGATGAGTTGATTCAATAGCGTATCTGTGTCTGTTCGATAGAAATCCTACAAGTGTTAGCATAAATCTGTTGCATTTTCCTCTTGTTACTGAGTTGTAGAAATGTGTTGTGAATCTAAAGGAACAAAAATAACATGTTATATAAAACACAGGCTATCATTAAGACATGAATCCACAACTGAATGAAAGAAATAAATGTCAGGATGAATACAATGTCATTGGGTAATTTGGGAATGATCAGGTTAGAAACTTGAGAAGACGTAGGGGTGCATTATTTAGGATTATTTGTAATTGGGTCATTTTGATTGGTTTAATTGTCAGGGGTTTGACGAGGCGGTATAGGCGTGCTGTCAATCAGGTTGGTTGAGTTCTCAGGTTCAGGTTCTTGGTCAGTT
>NW_015660678.1:0-465 GCF_001515625.1 Sinocyclocheilus rhinocerous | reverse complement strand
CTGACAAGTTGTTGTTTAAACAAACATTTTCAATGAACCGGAATGTTATTTGGGCAAAGGACTAGCTCCTGTTAAAGTAATAATCTCTCTTTTCAAAGATCAGCAGACAAGCGGTTACATATGGTCTGTCTACATATATTTCTGAGTAGATAACCAATAGTATATTGATAGTATATGATATTTATTGCGCTGATAAAGGTCGGTTCAGAAAAACAAAATTATATAAGTGTAGAACTAGATCATAGCTACATGCTCGCCCTAGTAATAATCTAAGATATGTACACTTTTTTATTTAAGCTGGAATATGTTTTGAAATAAACTAAGTACAAGTATCCTTTAAAATTATAAACTAAGTTTTGAACAGGTACTGCTGAATAAAAATCATAATTTAGGTTATATTTGCATATAAATAAGTAAAACATTTTAAAACTTTTAAGATTTCGTCTAAACAATCTGTTAATTTTT
>NW_015660677.1:0-533 GCF_001515625.1 Sinocyclocheilus rhinocerous | reverse complement strand
ATCATAGTGTATGGTAATTCTCAGGAGGCCCATGATAAGCACCTCAAAGCTGTTCGTCAAAGGCTAGAGGAGGTTGGCTTGCAGATTAACTTCTACAAAAGCTCCTTCAACCAAGCAAGCATTCCGTTCCTGGGTCATGTAATTTCTAAAGAAGGACTACGTCCCAGCCCAGATCACCTGATTGCCATTGCGGAGGCACCTCGACCTACAGACATGGTTGCTTTATGTTCGTTCCTAGGCCTGACTTCATGGTTCAACAAATTTCTTCCGAACTACGCTACTGGCTGCGGAGATGGCTCGTAACCCCTGCAAGCAGGCAGTCCTGACCATGCTGAAAAGCTATCGAGCAACACCACATGCTACAACGGGTGACACCCCTTTTCTGCTCTTGAGAGGTTGACCTATGAGAACAAAGTTGAATGTTCTTCTGCCAGAGGATAGCCCTGATCGATTCATTCAGGTCAGAGCTCGTGTGATACAACGACAGGACAAAAGTAAACAATACACCGATCGTAAGAGAGGATCTAAATTCC
>NW_015660676.1:342-1335 GCF_001515625.1 Sinocyclocheilus rhinocerous | reverse complement strand
TTTGTTCGTGCAATGTTGCGTACCTAAATCATATATTATAATTGTCTTTTTTTTTTACTACCACAGTATGTATCTACAAGTTTCTATGAGTGCTGTTGCGCTCATTTGTTTTTTTTTCTGCACCGGTCCGGGCCGATCATGCGGAAAACCGGCTAATTCAGGTCCCTGGCCGGTCGATCGGTGCATCTTTAAATTTGAAAAAAAAAAAACTTTGGAAATTTAATAGGTTACAGATTACAATGGTAGTGTAATAAGTAGTGTAACTATTTCAATTACTTTATTAAAGTAATGTAACTGATTACATTTGATTAATTTTTGATTACTTTTCTAAATTTCTAATGTTTTCAACTGTTAATCATTTTCAAACATGGCAGGTAAACCAGGCAGGGTTAACCTTACAGTAGTATTCAACACTGATTACTATCACTTTCGAAATCCTTTATCCCTTGAATTAAGATTATAATAATTTAATTTTAAAGCACAGCCACCACAAAATCAGACTTACTTTGAGATCATTCTGAGGTTAAATACTGATTTAAAACTATAACGAGAAATATATTTTAGTAGCTATGATACTGTTTTTGAAATCAAATCTTTGCATAGCTATGACAGGAAACACTGGCATCTAACAATGGCTTGGAAAAAACGGTTAATCTTAAAAAAAAAAGTATATACAGAAACACAAATAGAAAATAAAACAGTTATCGAATAAGCTTGTGTCCTGTCCTATTCTGTGTCCTAAACTCCTGAAACATTGGTGTCTCATTTATTTTATTTTTTAAATTTTTTTTTTTTTATAAAGAGCAGTCGATGCAATTTGGAAAGAAATCAGCCAAATCTGTTTGTGTGTGAAAATATTCAGTTGTAACCACCTTTGTAATCGTTAACACTTTCACATTTTTTTCACAGTAACTGTAACTGATTACGGTTACATTTATTTTGTAATTAAATTGCGTAATTCCGTTACATGTAACTAGTTACTCCCCAACACTG
>NW_015660676.1:0-116 GCF_001515625.1 Sinocyclocheilus rhinocerous | reverse complement strand
TGTGTGTGTGTGTGTGTGTGTGTGTGTGTGTGTGTGTGTGTGTGTGTGTGAAAACAGAAATCAGGTGTAACCCCCTTTTGTAATCATTAACATTTTCATAAGTAACTGTAATTTAA
>NW_015660675.1:668-898 GCF_001515625.1 Sinocyclocheilus rhinocerous | reverse complement strand
GCATTGCTGATGACAGCGGAAGAGGGAAAATACTGTACAGTGCATTCTGTACAGTTATGCAAGTTGATATTCTGATTATAATTTTTCCCAGGCACATTTTACCAATTTCAAACAACATCAGTCTTAATAACTGCTATTAATCTTGTATTTAATCACTTATAACCTATATATCATTGTTCATGAAGGCTGGAAGTGAAAAACGCCTTATATTCAGGTGTGCATAATTATTA
>NW_015660675.1:0-213 GCF_001515625.1 Sinocyclocheilus rhinocerous | reverse complement strand
TTTTCTTCTCCACATGTTTTTGACTGACCCTGCTGACCCACTGAGCATTTTGCTGTCCAATGGTTATGCATTAACTTTGCAATTTCTAGTATTGTATTAGTTTTGAATATTTCTCATGGGCATTTAATAATTTTTGACTTTCAGTGCCGAGCCCAGTCGTACCACGCAGTGGAAAAGCACCATTGGAACCCCAACCGAGGTGGTACTAAAAAA
>NW_015660674.1:0-2205 GCF_001515625.1 Sinocyclocheilus rhinocerous | reverse complement strand
CTAACCAAATATTCCTCTAATAAACAAAGCTTTTATACCACACTTATCATAATCAGACCTTATAATTTTGTAAATAAATAATTGCTGGATTCAAAACAGCAATTAAAGGGCGCTGTGACCGACACTGACTATACGTTTTCCCGGAGCATTCAATGATGTCACTAAACGGTGATGCCACAACTAAGAGCATCGTTCAAAAGTTTCTGCATGGACCTAACTAGCCTAGGGCACAGGTTTTCAAGCCCTGGGACAAAATGGGATGCTTTAAGGAAAATGTATAGCCTATGTAAGTAATAGGCCTAAAATAAAAATAACAATTTGTTTTCATTAAAAAAAAGCGAAATATATCTGACTTAAATAATTAAGCTAACAGATTTAAAACAGAACTACCTTATCTGTAAGGATGTGCAAAAGCCACTCAAAAAAATTTAATGACTTTTCTTGTAATTTAATGAGTTTATTCTCAACATTTTATTTAAACTTTTTATCTTGAAATTTAACAAGTTTTTTTCTCGAAACATAACGACTTTATTCTCGAAGTTTAACGAGTTTAATCTCAACATTTTATCTCAACTTTTTTCTTGAAATTTAACGACTTTAATCTCAAGATGGTTTTATTTTTTTATTATTGCTTGGCCCTAATCCTCTTTCGTAGTATTAGTATTCTTCATAGAAAAATTAAATGAAGTGGTATTCATCAAGTTCAATACTGAGAACTTAATTTTCTGATATCATTGATACTAACTGAGTTCACTATTTGCTTAGCATTTTGGCAGAAGAATTCCAGTCCAGCAAACACAAATATGAGGAAGAAGCCAAGAAAAACACAGAAAAGTATGCAAATTCCTCTCTGGATGATTTGGAAAAGGTAAAAAAAAAATTGTAATTCTATGAATATAACTAATTTTATATATATACTTTTGGTCAGTTTTAAGACCACAAATTCAAACTACCCAAAGTTTTCTCAAATGCCTATAGAGACTCTACTGTGTCTCTAAATTATTAATAGTATTAATAGTATTAATAAAGAAGCCCCTTTATTCATACACAGGAATGAATGTTTAAAAAAAGGAACACACACACACACATACATATATGTGTATATATATATATATATATATACACAGTTGAGGTCAAAAGTTTACATACACCTTGCAGAATCTGCTAAATGTTAATTAATTTACCAAAATAAGAGGGTTCATGCAAAATGTATGTTGTTTTTTTATTTAGTACTGACCTGAATAAGATATTTCACATAAAAGACGTTTACATACAGTATAGTCCACAAGAAAAAATAAGTTTACAAAGTTACAAAAATGACCCCATTCAAAAGTTTACATACGCTTTTTCCTTAATACTGTGTTGCTACATGGATGATCCACACTTGTTTTTTTAGGTTAGGGTGATAGTTGTTCACGAGTCCCTTGTTTGTCCTGAACAGTTAAACTGACCCTGTTCTTCAGAAAAAATCCTTCAGATCCCACAAATTATTTGTTTTTTCAGCATATTTTACATATTTGAACATTTTCCAACAATGACTGTATGATTTTGAAATCCATCTTTTCACACTTAGGACAACTGAGGAACTCATATGCAACTATTACAGAAGGTTCAAACGCAGAACAAAGAACAAAGATGTGTAAATTTTTATTTTGTTCTTGTTTTTTCATTTAGTACTGCCCTTCAGAAGCTAAATTTACCCTGATTTTCAAATTCAAAAAGTTTTCACCCCCTCTTAATGCATTGTGTTTCCTTCTGGAGCACCAATGAGCGTTTGAACCTTTTGTAATAGTTGCGTAAGAGTCCCTCAGTTGTCCTCCGTGTGAAAAGATGGATCTCAAAATAATACAGTCATTGTTGAAAAGGGTTCAAATACACAAAAATGCTGAAATTCAAAGAATTTGTGGGACCTGAAGGATTTTTCTGAAGAACAGCAGGCAGGGCGGCTGCGTTTCCCAAAGCTTCGTAAGCCTAAGAAGTTCGTAATGATCCCAAAAGCTTCTTCGTAAGCCTAAGAAGTTCGTAATGATCGTACGACTGATCTTAATATTTTACGGTCTGTTTCCCAAAAGCATCGTAACTTAAGTAGCACTTGAAAATCATCGTAGATCTACGAGTGCTCTGGAGTAATCATAAAGTCCTAAGCGCATCGTAAGAAGTCAGATTTATGCGGTCACCTGCAGGACAATCGGCAGATTGCACCTT
>NW_015660673.1:0-508 GCF_001515625.1 Sinocyclocheilus rhinocerous | reverse complement strand
AAAATCTGTTACTCTGTGTCTACACCAGACACGAGCGGCACGACAAGACTAAAGACAATAAAGCTCATTATAGAAAGACACGAGCGGCACGACACGACTAAAGACAATAGAGCTCATTATAGAACCCATTACAATATTATTTTGTCGACATTTGATGCAGTGCATCGCGACAAATCCCCGATTGTCCCATTCTATTTCTATCAAACTCCAAGTGCTCATGCTGCTTCTGACGTAAAAAAAGAAATGGTTTGGAATGTTTGCTTTGTCACAGCCAGTATAGATATGATGTTTTATGTAAGGTGCCTCCTACTGTATTTAAAGGAAAATCCTGCTTTAGTTTAGTAATAACTGCATATTTCATTAACATTTACTTATAAAATTTATATATTAATTTATAAATTGATAGCAAATCTGAAAATATATATACATTGAATCTGGTTTTCTTTAAAACACACACATAGACAAATAATAAAACGTCATGCTTGACATACTTTAGCTTGTCCAATGA
>NW_015660672.1:0-887 GCF_001515625.1 Sinocyclocheilus rhinocerous | reverse complement strand
GGTTTTCAATAAACATATTTATTATTAATTAATTATAATGTTATTTATTAATTGTTTACAAAGTGTATTCATAATACGTTAACTAATGTTTATGAAAAAACTAGCATCAGCATTTTTTGGTAACAAACCATTAGCAATTTTTGTGGATTTGGTGGCAACAGGCCTTAAAGGGGACATCGGATGCCCATTTTCCAAAAGTTGGTATGATCCTTTAGGGTCTTCATAAAATGTCTGCAACATACTTTTGCTAAAACTCCTCAGTGGATGTGTAAAACAACACCCTTTTACCTTGTCAAATACAGCTCTGTTCGCAGCGACCTGTTTCGGTGCATGTCTCTTTAAATGATAATGAGCTCCTTATCACCCCGCCCCTCTCTTCTGTTTTTGTATTCGGTGGTGCGTTACCATCAAAAACAAAACTCATCCACTGCGTCCTCAGTGGCTCTGATATCAGGAGAAAATTAAGACTCTTACGCCGGTTTCACACCGCAAGCCAAATTTAACTTAAGAAGCCTAGGCCCGGTTCACCCCGCAAGCTTGAGCTTCGCGTCAGCGTAACTTCATCGTCACTGCAGCTGCGGACTCGCGACAGCACGGCTGCTCATGTGCCGCTCACGCTTGCGGTGTGAAACCGGCCTCATGCTCACTTTTACCTCCAACTACAAAACACCTGCATTGCTTATGAGACATTGTCACTACAGCTGCTCGAGCGTGGAGAAAATGGCGGACAGCGGAACTGGCTGAGGGCGGGAACATGCTAATACGGGACAGTCTGTCAGTCGTGGGCCTGAGCAGTATGACACCATACTAGGGGTGGGCGGTATGACCAAAATTCTGTTTCGCTGTATGACTAATTTTATTTCACGGTAACAATATATTTCACAATA
>NW_015660671.1:0-1020 GCF_001515625.1 Sinocyclocheilus rhinocerous | reverse complement strand
ATTTATTTAGGCTATGTATATATTGTATGTATTCATTCTCTCCCTGTCTCTCTCTATTTATCCAATTGTGTATTATGTATTCATTCAAGATTATTCATTGATTCATGTCTTTTGTTTGTCCATGTTCGCGCAGTAGTGAGGGCTTTTTAAATTTTGGCGCGGTTGTGAAGACGCATGTCACGTGACAACATCAACATGGCGGATGTAGTACGTCAGAATTCCATTCATACTACTCGCATTCGTACTATATAGAACGTACTTTTTTTAACGGTCGAGTAGTACGTTCAAATTCAAATGTAGTACCTACTAAGCAGTATGCGATTTCGGACGCACCCATAATCTGCCTAATCAGCGTTGTTTATTTAACAATTTCCTTTCAAGTCCTTTCATGATGGCACCGCAGATGGCAGCCATGGTTTGTCGGTCCTTGGTACTTGTACTCTTTTTGTTTGATTGTCCTGTCTTAAGCAATTTTTTCCCGATCAGCTTTACTAGGAACGAACTCCTGGACATCAGAAATAGCACACCAAATAACTTTCTGCCGACATTTGAGCATTCAGATGTTTTACTGGACATTTTAGTCGGAGGAGCTGCGTTCCTATACAAGCGCTACAGGCGAGGAAAGCACGCCGGCGTGCTCGTGAAATTCCGACAGCGCGGTTTTAGGACTCCGCTCCCTAGCATATAAATCGGACGAACTACGACTCCTCACCCGCACAAACAAGGCCTTTTTAAACTCCGCTGCGCTCTGCTTCACGGAAACCTGGCTGAACGGAGCCATCCCGGACAGCGCGTTACATCTAACGCGCGTTGTGTTTGCGGAACGATGTTATGTTCTTCTTCTTTTAGGATTTAATGGCGGTTGGCAAACCAACTTAAAAGGTGCATTCCCGACACCTACTGGAAAGGAGTGTGAAGCGCACAATGAATAGGAACTTTAGAAACGAGAGCTATCTTTAAAAAAAATAAAATAAATTTAAACCAAAACCGGTATCCTACATCCTATTAATCAATCCTGTT
>NW_015660670.1:0-3857 GCF_001515625.1 Sinocyclocheilus rhinocerous | reverse complement strand
TCAGACCAAAATAAAGTCTGTCATCATTTACTCACCCTCATGTTGCTCCAAACCTCTATGACTTCTATGACCTCTATGACTTTGAACATAAAAGAAGATATTTTGAGAAATGCCTCAGTGTTTTTGTTCATAAAGTCAATAGGCTCCAATATTGTTTTGTTTCCATCGTTTTCAGTGTTCAGCAGACGAAAAAGTCTCACACGTGCAAAAAGTTTGGGTGAGTAAATGAGAGGAGTATAATCTTCGAGTGGAGTATCAGGAAGAGCAATTTGTTCAGGAACATACAGATACTTGAAGGTGAAATAATACTAAAAAGAAATGGTAATAAAAGCCATTAGGGTCTAGACTGCCAGGAGGCAAAAGTCTTCTCATTGCGGCAGGCAGGGCCAAGTTAAGCCTAACACAACCTTACCAGTTTGACTTATTAATATTAATTTGATCATATGGACGAGCTCTCTATTAAGGTTAAGCAAAGTCAGCATGAACTTTAATATTCATGTGTTAGGCCATATGTGCCATCATGTTTCCATAGAAACATTGCTAACAGAAGCACAGCAGACTCACCAATAGCAAACATGCTGAAGCTTGTCTAGTCAGTAACAGCAAAGTAAATCCAGTTGTTAAATACATCATCCCTTGAATATCCATTAGTATGGTTGACCACCGAGCATTTCTGTAGCTCAAACAGTTGAGGTGCTAATGGGTTTGATTCCTAGGGAAATATGAACTAATGAAATGTACACCTTGAATCCAGTGTATGTCACTTTGGATTAAAGAGTCCATCAAGTGCATAAATATGGTATGAAAGTTAGATTAATAGGAAGCATGTCATATAGATTAAAACAAGAAAAGATGCATACAAAAATAGCCTACATCAGCTCCATTTAGTGCCACTGGTTCCACCTGTTCCCATGCCCCGCTAGTGCTTGGAGTGCTGGTTTACAGCCACATTTCCTATTTGTATAATGTGGCCCTGGCAGCAATTCATTAATTATGCCTTGATTTTGAGCAATATATTTTACTCAGTGGAAGTGCTGGTAGAGGACCGCACTTTCCCAGCCATGGATTCTTGTTCACTTCCTCTAGTAAACAAAGGGGATTATAGTGTGTCTTTCAGCATAGGCCTTGATGCGAAAGTGATGAGCAAAAAGTCATCATTCCAAACATAAGTCATTATCCAGTGAACCAAGCTGCCCTAAAAAATAAACACCAAATGGAGATTGAAGTGCATAGGTCAGAGTCAAAAACTATTTGAGGCACTTTTGTCCTTTGCAGGTTCTAAATATTCTGATGGTAGATCAGATTTTCTGCATATGTTGTGCATCACCAATTTGAATTTTGCTATCATCTTGGCATATTTATAGGATATTAATCAAGCAACCTTTAATGCTAGTCAAAGAGGATTTTTAATATGCCTTAGAAACAGGATATAAAAGGGTGGGGAAGATGCTGTAGAACAGGAAGTCTACTGTGTAGGCTAGTCACTAGAGAATGGTCTGTCCAATTCTTGAGCTATACCACAGTTCACAATTTTTAATGGTACTCAGAAAAATAGCCCTTTCACCTGACAGATTTGATTAATTGATGTCCTGAAACACTTGTCTCTGTGACTGCTTTGGGCTTGTACAGGAAAAAAACCTGACTGTCAGAATATGGTTATATTCTTTGATGTGTCAAAAAGACTTCAATACACTTTCTGCCTGTCAATCTGTAATGGAGAGTGTTTCAGAAACGAGGAGGATCCAAGTGCAGTATATAAGTTTAATAAAACAAGGCAACAAGGGAAAATCCAGGCAACAGGAAAAATCTAACACAGGGCAATCCAAAACAAAGGGCAACACAGGCAAAACAGAACTGAAAATAACTCACAGCACGTCAACAGAGGACAAGACCAGACAAAAAACACAGAAAAGACAAGGGTTTAAAGTACAGAGGGTAATTAACAAACTAGACACAGCTGGGAACAATCAAACCAATGACAAGGTGAAACAGTAACCAGAACCAAGCAAAACTACAAACTAAAAGTCCATACAAATGCCAGGAAAACAAGACAGGAATCATGACAGACTTTAAGGAGCGGATTCCAGATGATTCACAACTAGAAAAACAAACAAGTCCAGGAGGGTGGTGGAGCAGAGGCGGAACAGAGGGAGGGTTGGAGGGCCAGGCCCATGAGGAGGAAGTGAGTCTGGAAAACAGGTCGGAGCTCACAGAGTAAGAAGCCTGGGCATAGCTAGAGACCAAGGTGGGACCGGTGGAGCATGGAGCCAGGTCAAGAGCAGGAAGTCAGGGTGGAGCAGGCGGACCTGAAGACCACCAGGGCGGATCAGGCACTGCTGAAGATCACCAGGGTGGAGCTGATAGAGCTGAAGACCACTTCAGCGGAGCTGATGGCACAAGGGACCGCCAAGATGGCTCAGGCTGAGCAGATGACCCCCACAGCAAAAGTTGATGAGACGGGACCACCAAGGTGGAGCAGAAGACCACAGCAGAGCAGACCACCACAGCAGATCAGGTGGAGCTGGAGACCACCACGGCAGTGCAGATGGGGCTGAAGACCACCACAGTGGTGCTGGAGACCACCACAGCTTAACAGAAGCACACCACGGCAGAACTGGCGGAACAGTCAAAGAGAACACAGGCAGACTAGTAATGGATTCTATGGCCGTGACAGGACAGGCAGAGAGTTCAAGAACTGCCCCTTTGACAGGACAGGCAGAGTATTCAGAGATGGCCTCCATGGCCATGACAGGACTGGCAAAGGTTTCAGGGAAGGCCTCTTTGGCTGTGACAGGACTGGCAGAGAATTCCGGGACGACCTCCATGGTCATATCAGGAGAGACACAGGTGAAACCTGTCAAAACAGGACAGGTAGGAAGCTCAAGGATTACCTCTGTTGTCGAGACAGGACAGGCAGGGAACTCACAGGCTGGTGCCAATACAGGACTGAGCTCTGGGGCTTGAGCGGGCTCTGGAGCTGATTCATAGACTGGAACGGGCTCTGGAGTGGACTCATGGACTGGGACGGTCTCTGGAGCGGACTCATTGACTGGAACAGGCTCTGGAGCAACCTCATTGACTGAAGAGCAGTGTGTGGCCCAGACACACAAAATGGGCATCTCTGTAACAGGGAATACAGTTGACAGCGGGACCACCTCTGTGACCCCCTGACTTGATAGCACCACAGAGATGCCGGCTGCAACCAGGAACACTGACGTGGCGTCCATGATGGCTGAAGACTCCGGCGTGGCACCCAAGGGCATCATGCACTCATTATTTATGAGGGGGGGGGGGTTGTCATGTGACACAGCAGCCACAATGCCACTCATGTTTTATTTTTTTCCTTTTTATTCGAAACATTCCCAAATGCATTAACTGTATCATGAAACATCTCAATTCTCACCTTTATAGATTATGTTAGTTGATCTATAGTGGGCGATTTGTCAAAGTAGTCTAATAATGTAGTCTATTAACTATACATAAAAACCTGTTTACTTAATTAACAGATATGGGTGTCATGCCATAACATATTTTTAAAGGTCCCATATTGTCAAAACTGAAATTTCCTGGCTTTTTTCATGACAACTGAGGTCTAGATGCTATGTAACTACCATATAAGTTTCAAAACAGTCAGTCCACAGTAAAATGCACACAGCCTGCATAAAGTAGCTGTGATTTTTCACGAACTGTTGTGACTTCTGTAAAAAGTTGACGTCAGAACTACACAGTCACCACGCCGAGCACCGCCCACAGTCCCACTCTCCTTTTGCCAAACCCCAGACAACATTGCGTCCATGCCATTGCTGAGCAATGACAGCACGGAAACATGTCGAAAAGGTTAACTTTAACCACGAAAC
>NW_015660669.1:351-561 GCF_001515625.1 Sinocyclocheilus rhinocerous | reverse complement strand
AAGAAATTCATTCTATTCAAATGTAATTATATAGCACTTTACAATATTGCATGGTTTTAAAGCAGTTTTAAATGAAGAACAACGCAAAACCAGGAAATAATTAAATATATGGAGTCCAGAACAGCACAACCAGAACTTATGCATCTGTTAGTCACATCTTCAGGATGGGTGTCATATCGCCATTGGCTCTGTGAGAGGTTGGCATCCAAC
>NW_015660669.1:0-314 GCF_001515625.1 Sinocyclocheilus rhinocerous | reverse complement strand
GCTGGGGATTATATGGGCATCCTGAGGTAAGGTGGAAGGGCAGACAGAGAATAATTAGCTGCAACTGCAAATAACATTTTGTGTTATTTGCATTTGATCTTGTACTATTAAATAGTAGATACAGGATGGATTTTGTAAAGTCTGGCTAAAGAGATGTTTTTATAGATTTAAGTGATGACTTACTAATCAAATGGTGCGTAGAAATCCTATTACAAAATTAAACGGGGCCTTGGCATCCAGGACAAACAAAAACATCTTTTATATTGGGATGGTTAACACATTCCCAGTGAAACCACCCATTACAGCAGTCACAC
>NW_015660668.1:380-496 GCF_001515625.1 Sinocyclocheilus rhinocerous | reverse complement strand
TTATTTAATTAACCCAGCTAAATTTTCATAAATTTGCCCTTTTGGCTTAAGCCTGTTAGTGGCAAACCCCCAAAAGGAAAATTAGGGTTTTCCTCAGTACTTAGGTTAAGTTAGTT
>NW_015660668.1:0-148 GCF_001515625.1 Sinocyclocheilus rhinocerous | reverse complement strand
TTAGTTTTATCCTGCTAACACAGCAAAACCAACCCCCTAGGTGTATCAATTTAACAGCGCCACCACCCTGTCATTTTTCCTAGAATTGGGAGCAAAACTTCTCTCTCCTTCTCTCTCTCAGCTGTTTCCTTCTGAGTTGACTACTGCG
>NW_015660667.1:398-557 GCF_001515625.1 Sinocyclocheilus rhinocerous | reverse complement strand
AAAATAGGACGCAACCCTTCATCCTTCCTCAGAATGGTGAAGTACTGGCTGTAGGACCCGGACTCTGCTACGCGAGGAGGGACAACCTCGATGGCCTCCGTCCTCAGAGAGCACTTCTGTTCGTTCCATTACCAGAGCCTGCTCGGGGCCCACCAGGGT
>NW_015660667.1:0-165 GCF_001515625.1 Sinocyclocheilus rhinocerous | reverse complement strand
CGTTGCCGGGCGGTGACTGAGAGTGGCGCTCGCGGGAGACCGCTGCGCCCTGGAACAACGGCAGGGTTGGCAGACTGATCTCCTGAGGGCACTGAGGATAGACGGGCACCGTGTAATGTGGAGACGGGCACCGTGTAATGCGGTGTACACCGCTCTTCCCCAGAG
>NW_015660666.1:0-688 GCF_001515625.1 Sinocyclocheilus rhinocerous | reverse complement strand
TATATACATACACATACATATATATATTATACACACACACACACACACAAACACACACATACACACACACATATACACACACACGCACAAAGAAAAACAAGTAGATAGAATAGAAAAAATAGAAAGCTAGTGTTTGTTTTTTTTAAATGTTTTTTTTTAAATAAAAATTAAAAAATTAAAAATAACAAAAAAAAGAAGATAAATATAAAAAAATAGTAAGTAATCAATATAAAGTAGAATTAAAATAGAATAGAAAGTGCTAGATTTAGAGGGTCAAATAAACTTATGGTCGCAAGTTCCATTAAACTCAGTTGGTAATGACAGAACTTGCAACTAATGCACCTCTGGGTGGTTGCTAGTCGGTGGCTAGCTTGCTAATTTTACAGGTGGTTGCTAGAATGCTCTGAATGGTTCTAAGGCAGGGTTCCTCAAATCTTGCCCTGGATGGCCAATGCGCTGCAGAGTGTAGCTCCAACCCTGATCAAACTCACCTACCTTTGATTTTTTAATGATCCTGAAGACATTGATTAGCATGCTCAGGTGTGTTTGATTAGGGTTAGCTAAACTCTGTAGGAAAGTGGATCTCGTGGGCCAGATTTGAGGATCCCTGTTCTAAGGCATTACTAGTCAGTTGCTGATACTGTATGTAGCGAATCAGCTCATGGGAAAATATGAATAATTAATCATA
>NW_015660665.1:0-815 GCF_001515625.1 Sinocyclocheilus rhinocerous | reverse complement strand
CCAGAGATGGCTTGAATAACACAGATAAACTAGATTGTCGCAGTCAAGTGTTTATTGTCTTTTTGTTATCATTCAAAACAGTCGAGGGTTTATTGTCTTTGTTTTATCATTCAAAACGTTTATATGTTCTGTTTACTCAGTTACAGCTATAATAGCGATGCCTTTGTCCATATAAGGGATTTCCTGGAGGGTCATGAGTTTGCTACTTCTGTGACTGGATGTGTGGATTTTATGTGCGAGGGCGCCCTCTGGCATCCAGTATGATTGAAACAGACATCATGTGTTTATAGTGTTAATGGCAATCCATCATTTTTTTGGGAATTATTTATTTTTAATAAGTATCAGTTCAGGCACCGGAACCGTTTTGAAAGTATCGATTTGGCACTGGTATAAAAAAAAAACCCCAGATGATACCCAACCCTACTCTTCAGCAGTTAAACTATTGTATTGATGGAATAGTTGGGCAGCGCTGGGAAGTTTCGGTGTTGCTGAATGTCTTTGTGTGTGCTCAGCGCAATCTGTGTGAGTGACTAAATGTGTGAGCTGTAGTGAAGACAGCACATTAGTTTAGAATGCTTCTAATTTTTATTTTTAAATGTAGAGGAGTAGGGCTGTGTATCACCAGCAAAGTCACGATACGATAGGTCTCACGATTAGGGATATGCCGGTATCAAATTTTCATGTTGCAATTAATTGCTAATGCTTTTGTCACGGTATGCGGTATTATCACGATATTGAAATTTAGTTTGCTGTCATAATTCAGTATAACCGGTTTAATAACTTTTTCTTATAACAAAAATAACTGAACATTTAAA
>NW_015660664.1:793-997 GCF_001515625.1 Sinocyclocheilus rhinocerous | reverse complement strand
TTCGAATGATCTGTATGACCAAAGATGACAGAATATTTTTTTGTTTGTTTCCGCTGTTCGATCGCGCCAGCGCCTCACGCACACACAGCATTGCAAACGTTAAAAGTTCAGAGGGGGTGCTAAAAAAATAATTAAATTGAGTGAAAATAATGAACGCCTATAAGCTTCAGCATACAAATTCAGCCACCTTGTGTTTTTTATATA
>NW_015660664.1:0-334 GCF_001515625.1 Sinocyclocheilus rhinocerous | reverse complement strand
TGTCGACGATAGCCAGAGATATTGTCAAAACAAAGCATCAAAAATTGGCAATATTAAGAGGATTTAGCATTTCCAAGTAATGTAGGCCTGTTACATTCTTCTTATTATTAGGCCTATTATTATTATAAAAATAACAAAATCTGTAAATGACATGAAATTATTGCAATAATTTCATAGCGCATTACCGTATGGCGCGCTGTGAGGATAATTAAAATTTAGGCTATTAGCTTAGGCTACTCCTCATTGAGAATGTTTTTTTTAAGTTTTTTTTAAACCGGTCTATTAATTAATACAATTTAATTATAGGCCTATAATTAAAATTATTAACACTGCA
>NW_015660663.1:589-1249 GCF_001515625.1 Sinocyclocheilus rhinocerous | reverse complement strand
ATTTCTATAAAAATCTAAAATACATGTTTGTATTAAAGTGAAAATTAATGATAAATACGCCTTTCGTATGGAATTAAATAGCAAGGATTTTGAATGTCTTGTTCGTCTTATTTATTTTTATATAAAGGCAACAGAACTGAAATTATATCAGGTTAATCAGCAGCACAGCACATAAGTGAGAATAACGCGATATCCGCCTTTGATCTCGTTGGTATCTGTTCACTTCGAGAGGTCAGAACTGTCCGTCTTGACTGCGCTTATTTCACTCCTCCCCTCACTGCAGCCGCCTACTTTCGCCTACATTTCAGGTGAGGGGAGGAGCATCTCAAACAAGCCTACTGTAAACTGGTCTGTCAATCATCTTGTCACAGTTAACATTCTCCACATTTAATTTAATTTAACTTCCTACCGTACTGGAGAGAAAATAAGTAGCTCGTTGATCTGCCTGTCACGGGTCTTTCATGCGGAGAACTCTGCTCATATTTTCTGCATAATGATGCATTTAAAAGTTAACGACCAAATGGATGTTTATAAAAGTTCACATTGCTGTTGCAGATGAAATATAACACGGATAACAATAAATATTTTTTTTTTATCAGGTTAAATGTTGATTATTATATAACTCAAACCCCTTTTTGTAAACCTCTCTACCTAACCATC
>NW_015660663.1:0-155 GCF_001515625.1 Sinocyclocheilus rhinocerous | reverse complement strand
GCAGGCAGGGTGAGTGTCTTTTTTATTATTATTAATGCTTGAACTACAAATACAAAACAAAAGTGCCAAGGGTATACACAAAAAACAAAACAAAAAAAGTACATATTAACTACATGTATATATAAAACCAACAAATAAAATAAAATAATGAAAAA
>NW_015660662.1:0-695 GCF_001515625.1 Sinocyclocheilus rhinocerous | reverse complement strand
AAAGCAGTTGATTATAAAAATGTATTTGCATAGAGGTAACTAAGACAAATGCAACAGAAACCCCCTTTAAAAACAGTCTAATATTCAAAAATAAAAAAATATATACAGAAATCGTGACAAAAGATGCCAAACAATATTCAAGGCTCCAGTTGAAAAGATTAGTAAAGGACTGAGAGCAGATGTGCCACACGAGAGAGAGAGATGTAGAAGCTTTTGGACGGGCTGATATTATGGAGAGCTGATGGAGAAAGACTAAGTAATCTGTGAGAAATCCTGCAAGAAGGAACAAAGAGAATTTATCACATGATGAACAACAAAAACATTGACAACAACAAATGGCAGACAACAACATACTGTAACTGCAGCGTGTATAGCAGTAAACAGAACAGTACTGTCTGTTGTGGATGCTAAAATAGTTCTCATTATAGTTATTGCTCTTAGTGTAAAAGCTTTAAGTGATCTGATTTGGCCAAATTAATTGAAGATCTGATTTGTAGCACGTGACAAGTTAAGCTAGCATTTACAGACTCTTACTTCTAAGACAGATGCGTTCAATAAAAATCAACATGGAAAGAAAGGCAGACTGTGAGGTGTGGACAGATATCACGTACTGTTGGAACGGGAAGAGATGGCGCCAATTTGTAAAGATGAATAAATAATACAATGGACTTAATATAAACTTTATGATATAAACA
>NW_015660661.1:1892-3824 GCF_001515625.1 Sinocyclocheilus rhinocerous | reverse complement strand
AACTAATTTATTTAAGCAGTGTTCTCAGTGTGCTGAACTGTTAGTCCTGGGCCCCTTTTCTTTATTTTTTTACTTTCTCTGCTCACCATCCATAATGGCATATATTTGTGGCACACCTCTCAGCTCAATTGTCACCAACAACTCACTGTTCGTTCTACTAGGTATAGTCACTGCCATAACGGCATATATTTGTGGCAGACCTCTCAGCTCAATTGTCACCAACAAACGTCTCACTGTACTACTAGGTACAGTTACTGGTGTAATGTTTCCCATTTCATCTGATTTGACTATCACTCTAGATATCCAGGCTACTTCTCGTGTGACAACTGTCAGTGAGAGACATATATTGTCAAGGATTGTAGCTACTGTGGTATCCCTTATCCACTGACCTGCCACATATCGACTATCATAGGGTGCTATAATTCGACCAATTGGGATTTCAATTACATTAGATGCAGCTTCTGTTGGGGAAAGTGTTGGGGCACAAAGGTTCACTAGTTGATCTGTCAATTGTCGAACTGTTATGTTATTATAAACAATATTTTCCCAAGGTATTGTTGGCCATTCCTCTGTTATGTCCCTTAAATTTATAATGCTAATCAATTTTCTAAGAAGACTGTTCTTCTTGTAATCTGTCAATCTTTGTACCTGCCCTTTCCTGTCAACAAAATCTGATTCCAACCAAAAATGATTACAGATGCCTCTTGTATTTCTCAAAGTCTTCAAAAATTCTTGATATTCTTTCACACTTCTACATTCACTTTGGTGTTCATAATTTGCATCAAAACTGAACTCGTCTTGTATATCTAATATGCTCATTCTGTTCTTTTTTAGGATCAGAACAGGCACAAAAACAATCTGTCTATTTTCTCTGCTTTCTTCCCTTATCTCAGCCTTTACTCTTATCAGCGTTTACTCACACACAACACTTTCTCTTTGTTAGTCACGCACAAATCAAATCAAATCAACATATGGTTCTCACTCTTTCTCATGTGCACACACACGCATTCAGCACACATATGTATCTCTCTCACTCACATACACACACACTCACACACACACAGGTTCCTCGCCTGCACACACACTCAAGGCCTTCTCTCCCACACTTTTTGCTACATTCACACAGAGCGAAGAGAAAAAAGCACCAAGCAGCTTTTGGTTCCCTTCTCTTTCTTTAGGAATGAAAAATCAATCACTTCTGTATCTGTTTCTTTATCAATAATTCAGTTTCACAATTTGGATCACAACGTCGGCAACTTGGACGGTGTCCAAACAGCCGACAGAGCCAATTCCTTGGAATATTTTTTGTTTTTTCAACTCTTACAATTCTCTCAATAAAATCTTTATTGTTCATTTAGTGTATTTGTCTTTAATTGTATTGCTTTTTCATTCCAATTAAATCAAAGAGCATTTACATAAAACATATATGTCACACACACATTCAGCTTCCCACACAGCGCAAAGCAGACAACACAGTTAATCATTCAGCCAAAACATTCAATGCTTCAATGTTTCCAACGCTTTGACGCACATACAAATATTTTTTACAACATATAATGAACAAACAAAGACTAACAGTCTAACTCTACTTAGTCTGCAGACACCTGCTTCAGCCGCCCCTCCCTCATAAACACCCCTCAAAGCCACGCTCCACCGTCTGAGCGGCTCTTTGATTCTTGGGCTTGCTTATTTTGGGAAGTCTCTGAACAGGTTTTTAGTGCCCCTTCCCGGCTGGCACTAGGCCCCTTCTCGGCTGGCCTGTGTACACAAAAACTTAATACTCTGATCAAAGCAACCCCTCCCTCATAAGCACCCCTTAAGGCCACGCTCCACTTTTCTCTGAGCGGCTCCTTAATTCCTGGGCTTGCTTATTTTGGGAAGTCCTCCCTCATAAGTACCCCTCAAAAGCCACGCTCCCTCTTTTCTGAGCGG
>NW_015660661.1:1374-1761 GCF_001515625.1 Sinocyclocheilus rhinocerous | reverse complement strand
AAAGCGCTTTTACATAGAACATATATGTCACACACACATTCAGCTTTTCTCACAGCGCAAAGCAGACAACACAGTTAATCATTCAGCCAAAACATTCAATGCTTCAATGTTTCCACCACTTTGACGCACATACAAATATTTTTATAACAGATAATGGACAAACAAAGACTAACAGTTTAACTCTACTTAGTCTGCAGACACCTAATTCAGCCGCCCCTCCCTCATAAGCACCCCTCAAAGCCACGCTCCACCGTCTGAGCGGCTCTTTGATTCCTGGGCTTGTTTATTTTGGGAAGTCCCTGAACAGGTTTTTAGTGTCCCTTCTCGGCACTTGTGTACACAACTTAATACTCTGATCAAAGCAACCCCTCCCTCATAAGCACCCCT
>NW_015660661.1:922-1321 GCF_001515625.1 Sinocyclocheilus rhinocerous | reverse complement strand
CCCGTCTGGGCGGCTCTTTAATTCCTTGGCTTGCTTATTTTGGGAAGTCCTCCCTCATAAGTACCCCTCAAGGCCACGCTCCACCGTCTGAGCGGCTCCTTAATTCCTGGGCTTACTTATTTTGGGAGGTCTCGACCCAGTATGTGCCTCTTCTCGGCACAGCACGGTGCTTCTTCTTATTTACAACTTATATACAAAAGCTTTTTACTACTCTAAAGCATGTGAATCTTTTGACATCTGGAACCTCTCAACTCCACTTTTATTTTACTTAATTTAGTTCAAATCTTAGATTCATTTATTGGTGAAGCCCTGTCTCAGATTACCATCACAGGTGTGACCCTAGTCAACCACACAAACAGTTTATTTCCAATTTAAGCAAAATATTGCCTACCTCGTTTT
>NW_015660661.1:0-194 GCF_001515625.1 Sinocyclocheilus rhinocerous | reverse complement strand
CTAATGAAAAGACTATTATTCGTTCTATGACATCCAGGGTTAACATAATTCAGCATATTAATTTATATATTGATTACTTTCATTTTCACATAATACTTCAATAAAATTACACAATAAAGTTTGCACGGCTGAGTGAGGATGCAGGAGTAGGGTCTCTCCCACTGCGTTTCCTTTCGCAGCCTATAGGAGTCCCT
>NW_015660660.1:2092-2269 GCF_001515625.1 Sinocyclocheilus rhinocerous | reverse complement strand
TATCCGTGACTGCAATACTTTAGGCGGGATTCTGATCCCATACACTGCCTCTCCATGGGTTCATGCAGGGCTGCGCAATGTGCGCATCAGCTCGCATGCCCATCTCCACCCCAATCATTAGCGCTGTTTCTTTTTGCCTTTGACAGCGCATATAGGAACATTTTTGAAATGGCACCG
>NW_015660660.1:0-1930 GCF_001515625.1 Sinocyclocheilus rhinocerous | reverse complement strand
GCGTGGGAACCCTGTATTAAATAAATGTCTGTTTCACTAAATCTGGTTTTAAATCTGGTTTTCTAGTCTGATTTTTAACCCGCCCCTCTCGGATGATTGACAGCAGAGGGAACCAATCAGCATATCCTGCGAAAGTGAAAGTAAAAATGGAGAGCAGCAGAAAATCACAGCAAACAACATCTAAACGTGATCATCACATCTCCTCTTTCTTCAGTTTATTGGTCAGATACACAATTGATAAGAAACATAAGGGAGGACGAACACAGCAAACTCTTTATGTGGGAGAGCGTTGCTATTGCGTGACTATATTGTACTGCAGGTAGCACTTCAATGTTAATGTTGAATCAAGACTAGTTAGCGCGTAATGGTTTAATAACAGTATTTCGTTAAGGTTACACTTGAATTGGTTACAAAATGCATAAAGGATGATAAAGTTAATATACAGATTACAGCTTTCCACACAGAGCTAAAGGTGCGTCGGTTAGCAGATCATGTTTCACAGCGTGTGTGCACATGAATCTTAGCCTTGCCCGTGTTTGTCATGGTTATGTAGAGTATATCAGTGACTAGACTTACTCCAGTAAATATGTGAGTAAATAAGATTCGGTAGATAGTAATATGTTGGTCCATCTCACGGTGCCAGAGGAACTCACAAACACAGTCTGGAGGGCTTTCTGGTGTTGGGGTAAAGTAAATTAGTGCAGTTCATCCAGTCCAGGGCCTGTTGGGAATGCATCGGTGTATCTAACATCAGCTCCAGATCATCTCGAAGACACACTGATCATCTGTTTGGCTGCTGCATTGGCCAGCATTGATCTGAGCAAAGACAGCAGAACAACAACAACACAAAAACAACAAACATCAACGCTATTATTATTATATTCCCACTGTAGTAAGTCATTGTCCCCAAGCCCCCAAAATTGAATCAAACCAGTCCCATGCATGTATGTCAGATCCAGCATGTACACACCTTTTCTCACATTGTTTTAGACACCAATTTTGTATTTGGCAAAATAAATAAATAAATGAATTAAGCTATAATTTTTTTCTGGAGATCTGAACTGGAGATCTCTGCATAGTTTTGCATCCATGGCCAACAATATTAGCATCACGTAATCCCTGGTAATGACAGCATTTGTGATATCATGGGTTTGGAATTTTGGAGATATTAATGTAGATCTAGCCCTAAAAAAATTAGCTATTAACCAAGATGGAGTGACCAGCAGCACAGCTTTGTCATCCATATTTTTGTTCTTGATCACTTTGTGGCCCCTTTAGAGAGCTCGGTAACATACGAGCTTATCAGCTTTGTCTTGAAAGTGGAGCCTAAACCCGCTCTCTTCATTGTGCAGCATCATCAGTGATCTAATGATGTGGTTACCTCTTGTTGGTTAAAGCAGTAGCCCCTCACTTCTGCTAAGTCCAGTCCGTTTCAGTTAATTGTGGAGTCAAGCAAACGCTCCACTTCCCCTACTTTAATTTAATAATTACAGCTGGACCAAAGTCTACTGAAGGAAAGCAGACAAACATTCAGTCAATTATCCCACTGCAATCAACCCCTCAAGTGTTTTTTTAATGCCTTCCACAGTCTTTTGTCTTAATAGATGTTGTTTTGTTGGTAACTGCACTTCAGGTCTAATTGTAATTCTAACTGGAATATCAAATTCCACTAAACCTACACCAGTATCAGGTTGAGACCACAATCTAGTTGGTACCTGTTCTTCCATTCCTTTAAGCAATTCAACTGTTTTTGAATATATTTTTTTCCCATGTAATCACCACCACCCTTGTGTAACAGACAGACTCGGGATGGCAGAGGTAATTTTAAACAGTTTATTAACAGTAGAGCAGTAACTCAATTGACCTATCGGTAAGCCCCGCCCCTCTTAGTTACTGTTGCGAACTCGGACAAACAAATGGAGTTGCTAAC
>NW_015660659.1:2125-2365 GCF_001515625.1 Sinocyclocheilus rhinocerous | reverse complement strand
TTCTTCATTGTTTTTTTGTTTCTCTTCCACTTCTGCTCTTCCATGCAAATGCAAGATATACTTTAATGTAGCTTTGAATCTGGACACGTTGCTTCTCTTCTTATCTTGATATGCTCTGACTCGGGGAGGAAAGCCGTGTTGCTGCCGTGTGTTTTGAGTTTGAGCTCCGTCAAGTTAATTCTTTATCGTCTATTTTTTATCTTAAAATCAATTTTAAACAACATCATTTTCGTTTCTATA
>NW_015660659.1:1149-1972 GCF_001515625.1 Sinocyclocheilus rhinocerous | reverse complement strand
CCAGCGTGGTTGCTGCTAATCTCGCTTACATTGCTAATACTCTATTCACACACACTACCATTGTTTTACTCACTGTTACTTGCTTTAATGGCAGATGTGTGTCTACCTTTGAGTGCAGGTGAGGACACGTTCGAGCTGCATTAGTTGCAGGTCGAGCTGGAGGCCGTGGAGAAGCAGATCCGCGACCTTGTTGAGAGGCAGACCCAGCTGAGAGAGCGGAGAGCCGCGCTGGAAACATCCCGGGCTGACGCTCACAAGTCCGAGGTAAGTATACAGCGCGCTGCTAACTCTCCCACCACCTCTACTCCGTGTGTTTCTCTGCACAGGCCCGGTGCACCCAGGACGCGATCTTCCCAGATGTCCTTCACTCCGGCGCTGGGACACCACGGACCCTGGGTGCACCCGCATCGGAAGACGCGAGCCAGGTCCCGGATGACGACCTCTCACCCTTCGAGATCTCCACCCGGAACCGCTTCGCTCCCCTACGCGACGCTGTGATCTTCGGAGACTCCATCGTCCGACACGTCCGTGCTACGATAGCTGAAGGTGAAGTGCACACCCACTGTTTCCCTGGTGCTAGTCAGTGGTGGACAGTAACGAAGTAAATGTAATTCGTTACTGTACTTAAGTAGCTTTTTCGCGTATCTGTACTTTACTGAAGTATTTCCATTTGGGGAGACTTTTTACTTTAACTTCACTACATTTCAAAGTCAAATATCTTACTTTTACTCAACTACACTTTGCGAAATCAGTCGTTCCTTTTTATTTATGAGAGGAAAAAGTTAACTTTACTGGTTGAGCACACGACAACCCACCAATCAGG
>NW_015660659.1:0-939 GCF_001515625.1 Sinocyclocheilus rhinocerous | reverse complement strand
AACCATCATTTAAAGCTTTCTTGCAGGATCTTCAGCCTAACACCTCTCTCATGTCAAGGGCCACTTTGCGACGTAAGATGGATGAGGCAGCACTTAAGATGAAGACTAATATGAAAAAAGCAATGTCAGAGATAGATTTCATAGCAACGACAACAGATTGTTGGAGTTCAAGGAGAAGAGGTTTCATCGGTGTCACTGCCCACTGGGTTGATCCTAAGAGCCTGGAGAGGTGCTCAGTAGCACTAGCATGCAGGCAGCTCAAAGGCCCACACACTTTTGATGTTTTGGCTTGTGCTCTAAATGACATACATTCTGAATTTGGAATACAGAACAAGGTTGTTCGAACTACTACGGACAACGGGTCAAATTTTTTAAAGGCATTTCGTATATACGGAGAGCAAGATGAGAACAACAACTCCGCTTCAGATGAGACTGAAGATGAGATAAGTGATGTGATGTGTGATGGAGATGATGAGGATGTGGATAGTGTCGAGGTGGACTTTGTAGAAATCACAGCTGTTTTAGAGGAGGATGATGGCTTACAATTCCAACTTCCAAAGCATCGTTGTGCCTGCCACTTATTAAACTTGGTTTCCACAGTGGATGCAGCCAAAGCCTGTTCAAATGAAGCTTACAAGAAGCTGTCCAGGTCAGCATTTGCAAAGTGCCATGCACTATGGAATAAGTGTGGCAGATCTGCGGCAGCAGCAGAGATTATAGAAGACGTGTGCAAAATTCAGCTGATCCGCCCCAACACAACAAGGTGGAATTCCTTATTTCTTGCCGTTGAGAGAGTGCTTCGAATCATTAAAGATCAGGGAGAGGGGGCTATCAGAACTGTCTGCACTTCACTCAAGTTGCCAATGTAAGTGTGCAATGTAAGTGTTGTTTTTTTTGTTGTCTGAATGTGTGATAGGTTGAGTCCAGTTGAAATTGCCT
>NW_015660658.1:0-1060 GCF_001515625.1 Sinocyclocheilus rhinocerous | reverse complement strand
ACCAGAGAAGGTGAACATGTTGGTGTTCTTGTGTGAAAAAAAAAATAAAAAAAAAATAAAAAAAAAACATGCAAGCACTGTCACCTGCAGCAACGTTTTGTAAGCTAGTTTGTCATTGAATCTTACTGTTTTAATGTTGTTGTGCATTTTAATTAAAAATAATGAATCCATATTTTTTAGTCTTAAAAGGTGAAACGTGTATAGATGTAAGCAAAACAGACAATTATATTTTATTGTAAAACCTGACAAGATCGTGAAATCGAAAGTGAAAGCATCCGAAGCCCAGCTAAACAGGGCAAACATGGCAAAAGAGGAACTCCCGTTCACAAAATTCAAATCACAAATAATACTACTGATGAAAAAGAACAGGTTGAATGTTAACTACTTTCGTTTCCATATAACTATAAACTACAATAAAAGTTCATCAGCATGCATTCTATAACGTGCGCTATGGGGTCGTTACTAAGCACTATTTGGCAAATGATTTGGGCTCAAGAAAAAAGGCCTTCAGACATTCGTCACACCAAAGTGGTTCCCAAAGCGATGACGTCATCGCAGCATCTCGTTCCCCTACTCAGGGCACCAAGGTTACATATGTAACCAAGATGATTTCCAGCACTAAAAAACCCTTGCAGTAGCTCTGCTACTAAAGTTATTTAAAAAATGGCTATCCTTGTACAGCTATGATCAGCTCTTTCTCCATATTGGCTTAGCTTTCAATTTTGTTACGGGAAATGATGAAGCTGATTGGTTGATTCTTGTCACATGACCCGCGGTGCACTTGCTGCGTTCTGAAAAGTTTAGATGTTTCTAATTTAATTTTCTACCTGTTAGATTGTGTTTTATTAACGTCTACACCTACCCCAGCCTTAAACTTACCCTTTACAGTAATGAAATACTAATTATTGTTGTACAGTGTGACACAAATTACGCTGTATTTATGTGCGCATGCCCAGTAGCACCAAACGTATCCCTTCTACCGCGCGCATGCGTCATATCCCGAGCTTTGCGTATTGAAGGCATCAATCATTTTAATTTTTGACCACAGACACGATGTCAG
>NW_015660657.1:0-539 GCF_001515625.1 Sinocyclocheilus rhinocerous | reverse complement strand
AAGCAACTGATGCAAGCTGTTAATCAGTTAAGTTGGTCCACTAATCGAATGCACCGTTACCTCTCCGTCCTCTAATCACTTGCCGGACCGGTCACCCCACTTTGTTCCGGGACCTCGCAATTTACAAATTAAGCACTGCTCATACTAGTGGTGTGGAAACAACGGTTGTTATTTTAGTCGAAGCGTAAAAATGAAATTTAAAAGGTAAAATAATATAAAATCATCAGTCGATTCAAAATAATGATGTCGACTAATTATCAGCGTCGACGCAGTTGATTATATCGAGCAATTGTGACTGATAAGAATAAATTATACAATTGGCAATTAAAAAGAGAAAAGAAGCATTTTCCACTTCTATGAATAATTTAAAATTTTATGTGAGTGCTCTGCACTGAAAAAAAAAATTAAGATTTACTTGATAAAATCCTCGTAACAATTAAGTAGATTTTAAGTAAATTTTACTGCTCTAATATGAAGTACAACTCACCTGTCATTGTCAGGTAAAATCTACTTAATATTTAACAACACTCATGAAGAAA
>NW_015660656.1:0-1116 GCF_001515625.1 Sinocyclocheilus rhinocerous | reverse complement strand
TCATCTGAAAAGAGGACTTTGGACCACTGGGCAACAGTCCACTCTGTGAACACAAGAGAAAAATGATAAACAAGAGACCAAAAAATGCAGATGAGCTGAAGGCCATTGTCAAAGAAACCTGGGCTTCCATACCACCTTAGTAGTGCCACAAACTGATCACCTCCATGCCACGCCGAATTGGGGCAGTAATTAAAGCAAAAGGAGCCCCTGCCAAGTATTGAGTACATGTACAGTATATGAACATACTTTCCAGAAGGCCAACTATTCACTAAAAATGTTTTTTATTGGTCTTATGACGTATTCTAATTTGTTGTGAATTGGTGGGTTTTTGTTAAATGTGAGCCAAAATCATCACAATTAAAAGAACCAAAGACTTAAACTACTTCAGTCTGTGTGCATTGAATTTATTTAATACACGAGTTTCACAATTTGAGTTGAATTACTGAAATAAATGAACTTTTCCACGACATTCTAATTTATTGAGATGCACCTGTATTCCATAAGGGCAAAGTGCTGAATACATCTCATAAAGCAATGCGCTTAATGAATTTTGCATACCACATGTAGGAGGTAGCAGCACATAATCCATACCTAAAAGAAAAGAACAAAGAACAGTTCACCTCAAAGTCATCTTTAAGATTACAATCAAACAGTTCATTTTTCATTTTTTATTCCTTTTTTAAAAGCAACCTTTTCTTTTACAGTTCAATAGTACATGCAATGCATGATTTAAATTAAAACACTTTAAATAATAAAAACCAATTCTGTGTTAAGGTATGAAAATAGATTAGCAAAATGTGTTTAATTAAACAAACCATGTGATGACATATTGCATGTGTTCATTCCTCAAGGTTACTCTTGTCTGCCCTCCTATTGGCCCACCAGGTGTTGTACTGTCTGAATGGGGGGGAGAGAGTTTAGCAGATTTGTGCACTTTTCTGATCAAAACTTTGTATAGGTTTGTACACCATATAGTCACCAAACATTAGTATTAAGAGCAGTTCTAACCAAGCACAGCATCAATGAAGATTTCCTCAGCACCAGTGACCTTCGCCATGGCCTCCAGGTCACGATAGTGCCACCTATTTGTTTCCACATTGTTTTGAGGGACAAATG
>NW_015660655.1:0-1203 GCF_001515625.1 Sinocyclocheilus rhinocerous | reverse complement strand
TAACAGGAATATAACAGCTTGACAGTAAACTGTTTTTGCAGTATTATATCTTATATTAATGTCTGTTAAAGGAAGACTGTAAACAAAAACAAAAAACACACACACACACACGTACAGTCACTTTCTCTAATTAAAAGTGTCGACGTGTAGATGCTAGCACCCTGTTAGCAATTAGCTTAGCTCCAGTTAGCCCCACGTTCGAGATATATCCAGCTGCAGACCCGCAGCACCAGCAGTTTCAGAACCGCAGCCACAGAACCGGAAGTGAGGGGCGGAGTTATTGACAACGAGAGAGCACGGTGAGTAGTCTGCAATGTTTTTGCTATCATATGTTTAATAATTATCGTATATATTACGTTAAACATTTATCTGCTAAGTACTTAATGTGTGCTTGGCTTTATTATCTTATATTGAAGCTTGAATTTGTTGTCATACTTTATAGTATATAACTTTTTTTTTCTGTGGATGTTTCGTTTAACTTTGCATGCATGCTGTAAATGGGCCTTGTGGTGAAGTTTTGAAGACATTTATTATTCATAAAAATGAATAGTTTGCTTTAATTCCCTCTGTTATATGCATTGTTTGTGACTTAATGTTACCTTGTAGTTTAGTTATTTTAATCTCATTTGTCATCATTGAGATAATTGTGTGTGTCTTCATCTCTTGTAGAGACATATAAGGATTCAGAGAGTTGACACATTACCTGAGCTGCAGCAGTGCAACAAGTGTTACAGTAATTACCAGCAATTTTCTGCTTGACCAGCATGTTTAAGCAGCCAAACTGGTCAAATTAAAAAGTCATCTTCAAATCTACTTCAACAAAGCAGTTGTCTGTGGAGGTATGAATATCTTGAGTTGTTTGTTTAATATATGTACTCACAATTTATTATTGCATAATAGTTTACCTGTGTACTTATTTATTTATTTTAGGCTATAGTATACATTTTTGCAACCAATTGTTGGTGTAATTATTTAGTTGTTAAATAAGGAACAATTGGTGGACTCTTATTCTTCTGGAGAACTTTGGAGTTTTCTCTGAAAGGTACTGGACATTTCCAAGTAAAATGGTCCAAATCCAAGGCCCTTCCAAGTGGATAACAGGCTACGCTTGTGAGGTATGTCTCAAATCTATCTATCTATCTATCTATCTATGTCTATTATATATACAGGGTGCGAACTACGGGGGAGCTAGGGGGAGCTCGG
>NW_015660654.1:382-507 GCF_001515625.1 Sinocyclocheilus rhinocerous | reverse complement strand
TGGTGGTCCAGGAGCGCCATTTCTGGCTGTGTCTGGCCGACATGCACGAGACGGACAAGACACGATTCTTGAACGCCCCTGTATCCCAGACCGGCCTTTTCGGCGACACGGTGGAGAACCTTGCA
>NW_015660654.1:0-150 GCF_001515625.1 Sinocyclocheilus rhinocerous | reverse complement strand
GAGGCCCTGAGACGGGCAACCCAGAGGTGGAGGGACCTGCTCTTCGGGAGATGGTGAGCGCACCACTCCCTCCCCCGGAGGAGGACCGGGCGGATAATCTTTTTGTTTTTTTCTGCCACTGACCTCTCGGTCGGTGGTACCCAAATACTC
>NW_015660653.1:0-439 GCF_001515625.1 Sinocyclocheilus rhinocerous | reverse complement strand
TACACCAAGTGCAAATAGCTATAGATTCTATTTACACCTAGCAGGTTTTTCTGCTATTTATACTACATATTGCATATAGTGGCAATTATCTGCACCTCAGTATTGGAGTACATTATAAAAACAATATATAATAATAACAATAACAACGACATGATATCTGATTTAAAAAAGTAAAAATAAAAAAGTTAGGCAAAACGCGATTCAAACCCCGGTCGATCATGTCAAAAATGACTTCAACACAACTTTACCATCTGCACCACTGGAGCTGTTACTAGACAACAGTCTTTTGTAATACTTTGTAATCACACATTGATGGGCAGAGTTAGTGTAAATAGCCTCTGCCAACAAGGTGGGCTATTTGCACTTGTAAATATACACTCAGTTTTTTATTTGGGAACTGATGTTCAGCTGTTCTTTTTAATAGTCAACTTATTTTCGG
>NW_015660652.1:0-698 GCF_001515625.1 Sinocyclocheilus rhinocerous | reverse complement strand
GCTGGTCAGAAAGCTCAAACAGCTGCAAGTTTTAGAGCTCTACAGACCAACAATGTTTAAAATTTTTTGGGGAAATCAACTATAAAAACTGCTTATAGTTGTCTCTGAATATGAAACCGGGATAGATGACAGTATTTTAACATCCAAAAAAAGATGACACGCAGGTCTTCATTTGTTTGTAAAACGTGTCCGAATCCACTTAGTTTAACGACGGGAAAAATACGGTCGGTGCGCCCGGCGCATAGTCTAAAAGAGTTGTCCCTATTCTCATAATGAGTAATGGGTGTGTTTTGGGCATAACGTGCAATAAACCAATCAAGAGTCATCTCCCATTCCCGTTAAGAGCCAGTTGCGCTCGCGTTATGGCGGATTCGCTATTTACACTGTGGAATTTGCAAGCGCAAAGAGAGGTCTCCAGAGAGGAAACGGAGCTGCTCGTGCGCGAGCAAACAGGTAGCCTAATTCTGATACATGAGATCTGATTAACGTGAATCTTATCATTAGTCTTCTCCACTAGATGTCACCCTTATTTACCTTGCGCGATGTTACAACAGAAATCCTGTCATTCATTCAGCACTTATCATGGCCATACGCGCAATTCACAATGCTCAGGTGAAATGCTATAGTAATACAATAAATCTGCGGAAGCATTTGACATCACGCATAAGGTGGCATGATTTCCGCAATGAATGAATGGC
>NW_015660651.1:338-522 GCF_001515625.1 Sinocyclocheilus rhinocerous | reverse complement strand
TTTCTGTTCATACAATATCAGTCAATGGAGCCTGACTTTCAGATTTTTCATGAAATTATTTGACGATGCCTTTGAAGCTTCTGAAACTCGGGTGTTATTGACTGATGTTGTATGAACAGAAACCAGCAGAACAAACTCACATCCTCAATGTCGGTCTTTCTCTCTCTAGATGCTCTCGCTGGCT
>NW_015660651.1:0-193 GCF_001515625.1 Sinocyclocheilus rhinocerous | reverse complement strand
TGCTGCTGTGGACTTCTCCATCCTCACTGCTCACACCAGTCTGCAGACATTTCAGATCCTGCAAAAATACACAATACACAAGCAGTCATTTTAACAGCACAATGTTATTTGATTTCTGTATTAGAAGTAACAGAATGATTTCTTACATTTGTTGCTTACGTTGCTTACTGACACACACACACACACACACACA
>NW_015660650.1:38305-41952 GCF_001515625.1 Sinocyclocheilus rhinocerous | reverse complement strand
GGAAGGCTATGTAAATGAAGCATACACATTTTTAACGCGATTTTGAGTTTAACTGGCTTTAGTAAAAGCATGACATGACTTTTCAAAACATTTGAATCTTCATATTTGAATCCTATTTGTCATGTGGATTTTTTTCACCTTTTAATTATAAGCTATCATCTTCTGTGTGTGAGATTCAGTAGAGACTTCAGTGAGTCAATGTGATGGTCTGTAGAAACATTCTGAGCTCTGCTGGACTCTTTAATTAATGCATTAATTTAGTGTGATCTTATAAAAGCTACTGTAGATGTTGTCACTGTTTCATAGGATCCACAGACTCAGCTTCATCCTGCTGGATTGTCAGGAACTGTTAGATCAGTGTGTTTTATACCTGTACACTATATGTGCACTATTGCATATAATTAATCATCACTTACTGATTAACATTACCATAATTAAATAAGATAATCATCTATAACACTGAAAATGTGTGTATGTGATTCTTTTTTTTTCTTGTATACCCATAACATAGTGACATGCTTAATATAGTGAAGATCTGCTGTATGCCACTGGTCTATGATTGTGTATATGTATTGCATCTGTAATATTTATGTCCCTGTAAATTATTTATTTTAAGTGGATTTAAATAAATTGTTAAAATATGTGTTTCTTTTTTCCTGTGTTTGGGTTAAAAAAAAAATAAAAAACTTTGTCAGGTAACCTACAATGTGGTTTTATTCAATTAATACTACCTGACTTCATTATTTTGTACCAGTGAAAGTACCTTTCACAGTTGTGGCAGATGTCACACCGTCTCCTCTCTTCTTTTTTCCAATATTTAAGCATTATGGTGGCATTTGTTTAATAGGACTTTTTTTTCTGTTCTGTAACAGCTGAATGTTAGTCAATAAACCAAAGAAAAACACCTTCACAATATTCACTCAGGTGAGATTAAAACAAAACTTGTAAGCTGTTTCCTCAAGCTTTTTGGGATTTGGGACTTGGGATTTGACTTGAGACTTGCTTGTGACTTGAAAGGAATGACTTGGTTCCTCCTCTGCTGAAATCAGCTGCTGAGTTCATGGGTGGAATAAACATATGGCAGGACTTTTACTTTCTGACCCCCGGATTGTCCGCCTCTGGTCATAACATACATATTTATGTTAACTTGAGTTAATATCAATCTCACTTTCTATTGTCTGTCACTCTGGTTATCAACACTGCATTATCTTACCTGTGGAATTCTTATGGTCTCAATCAGGTCTTGCATCTAAAGGAGCTGTGTCTAGACCAGCCTTCTCCAAGTAGATATAACTGCAGACCGGAGATCTCCAAAATAGGGCGTGAACTCCAAAAGTGGGCAGAACCTCCAAAATGGGGCGGGGTCTACTCGAGCAAATTCTTTCACCATTGGCTCTGGCTCCAGCCAATTGTTATTGACTTACATTTCAAAATAAAACTTTATAAATGTAACATTGTTTCTAGTTCATCTAAAATAAAATATGCTAAAATAAGTAAATATTCTCAGTGAGAGCAGAGCCCAAAGCTTGTGGCCAGTGGTGTTCGGACTGGAGGTTGAACCTCTGCTTAATGATATAAACGGGAATCTCCCGCGAGCCGTCCCAGCGCAGGGCAGGGGAAAGATTTCACTCTATCATTTTTTCTAAGCAACTGGGGCGTCCCCGGGCTCAAAATTCGCAGGGTAGGAGGGGGTAGTGACACTGGGTGTAACTAAAAAGGTGCCATTGTCCGGTGAGGTCCGGTTGGGGAGTTACGGAACGATCTCATATCGCATAATCTTATTAACTGTTTATCTCCTTCAGCAAGCATTTTTGTAGCATAGTGTAGGAAATCATCACTTTAATTGACACAACCAATAAAATCTTTAGAATCAGCTGTGGGGCGGAGTTTGCACTGAAGTGGATTGGGGGAAAAATTGTGCATGTGTGTCATGTGCCTGTCTGTCAATGGGAGGAAGTCACGCCCTATTTTGGAGCTCCCACCCAGTTTTGGAGTTCCCGCCCCCATTTGGAGATCTCTGGGCTGCAGTTATACCCTTCTCGCCTTTTCTCCCCACCATCACAGAATCCTTTGACTTTTACACATACGGTCATGTGCTCCAAGCGGCACTTCCTCCTCACAGAGGTGGGTGACAGTGCCAAGCAGACACCATTTGGACCCTGGGTGTGGCCTGGGTGTCCATCAAACTGCAGTGGCTGAAGAATGAGATTCGTGGTTTTGTACCAACATTTATTTTTTTTTATTCTTGAAGTGGTCTGCCAAATAAAAACCAAAACCAAAAAAGACTACCACGGCTGTACAGAACTGACTGTATCACAGCACAAAAGAGAACTAGAAAGCAACCTAAACTTTTAAAAATACCACACCAAAAAGATAAAACCTTTCATGGAATTTGCAGTTTGAAAGTCAAGATTTTCATACTGTGTCACTTAAGCACACTTTAGCAATTCACTTAATAGCTGTAGTATGTGCTTCACAAAAGGAAAAGGGTTTCTCCTACCTTAACATTTTTAGTGCAGTAGTAGTCTCAACAGGTTATTCTCTGCCTCACACAATGTGCCCATGTTGTAATAGATGGTTTTAAGTTAGGGCATCTTAAGCAGGTAGGTCAGAAAATACTGGTGACTGACGGGAAAAGCTATTAATATACCTTATTAAATAAATCTACTTTGAGTAATTTAGGTTTAACTACTGTGTGTTTTTACACTCTGTGTGTTTAGTCACCTAAACTATCTTAAAAGGGTCATGTGATGCTGCTAAAAAGCACATTATTTTGTGTATTTGGTGTAATGAAATGTGTTTTATACGGTTTAAAGTAAAAAAAAACACATTATTTTCCACATACTGTACATTATTGTTTCTCCTCTATGCCCCGCCTTTTTGAAACGCGTCGATTTTTACAAAGCTCATCGGTCTGAAAAAGCGAGGTGTGCTGTGATTGGCCAGCTATCCAGTGCGTTGTGATTGGCCGAATACCTCAAGCGTGAGACGGAAATGTTACACCCCTCACCATACTGTTGATGCCGTGTCCCGGCCGGAGCGACGAGACAAAAACATTAAAACCCATTACAAACGAGGCATTTGTTGCATCCAGTGGGGACATAACTACTGATTATAATGACTTATACTGTCCTTTTATGCATTGCGTTGCGTCGCATCGCGCCGCGTAAACATAAAACCATGTCTGCATTTATGATCAGAGAAATGACAAACAACAAGTGCTAACGTTAATCCACACTGCCCAAAACTCGCGTTTGAATCATCAGTGGCAAATCCTTCAAATGAAAACGTACTTACAGTCTGTGAGTCAGAACAGCCGGCATTGTAGTCTACTCTACCAGGATCAGAAAACAGTCCTCCATAAAATGCGCTGCACACATCTGAATATTTGGGTTGAAGTGTTCTGGAACAGTGTTGTAAATACAACTTAACCACTGATTTGTAGTCGTGTCCTCTTTTGGAAGACCAAACAAAGTAGTTTCGCTTTCACAACGAAACACACAGCGCCTCAACAATACTACAGCGAGAATAAAAGTTACGCCTTCTTTCTTTGCGTGAACATTTGGGCGGCATTATGCAAATCTTCCCACACAGTGACGTAGACATGTTGGGGCGTGTTTAAACGAGGCGTTTTAGGAGGGCGTGGA
>NW_015660650.1:20761-37965 GCF_001515625.1 Sinocyclocheilus rhinocerous | reverse complement strand
TCTCTTTGGATTTGAGACTTTAGTCTTTGCAACTTTACAGATCTTCTTTATGCACCAAGAGCTTGTAACACTCCAAAGAGAAAGGAAAAATTGAAATCGCATCATATGACCCCTTTAAAGCAAAACCGCTCTGATAATGTAATGCTGCTCTATGCCACTAGAGTATAACTTTTTTTTTTTTTTCAAATGCCTGGAACTGAAAGTAAAAGAGAATGAAGGAAACTATTCCAAGGCATAAAACTGTTAACACTGAACATTTAAACGGCTGCATATTCTGTGGTAAGTTCAGAACTTATTCTTAATATAAACATGCTGCGAAAATAAGCTTTTGTTTTATTTTTCTTCCTTACAAGCAATTTCAAACCCGGATGATTATATTTTTTGCAATTTTTGGTTAACTTCTTATATGTCAGTATAATTGCTTATAATCTTAGGTCATCAGATCTGACCAAAATAACAGAAACATTGACAACTAAATTGCTTAAGTAAATTATTTTTGCCATTTACTGAATATATATAATTGATATATAATATTGAAAGACTATAAAAAGACTATACACTGAAAATATATAATTTATTTTTGTGTATAATTGATTGGTTTTAACTATAATACAAATGTGATCAATTTGACTCGGTACAAAAGCAGTGCTGAATACTCTGCGTCTACTCCATCCAAATTACTAAATTAGTGTTAAACTACTAGTACTAAAAACTATTGTAAATTACTAAACATATTACTTTGCCAAACTGTGTCCAGACTTACAGTTCCTAACACTGCTGTATCAGACATAAACTCTGAATAAACATTAAAAAACTAGTATATGAATGTGCTGTGTATAAAAAAAATCAACAACTTCAAAAATCTATACTTTAATCAACAACTCACAATGTTTGAAATGAACTAATAACTGAACTGTGCAATAATATAAATATTGTTATAAATATATTCATACACACACACACACACATATATATATATATACAGTATATATATATATATATATATATGTATATGCCCTCTAGTCAGGGTATTACATAAAATACTGACAGCAAGTTTATATTATACAAATTAATTATTAAAAATAAATAAAAACAAACACAAAAGAAGTTCCTGTGAAGTATCTTAACAATCCTGTCTGATATCCTCATCACCCATCATTATGTATAAGTGTTTTGCTGTTATTGAGTAACAATTCCTCTTTGCAGATGATGTGGTTTTGGCATTTTGGTGTGACTGAGTGTCAGTTCCTCTCTTCAGATGATGTGCCTTTGGCATGTGACTGTCTGTCTTGCAGAAATTATACTTTAAAGGCACAGTCTCTTTCATTTCAGTAGAAGCAATTATTTTATGATGACCAAAGCACAAGGAGGCAGGCACAAGGAACTCTGATCCACAAATAATCATTTCAGCATGAATGGAAAGTTAATACATCTTTTAAACAACCATATTTGTTTATGCTAGAATGAAATACAGAGTTCTGGCCTGAAACTCTAGATGGCACAGTCCGATAGGTCTAATTCATTTGCTCTGCCGCAGCAGCAGCAGCAGCGTAGCAGATCTATTCCGTCTAGACCAAATACATTAACATTGTCATGTGCCATGCCAATCCCTCCCAGAGTTGTCATGACAGAACTAGTATTAATTTATCAAATTATGAAGAAGGTAATTAGATTGGTATGTCATTTACATTAAGAATTTAATGTGGCTGTACTTCAGTTTAAAAAAAAATACTATGGATTAAAGCAACTTCACAGTATTACAAAAACTTTTAAGCTCTGATTCCCAATAAAAGGTCCAAAATTAACCTCTCAACATTCTTTTTAAGACTGTGAAGACAGTGACTTTAAAATGAGTCTCCATAATGTGAGAGAAGATGAGGGCACTGCCTCTAAAATGGGTTCTCCGTCTCCTGGATCAAGCTGTATGTCTACAAAGAGTAATGCATCCATGAAGAATGATCCTCCTAAATTCAGTGATGGAACATTGACCTCTGACCCCAGGTAAGACACTAGCCATTTTAACATTTGGCAGAGTTTTTACCTGAAGTGAAGTCCTATTTCAAGTAAAGTCTAAAGAATTTTCTGTGAACACTTGACTGAATCCTGTCTCTAGGGTCGGCAAACGTGCCGACATGTTTTGTGTTATTTTCCTAATATCGCCAAAAAGAACGCAAATGACTCATTTTTTATCGTACAGATAAGAGCAATACATCATTTGAATCTAAAAGGGTCTACCTTTATTTGTATAGCCTCATAATAACAAAACAATGTGCTTTTGTAAAATAAAGAAAACAAACAGGGTGAACTTTCTGCCGTCTCTTCAGAAGTTCAATCAATATATATATATATTTTTTTTTTGTGAACGAGTGAGCAGGATGATTTTCACATGATTTTATAGCAAAAAATCTAGTCTACCACATCCAGTTCTTAAGTCTTGTGAAAAAAATTTACTGCATGTATTCTATGGCCTCATTTCAGTGACTTCATTATTTTTATTTTTTCACTAACCACACATAAACGTTGTTTTCTCGAAAACACAAACATGTACATTAATGTTGCTTACATATTATTGTAACTCAGTTTGTGCTGAATACAGTGTAATCAGACTTTGGCCATTTACATGTTTTTAAGATACTGAAAAAAAGCACAAATGTCAAAGTGCAAACATGTCAAAACTTATCCAGGTCCTCAAAAGCCCCTCAGACCCCAGAGGCTTAAAGAAGCTCTGTCTCTCTCTAATCAAATATTAGTAGTAGTACAAATGAGAAAATAAGTATCTGTACTTTTTCTCTGCAATCTGTATAATATTTATTACATTAATATCTATTATGTACACATCTGAACAATCTTCAGATGTCTACAGCACTTCTCTTGTCACAGGAAAAATGTTTTGGTATTTCTTATTTGTAAATGAATCAATGTAAATCTGAAGTTCATTTAAGCTATGCAACATGTATGGATACGATGTTGTTTTGTTTGTTTTTGGCAGCATTAGCAGAAGACAGGGATCAGAGTCTTCAGAAACCTGTTCTGTGTCTGTGAAGAGTAACAGATCTATGTCTCAACCCACTGACTTCAGCGATGCACCAGTGCCCTCTGAACTCAGGGTAGATGACACACAAGTAGCCGTCATGGGCCAACCAGTGAATGATCACCTTCAGAGAGGCAAAGACAAGCACAAAAACAGCATGAAGAACAAGTATGAGAGATTATTTGAGGGAATCAAATGCCAAGAGAATGAAACCCTCCTGAACAGGATCTACACACAGCTGTACATCATAGAGGGAGAGAGTGAAGGAGTGAATGAAGAACATGAGGTTTTACAGATGGAGAAAACAGGCAGAACAAAACACTCACAAGACACTGCAATCTACTGCAATAACATCTTTAAATCCTCACCTGAACCAGGATGTGAGGAGAAAGACCAGATCAAGACTGTTCTTACTAAAGGCATCGCTGGAATCGGAAAAACCGTCTCTGTGCAGAAGTTCATTCTGGACTGGGCCGAGGGAAAAGCCAATCAGGATGTAGATTTCATGTTTGTGCTTCCATTTCGAGAGCTGAACTTGATCCGAGATCATCAGTACAGTCTTCACAGACTTCTGCTGGACTTTCATCCTGAACTTCAAGATCTGGACTTACAGATTTATGAGGAGTGTAAAGTTGTGTTCATCTTTGATGGTCTGGATGAAAGCAGAATCACACTGATGTTTTCAGACGCTCAGAAAGTTTGTGATGTGACTGAGACTTCATCAGTGGCTGTGTTGATGTCAAACCTCATGAAAGGAGAGCTGCTTCCCTCTGCTCTCATCTGGATCACCTCCAGACCAGCAGCAGCCAATCAGATCCCCTCCAAATACATCAACCGTCTGACAGAAATTGATGGATTCACTGAGCCTCAGAAGGAGGAATATTTCAGGAAGAGAATCAGTGACCAGCATCAAGCCAGCAGAATCATCTCACACATCAGAAGAGCAAGAAGCCTCCACATCATGTGCCACATCCCTGTCTTCTGCTGGATCTCATCCACTGTGCTTCAGAAGCTCCTGGAAAAAGATCTGAGTGCGGAAATCCCTCAAACGCTGACTGAAATGTACATCCACTTCCTGCTGATTCAGATCAACATGAGGAACCAGAAGTATGAAGAGAGAGATCAAGAGAAACACCTGCAGTCCAACAGAGAAGTGATTGTGAAACTTGCTGAAGTGGCTTTCAAACAGCTGATGAAGGGCAATGTGATGTTCTATGAGGAGGACCTGAATGAGAGCGGCATAGACGTCACTGACGCCTCAGTATATTCTGGGATTTGCACAGAAATTTTTAAGGAGGAATGGGTGTTTCATCAGAGGAAAGTCTACAGCTTCATTCATCTGAGCATTCAGGAGTTTCTCGCAGCTTTTCATGTGTTTGATTTTTATGTAAGAACAACTATGGAGGGACTAAAAAATTTTGTTTCAGTACAAAATTTGCTTAAAGGTGCAGTGGATAAAGCCCTTGAGAGTGAAACTGGACACCTGGATCATCTCTTGCGGTTCCTGCTGGGCGTCTCACTGGAGTCCAATCAGAGACTCTTACAGGATCTATTGACACACACAGAGAACAGCTCAGAGAGCATCAGGAGAACCACACAATACATTACTGAGAAGATCAAAGATGGACATGGACTCTCCACTGAAAGATCCATCAATCTGTTCCTCTGTCTGCTGGAAGTGAAAGATCAGACTCTGTCCAGAGAGATTCAGGAGTTTGTGAAATCAGACAAACACTCAGAGAAGAAACTCTCTGCCGCTCACTGCTCAACAATCGCCTACATGCTTCAGATGTCAGAGGAGCCGCTGGATGAGCTGGACCTCAAGAAATACAACACATCAGATGAGGGTAGAAGAAGACTAAAAATAGCTGTGATGAACTGCACAAAAGCCCAGTGAGTGTTAAATTAGTGATAAAATATTTTAAAAGATTTACAATATCTAAAAATCACATGGCATTTGTATGCTTCACTTGTCCTTGGCTGATACACTCATAAAAAATTAGTAACATCCTCTTTCCTTGTATTTTTTTCCATAGTTTTGCTGGCTGTAATCTCACTGCTCTGGATTGTGAAATTGTGTCATCAGCTCTTCAATCCTCAAACTCTGTCCTGAGAGAGCTGGATTTTAGCAACAATGACCTGCAGGATTCAGGAGTGAAGCTGCTCTCTGATGGACTGAAGAGTCAAAATTGTCAGCTGGAGATACTGAGGTGTGTAAAAACATGTTGACACAATTAAATGTACTCTATCTCCAGACTTATGCCAGAGGAGAAAAATGAGCATCAGGCGAGAAAATGCTTATTATTATTATTATTATTATTTGCAATCTCTGCCAGGCGTGCCATTCCTCGTCCTCTCATGGACCTTTTAGGGATTCATGCTAATACCCTTTTTAGCACTAGCACATCCAGCTTAACACTGGAGGGGGACAGCAGAATGCGAAGTGGGACACTAATGGTGATACAATCAGTTCCATACTCATTATCCTCGTTTCAGGGGTGTGCTCTCCACCACAGTGAAGCTAGAGCAGATTCCATTGTTAACGCTGAAGCTAGGGGCCATAGAATATGTTTCCCTTTCCCTTCCGCCTTCACAGCCATTATTTTCTGGTCCCCAAGAGGGATGAGGGGTTGCATCCAATTCTAGATCTGCTCAACATCAAAATGTCGTTCTCGTTTACTTAAGGAGCTTGCGTCTGAGTTTGAACCAGAAAAAAGTGTGTTTTCTCCAAGTCAGACTACCACTGGTGTTATGGGATTTGACCACAATGTGTCTCTAGCATGAGTGGAGTCAATTCTTGCTGCTGTGGGCAGCATAAGTTAATTTGGCAGAGGTACGGCCGAACCTAAATAGACTTTTTCGCCTCAGCCAGGTTGACCCACTGTCTCCTCTGGTTTTCCCTCACATCTCCAGCTCTATTAGGGATGGATGCCATGGGGCAGACGTGGTCATGGTATCCTGTAGTATCCTGTTTCTTGTGTGGTGCCAGATGACTGAGACCTATTTGCAGACTGCAAGTTCCTTCCTATTAGAGTCCTACACAGGCCTCAAATCTAGGGCCTAGCCCAGCCCTGGCCCGGGACGCTCAGGCCCTAGCCCGGCCCTTGTCCAACAGCTTACCAGAATTCTTGGCCCAAATCCAACTGGAGCCCGTGTCTTTTTTTTCTCTCTCTCTCTCTCTCTTCCCCATTACACAGTATGCTGTTGCAGCCATTAAAATAGTTCAGTTTTGTTTTTAGTGGCAAAGTGGTTATATTCCATTTAATTTCTTTATTAACTTTGGAGCATTTTTGTTTCTTAAATTCAAGTTTTTGTTTCTTAAAGTGACGACCAAGCAGCCAGTGGCAGACAGAGAGTTGATCAAGTTTCATCAATTTGTCCTTCTCAAATCAACACAAATTGCCTAAAATAAAATCTATAAATCATTCAGCACTTCAAGCATATCACAATGTTAGTTCAAACATTTAACCTAGATAAATATGAGCTGTTAGGAACATAATAACTGTTTATGCGGCATTATTAACTTAATAATTAAAATATCTCCTTACTATTTTCCTCTCAACACATTCATGGTAATTACTCAAATATAAAAATAAGTAGAAGCCCTGACAAAACTGGCCAGTGTCTGTGTTATGTTGTGAAAATTGGCCCGAAGCCCAACCCTAGGGGCGTAAATAAGTTTGGCCCTTTCTGGCTTGGGCTGAAATGCAGGGCTCTACTACCTAGGACCTTGCCATAGTCTTGGACAGCTTATTGGATGCTCCTGTTGAGTCCTTGAGAAGTTTCTAACTCTCAAGGTAGCTCTGTTATTGGTGATTGCATTGCTCAAGAGAGTAGGAAACATGTAGGCCCTTTCAGTGGCTGCATCCTGCACTAAGGTGTCTTCTTTGCCTTGTCATTCTTCAGGCTTTCTTCTGTCTGACTTGCCAGAGAAAGAGATTATCCAGTCAGGGCCCTTAGGATTTCTGCTCACTATTCAGGCCAGTAGTTTAAATCTGATAAAATCTTCATCTGCTTTGGTGGGTGCAACTGATGTTCTGCTGCCAACAAGCAGAAATTATTGCATTCGGTTACTAATGCAATATCTTTTGCAGTATTGCGTTGCCTCAAGGTATCAGAACCCTCATGCCCATCATGTGATTTCCTCAAAGGTGCTATCCAAGGCTCTGTCTTTGCAAGATGTTTGTACTGTGGTAGGCTGGTCCTCTCCGTACAAATCCATTAGGGCTGAGAGCGATTAATCAAAATTGAATAGTAATCGCGATTTGAGACGTTGCTATTTGCTAATCGCAAAGCCTCCGATTTGGACGCGATATAACTCTGTTGCAGAGCAAATGCATGGCTGCCCACCTTGAGTGGCAGCCTTACTAACCAATTGAGTGAGTGCACCTTCGTTCTCCCCAGTCAGCACTGCTCTAGCCAACTATGTAAATGCCCACCATAAAAAACAAACAAAAAACCCCACAAAAATCAATCAGAAAGTGAGTGAGTGAGAGAGAGAGAGATAGAGAGAGAGAGAGAGAGAGGGGGGGATTATGGCGTCTACCAGGTCAGATCGATAGTTAGGCAAATAAATACTAAAGAAAAACTTATGCAATATGAGATTCGGCTTCGAAATGACAGACACCGAACCAAAAAGGTAATTTGCAAGAGCTGTGTCAACACATAACAAGAGCTCCCCTTATCAGTTCTGCTTTCAGTACTGGATAATAAAATATACATTCTTAGATGTTTTAATAGTACATGAACATTATCTTACACATTTTATCTCCCCAACAGATTCTAGTATGAAATAAGTTTATAATGCATGTTCGCTATTCCCAATTCAGAAGACCGCACACACAGCCTGTATCTCTGAATGCTTCCCATACTAGCTCCTCTCTGCCCCGCGTGGCACGTATATCCCGTGTCTCACGGACGAGCCATTTACACTTGCCGCACACACGCAGCCTGTTTCGTAATGCTCATTTATAGCCTACTCGTGCCCGGCTCCACACCGCAAGTCTCCACGAGCGCATCTGGCAATATGGACGAAGCTTGACGCACGTGTGCAACCTGTGTTAACTCGCGCCTGGCTCCGCGTTTAAAACAAATGTAAATTCAATCTAACTGCTTTGCTAATTTCACTTGGATGAAATGAAACATTCAGCACATTTTCCACTTGTTCTTAAAATCCCAAATACTAAAAAAATGAATAAATCAGCCTATGTAACATATGTAATACTTTAATAATTGACTAAAGTAATACAGTTCTTTATTTACACAAAATAAACAAATCTTTCCTGTGAAATTCAGTAATTAAGTAAATTCTGTAAGAGCAGTAATACCATTATAATCTTCCCTGCTGAAAAAAAAAATAAAAATACAAAAGAAATGTTAATGGATTTAAGGGATATAATGGGAATTGTATTGGTATTAATGTATATTATAATGGTGTCTACTGGTATTTGATGGATTATATTGGTGGGATGTAATCTGGCATATGGGAACCAATAGAACAACAGTCATTCAAATTGAAATAATGCCCTAAACTCTATTGTTTTTTGTTTTGTTTTTTCCACAGGGTAATGATACCCATACTGGGCTGCACACTATTGACAATATTGAGCTGAAGCTTGACTTTGCCAAATTAAAATCGCAAATCACATTGCAATCGCAATACAGTATCTGTCAAAAAAAAAAAACCGCAATTAGATACTTTCCCCAAATCGCACAGTCCTAATATTCATAAGGTATTATAGTGTGGACATGGATTCAGCACCAGGCTCTCAAGTCCTTTTGGGCTGATCTGTTACTTTCTTGCTCACAAGGTCTGTGCGAGGGAAGTATGTGATTTCGAATGCAGCCTGACAGTTGCTTTTTTCCTGAATGAATCGACCATTTAAACAAATTGGTTGAATGAATTATTCAATGTTTAAAATTTTGTGCCACCTGCTGGCAGTTTAATTCCACACTTTTACTATAATTTAATTTACAAAATATTTCAGCATTTAAAATGTAATTTTTAAAGCATGAATCTTTTGAAATAAATTGTAATTATAGTGTAAATATATTTATGTAACTTCTTGGCTGCATTAAATAAATCAAGTAAATAATAACAATCCAGATACAGCTTCATTACCATCTCTGCAGTGCAAAAATGGATATGGTTTATACAGATTTAATTTGATTGGTAACTTCCCTATAGTGTTGTCTTGATTATTTAATTTATTCTATTGGGGCAGCTGGGGCCTAATGGTAAGAGAGTTGGACATGAAAGTAATGGGTTCAAATCTCAGTACCGGCAGGAGTTGTAGATGGGGGGAGTGAATGAACAGCGCTCTCCTACACCCTCTCCAACATCCCCGAGCAAGGCATTGAACCCCTAATTGCTCAGCAAATGGCTGCCCACTGCTCCGGGTGTGTGTCCATGGTGTGTGTGTTCACTACTCACTGCTGTGTGTGTGCACTTGGATGGGTGAAATGCAGAGCACAAATGCAGAGTATGGGACACCATACTTGGCCGTCACATCACTCACTCACTCACTCACGAAATTTAAGAATTTTCATTTAGTGAGGTTAAGAAAAATGCCCTTATAAATCAAAAATACACCTGGTTAGGTGTGCAAACATTGTCCTTTAATGGAAAATTCAATTTATGTTAATTCCTGTGAACCAGAAAATCCTCTGAAGTCAGAGAGACCTAGTCCAACGTATCAACACAATAACGTGTGTGTGTGTGTGTGTGTGTGTTTGTGTGTTTGTGTAGGGGACAGATGTGTGCATGTGTGGTTTGGATATTCCTAGAATTGCCCCTGGTATGCATGCTGTGTGGTATCAGTTTTTGCTAATGAAGCATTAAAAGTTATATTGTAACATAAGATCCCAATCTCTGATTTAATGTCTATATCTGTACACTGTAAAAAAAGATACATTATATTTACTCAATAAAAGTGTATCAAGAGATTAGAAACAATATTATTAAATTCAACACATAATAATTAATTACAATTAATCAAATGAGATGATTTCAAGTTAACCATTCAAAATGAGTAAAATAGCACAAAAAATAACTAAAATTGAAACAAAAAGTATTGGCTTCATTGGACAAAAAAAAAAAACATATGCTAATGAATACTATGTTATGCATGCCAGACCAGTAGTTGGCAATCAAGAAACACTACGCAATAACATAATAAGCATGCACATGATCGCAACTTTTTTACAAATTCACGTTTTTGTTGTTTATACAGGGATGATACAGATATCATGTTCAAAAACTTGTGTTTTCCAGCCCCCTAAACTCAGTTACACCAACCAAAATACATCTAATGTTAACAAGTCAAGGGTCAAGAGCCCAACTAAAGCAAACACTGACCACAGTAATGGTAACCTATTTTTTTTAATTAGAGTTATTGAAGACACCTGATGTTAACAAACAGAATCACTGAAGGAGAATATAACAATTTTAGGTTACCATTAGGATGGTAACCCTTGACTTTTTAAGATTAGATATTGTTTGGCTGATGTAAATTATATAACAGCTAGACAAGACAAGAGAAAAGGTGATTGGGTGGTGTTGGTAATGTTTTTGCATAATTATCATTTGACCTGAACTCATTAAAGCCTAATCTCTTAGTTCAATTTACTTTGACTACAACTTCCCTGTGATTCTACAATATAAGACCTAGAATTTCCAATATGACCCAAAGGTTTTCTTAAAAATTGTTCTGATCAAAAATGTAGGGGGGAAAAAAACGTTATTTTAGGCACACACTGACATCAATAACCAGCGTATGAATCTCAACAACAGTGACAAACAGCATATTAAGATAAACAGATCAACTCTGAACATCACAAAACAAGCTACTAAAAAGTCACATAAAATCAGCAAAACATAAAAGAAATTAGTAAGAATAAAATAAATTACTAAGACAATTCAGCTCATAATATATTCATGCTGAAAATTCCAGACCTTATACTGTAAAATCACAGAAAGACTATAACCGATAAGATACACCCAACTCAGAGATTCAGGTCAAATGATGGTGGTCAAAACATAACAAACACCACACAACCATCTTTTATCTTGGCTTGTCTTGTTATAACTCAATTACAGTAGCCAAATAATATCTAATTTTGAAAAGTCAAGGGTCAAGAGCCTTGATCAGGTGTCTTCAATAACTCTGTTTTGGGGGCCTGAAAACACAAGCTTTTGAACACAATGCCTGTTACAATATAAGACCTAGAATTTCCAATATGACCCAAAGGTTTTCTTAAAAATTGTTCTGATCAAAAATGTAGGGGGGAAAAAAACGTTATTTTAGGCACACACTGACATCAATAACCAGCGTATGAATCTCAACAACAGTGACAAACAGCATATTAAGATAAACAGATCAACTCTGAACATCACAAAACAAGCTACTAAAAAGTCACATAAAATCAGCAAAACATAAAAGAAATTAGTAAGAATAAAATAAATTACTAAGACAATTCAGCTCATAATATATTCATGCTGAAAATTCCAGACCTTATACTGTAAAATCACAGAAAGACTATAACCGATAAGATACACCCAACTCAGAGATTCAGGTCAAATGATGGTGGTCAAAACATAACAAACACCACACAACCATCTTTTATCTTGGCTTGTCTTGTTATAACTCAATTACAGTAGCCAAATAATATCTAATTTTGAAAAGTCAAGGGTCAAGAGCCTTGATCAGGTGTCTTCAATAACTCTGTTTTGGGGGCCTGAAAACACAAGCTTTTGAACACAATGCCTGTATCATCTCCATGTAAACAACAAAAATGTGAATTTGTGAAAAAGTTTATGTCATGTGCATGCATATTATGCTTTTGTGGGGTGTTTCTTGATCGCCAACTACTGACCTCGCAAACATATACTATTCATTAGCATAGTGTTTTTTTGTTTTTTTTGTCCAATGAATATTTTTGTTTACATTTTACTTAATTTTTTGTGCTATTTATAAGTTTATGTCATGTGCATGCATATTATGCTTTTGTGGGGTGTTTCTTGATCGCCAACTACTGACCTCGCAAACATATACTATTCATTAGCATAGTGTTTTTTTTGTCCAATGAATATTTTTGTTTACATTTTACTTAATTTTTTGTGCTATTTTACTCATTTTGAATGGTTAATTTGTAAGCGTCTCATTTGATTAATTCTAATTAATTCTTATGTGTTGAATTTAATTAATAATATTGTTTGTAATCTGTTTTACAATTTTAATAAAAATGTTATTGAGTAAATATAGTGTATCATTTTTTACAGTGTAGGTTGTGTGGCTGCATGGTGACAGAGAAAGGCTGTAGTTATGTGTCTGTAGATGATCTGTCTGTTGATCTATCTGTGTCTGTTGTTGTATAATTATCTCATTAACTTTAACACTCTTTTAGAGTGGGACCATATATGCTCCAAGCAGTATTAATTTAACACTCAGGAATTTACTGTGTATATATTATATAATCCAGCTTTTACACAACTTTAAATATGTCTTATTGTAGGTAGAAAAGATGTGGACATAGACCGTTAATATTAGCACTGATGTATAATAAACTTTAGATGGGTTTTGAGTTGTTAGCATAGATCAGTGATTGTTACTCATATTCTTAGTATTACTTGTCTACTTTCTAAATAATCAAACATCTACATTCACAATCAAACATTTTCTCTCTTTAGTCTGGACCATGGGGGCCCTTTTAGAATCACTCCAAGACTGAGAAAATGTAGGTCTTGTTTCTTTCTCTGTCTCTTGTACATATGTAAAAGTGTTGCAAACTATTTTGACACATTTCTCATCTGTCATCTTGTGTTCAGATGCCTGTGATCTCACACTGGATCCAAACACAGCAAACAATTACATCATTCTGACTGATGAGAACAGGAGGGCAACATATGTGAAAGAGCCGCAGCCGTATCCTGATCATCCAGAGAGATTTGTTGGTGGTGAGCGGGTTTTGTGTGGAGAGAGTCTGACTGGACGCTCTTACTGGGAGGTTGAATGGAGCGGCTGGGGTCAGGCAGCAGTGGCATATAAAGAAATCGGAAGGAAGGGAGGGAGTGACTGTAGGTTTGGATACAATGACAAATCCTGGAGTCTGGACTTCTCTGATAACAGATTCACTGTCTGGCACAATAATAAACGAACTGACTTATCTGCCCCTTCGCCACTGTCTAATAGAGTAGGAGTGTATCTGGACGTGTCGGCCGGCTCTCTGTCCTTCTACAGTGTCTCTGACACACACACACTCACACACTTACACACATTCAATACCACATTCACTGAACCCCTCTATGCCGGATTCAGGGTTTATGAGTCCTCACTGACTCTGTGTGAGATTCAACAACAAAGAGAAGATTTCTAACTAACTTACGCATACTTTAATCATTAAATCTTATGTAAATTTAAAGTATTATAAGTGAGGCCCCAGCATGATTTTTTTTACAGACATTTCCCTTGTTTAAATAGATCAGTGGAAAAAATATACTTACGCATACTTTAATCATTAAATCTTATGTAAATTTAAAGTATTATAAGTGAGGCCCCAGCATGATTTTTTTACAGACATTTCCCTTGTTTAAATAGATCAGTGGAAAAAAAAAATATATATTAATTATTCCAATGCTCATTCTTTGTTGTGAAAGAAAGAAGAAAAAAATGGCTGTAGAAAAGAATTGTGCAATCACTTTCTTTAAATGATTCACAGAATTGGCTGTTGTTGTTGTTGTTTTCTGTTCAAGAGTCAAAAGGTATTTATTTGTTATTTGCATAGCTACACTATAGGGAACTGGGCACTGAAATGTTTGTGACAAGGATCAGACTTATAGTAACATTAACAGGACTATACACAAATTTAGTAAACACGAGAAACAATTTTAGACACAAGTGGAGGCACTGGGATATGAAAGTAGGTTCTGAAGGAGCATTTGGTATGTCATGTGTTGCATCAGATAAGTTGATGGTGTGTTTTTTATTCACAGTATGCATATACTTAACTAAATTGTCAAAAACCTGATATTCTGCTTCTCAAATGTGCTGGTAAATGCTAGTAAATATTCTGTTTTAAATACTTTTATAATGGTCATAGTATTGGGCTATGGGCACTGTCTGTTTATGCTATAATGCAGTTAAGAGTTCAGAGGAGAGTTCAATTTTTCATGAAAGTACAAAAGTCATGAAAGTGCATCCGGAAAGTATTCACAGCACTTCACTTTTTCCACATTTTATGTTATATCCTTATTCCAAAATTGATTAAATTCATTATGTTCCTCAAAATGCTACAAACAATTCCCCATAATGACAATGTGAAAGAGGTTTGTTTGAAATCTTTGCAAATTTATTAAAAACAAAAAACAAAAAAAATGCCATGCCATGCAATGCCAATGCCATGACAATCAAAATTGAGCTCATGTGCATCTTGTTTCCACTGATCATCCTTGAGATGCTTCTACAACTTGATTGGAGTCCACCTGTGGTAAATTCAGTCCAAGCCATGAAGTCCAAGGAATTGTCTGTAGACAGGATTGTATCGAGGCACAGATCTGGGGAAGGGTACAGAAACATTTCTGCAGCATTGAAGGTCCCAATGAGCACAGTGGCCTCCATCATCTGTAAATGGAAGAAGTTTGGAACCACCAGGACTCTTCCTAGAGCGGGCTGCCCAGCCAAACTGAATGATCGGGGGAGAAGGGCCTTAGTCAGGGAGGTGACCAAGAACACGATGGTCACTCTGACAGAGCTCCAGTGTTTCTCTGTGGAGAGATGAGAACCTTTCAGAAGAACAACCATCTCTGCAGGACTCCACCAATCAGGCCTGTATGGTAGAGTGGCCAGATGGAAGCCACTCCTCAATGAAAGGCACATGACAGCCCGCCTGGAGGACTCTCATACCATGAGAAACAAAATTCTCTGGTCTGATGAAACAAAGATTGAACTCTTTGGCCTGAATGGCAAGCATCATGTCTGGAGGAAACCAGGCACCGCTCATCACCTGGCCAATACATCCCTACAGTGAAGCATGGTGGTGGCAGCATCATGCTGTGGGGATGTTTTTCAGCGGCAGGAACTGGGAGACTAGTCAGGATCGAGGGAAAGATGAATTCAGCAATGTACAGAGACATCCGTGATGAAAACCTGCTCCAGAGCGGTCTGGTCCTCAGACTGGGGGAAAGGTTCATCTTCCAACAGGACAACAACCCTAAGCACACAGCCAAGATAACAAAGGAGTGGCTATGGGACAACTCTGTGAAATGTCCTTGAGTGGCCCAGCCAGAGCCCAGACTTGAACCCGATTGAACATCTCTGGAGAGATCTGAAAATGGCTGTGCACCAACGCTCCCCATCCAACCTGATGGAGCTTGAGAGGTCCTGAAGAATGGGAGAAACTGCCCAAAAATAGGTGTGCCTAGCTTGTAGCATCATACTCAAACAGACTTGAGGCTGTAATTGGTGCCAAAAGTGCTTCAACACAGTATTGAGCAAAGGCTGTGAATACTTATGTATATGTGCTATTTTTTTCGTTTTTTATTTTTAATAAATTTGCAAATATTTCAAACAAAGTACTTTCACATTGTCATTATGGGGTATTGTTTGTATAATTTTGAGGAAAATAATGAATTTAATCCATTTTGGAATAAGGCTGTAACATAAAATTTAGAAAAGTGAAGCACTGTGAGTACTTAACCGGATGCACTGTATGTTGAAGGTGAACTGGAAGAAAATAGAGTACACTTTATAGTGACCTACACGGTATGTGATTGTCATGAATAAATGCCATCAAATAATGTTGGCAATTTAATTTTCTTGTTTAGTATTTCTGCTTCCATAGACGTCAGTATTTTTACAAACTGTATATATGTTTTGGCTAGCAGATTTGTATTTATATATCTGAAATAAAAAAATATATACATGGTTGGAAACACTGAACAGTTGTGATATATGAAAAGTGCTGATCAAGAAAACAGACATCATCATCCAACAAATGTGATGTATCAGTCTGTCTATGCATTCAACCATCCATCTTTTTAGTTTATTAAGTTTCAGCTTTGCAACCAAACTCCCCCCGGAACCCAAAGACTCGTGGTTTCCTGCACGCTGCCCAGAGGGTCATAGGAATAACGCGCGCCGGATCGCGGGTCCGCATCGTTTACGGTCGGAACTACGACGGTATCTGATCGTCTTCAAACCTCTGACTTTCGTTTTTGATTAAAGAAAGTTTATTAAAGACATTTTAAGATAATCTAAGGTCCCCACCCCACCCCACACACCTCACCCCCACATTTTATAGACATGAAGTCTTCAGACTAAAATTTTTACAATAAATAATACACCTAAACTCAGGAAAATACAAGGATTAGAAGTGCCCCAGATACTTTGATCTCCTAAGATACGGACAATAAAAACACAGGGTATTAAAACTGGCATCTGTCTCCACACTCAGAGTGAAGATGTAGGAAAGCTTCTTTTTTGCCTGTCCTTTCTTCACATTTGTTCATTCTCTCCACTTCCTTGCTTTAACTGTCGTTGGACCAATTTATTTATTTTTCTTTATTCTTTAAAGTTCACTGAGTAAGCAAATTTATTTTGTAAGGGGAAAAAATACCAATAGAGGTTACTACACAATCCAATTTTGAATCTTGTACTTAATACTTAACAGTTCCAAAATCAATCCATATATCATGTTATATGCAAACATTGTTTATAGTTTTTTTTTGGAAAATAAGTTGATATTTTTGTGACACCAGTATTCAATATGAGCACACAGAAAAATATATATACAGTAATGTCAGACACCAACATCTTGTGCAAGATATGCCCTGCGTCCCAATGTTCATACCCAGTTAATGCCGAGTTCACACTGAACGATTTTAGCCCGATTTTTCACTCGCCGACACGTTTTGCGAAATCGCCGACAAATGCCCGAAATCAGAGGCAAATCGGTGCTTGTTCACGCGAGTGACAATCATGCAGTGTGAATTATCAAACACGCGATCTGAGGGAATCGTCGACGCCCGCAAAATATTTGGCATGCTAAATATCTGGAGCTGTCGGCGATTCACAATCACGCTGTGTGCAATGAGTTCTGACTGAAAAACACATCGGCGATGACCTACAGCCAATGAGAGACCAAGATACAGGGCAGCGGGAAGTTCGGGGAGGAGTTA
>NW_015660650.1:14794-20109 GCF_001515625.1 Sinocyclocheilus rhinocerous | reverse complement strand
CTGCTAGTTCTGATATTGTTGTCAGACAGTGTGAAATCACTGTTTCTCTCATTTTACTGTTTATTATGCCGAGTTCACACTGCACGATTTTAGCCCGATTTTTCACTCGCCGACAGGTTTTGCGAAATCGCCGACAAATGCCCGAAATCAGAGGCAAATCGGTGCTTGTTCACGCGAGTGACAATCATGCAGTGTGAATTATCAAACACGCGATCTGAGGGAATCGTCGACGCCCGCAAAATATTTGGCATGCTAAATATCTGGAGCTGTCGGTGATTCACAATCACGATGTGTGCAATGAGTTCTGACTGAAAACTACATCGGCGATGACCTACAGCCAATGAGAGACCAAGATACAGGGCAGAGGGAAGTTCGGGGAGGAGTTAGGCTATAGACCAGAATATCAGTATTTTTATAGATATATGAACAATTATATCATACAGAAACAAGCACAAACATTTGCTTGACCAGCCACAACATCAGCATAACAGTTACTGCAAAATTATTTACCTCCAACTCTCTTTGCAGAACACCCAATCCCTGTTCCCTGCATCTCCCTCCTGCATAATCTGTTTTTCTTTTTCTCCTTGTAGCTGGAAATCAGCTCACAGACAATTTGCGGGCTATATATATATATTTTTTAAAACAATTCCAGTCTAGCTTGAGAACTCCGGTCTGACGCACGCGGGTTCTCGCGTTATTTCCTTATCACTTCTCGCGTGTGTTTTGTTGTGAAACCTAGTTTGTGGACCAGACAGAGCTGTTGGCGATTCTTTCTATTGTGAAGTCATGCAGTGTGAAACCCCCTGTCGCCGATCCATCGTGCAGTGTGAACACAGCAGCTACTGAATTCTACCCCAGATAGTCACGCAGTGTGAAAACAAAGGCGATCCGACGACTTTGAAAATCGTGCAGTGTGAACTCGGCATAAGTTAAATTAACACTGCTCAGAGCATATATGGTCCCACTCTACAAGAGTGTTAAAGTAACACTGATGCAGAGTTAACGTTAATGAGATAATTGTGTGATTAATTAAGTGCTGATTGAGCATTAGTGATGAACAGCTGCTGTTAACAAGCAGAATCACTGAAGAAAAGAGAAACAAGAACTACAACTGACTTCAGCCACAGCCTTAAATGAAATCAACTGAAACAAAAGACATTAAAGGGGACATCGGATGCAAAATTCACTTTAACAAGTTATTTGAACTGAAATGTGTGTTAGCAGTGTGTGTACACACCTACACTATAATGATAAAAATCCACCCAGTGCTTTTTTTTTTTAATCCCCATAAATCATAAGCACTGTCTCAGAACAAGCCGTTCACAGATTCTGGAGAAAGTGATGTCAATTTGCACAGGCCCCTCCCACGACTGTTGGCGGACACTGCTGTTTTAGCATAGACCCGCACTGAGTGAGATGTACACAGACCGCCGTTGTTTCGACACCGGAGCAGATGTAGACAAGAATGACTCCTAAGCGATTGAGGTGTTCTGTTGTTGATGTAATAATGAACACAGCAGTCGTCATTTACTCCCGACATCTGAGCCGCTGAATATGCAGTGGTTTACGTTTGTTTTTGAGGGGAATGTGCCCCCCAATCTACCTAAATGCATTTATGTTTGCTCAAATCATTTTACAGCAGACTGCTTTCTGAGGTTTCAGGTTTCAGGTTTTGCTAAAAAGTTGAAACTCAAGGATGGATCAGTAGCCACTGCACTGTAAACCCGGATAAGTTCTACTAACCAGAGTTGTAGTACTTGGACTTGGGACTTGGACTCGGACTCGGACTCGGACTGCAATTGTGAATGAACTTGGACTTGGACGGACTCGGATGGACTCAGGTGAACTCGGACTTGGATATTTAGTACAGACGATTCCATGTCGTGTGTAGTATAAAATCAAATCAAATAAAGTAACAACATAAAATTAATATGAAAAGACATTAATAAACGTCTCACACTTAAACTGAATTGATTAAAAACTAGGACTCGACACTGGATTCAGATACAACGCTGCTACTAACTCAGAAAATTTGAGTTAAAATTATACTTTTTTACTGAAGTATAAGAAATATTAAATATAACATAAAAATAAGCATATTTTGCATAAAATATGGTACTTCTAGAGGTAAATTAAAAAAATTGCATAAATTGATCGTTTTTATTTTATCAAAGACAGTGATATGACATTTATATAAAAAAAAAAAGGGATCACACCTGCGACGAAGGACAAATTAAGGGCTGCTAAGGATGCTTGAGGGTTAAAAAGCTGTTTATGTGCATATCCGCTAATTGTTTACGAGGAGCACACATATAAGAGGCTGACAATTAGCTGAACATATACGGTATTTGTTTAAATAGTGACACTTAGCCTGCATTTTAAAATTTGAATGTGGCAACATTTTTATTTTTAAACCTTTATTTGAATATGGATATTAAATATATCCATGTGTGAATATTATTTGAACATAATATAGTGCTCTACAATATTTCCATGAATAAATCTCTGAAAGAGACTATCAGCCAATCACTGTGTGCATAGTTAGTAAGTATGCTGACATCATCCATAGCAACAAGCTCAACCCCGCCCCCTTACTCTTAGTTTAAGACTATGGGTGGGAATATTTAGGCACTTCACGATCCGATCCGATTCGGATTCTGGGAGTCACGATCCGATTCTAAAACGATTCTTAATCTACATTTCTTCCTAATTAATTCTTCTGCTGTGCAAATACATCTTTACAGCTTTACATTTTAACCAAAATTGCAGTTTCTATGCTTTTTGTTGACAGAATCTCTGTCAGTACTGCCATCTTAAAAATAGGGGTGTGAATCTTCACTGGTTTCAATTCAGTTACGATTATCATTATCAACTCAATATCATGATGCGTCACATTCTCAATTTTCAATATTACTGCACATGGCTACATTTTCAAATAAATTTTATATCAAATTTATTTTGTGCAAAATTTACTTTTTTTTAATTATATAAGCAGGCTACTTTTTAAAACAATTACTTATTTAAAATAAGGTAAAACTTATCTTTAAAGGTTAACTTATGGTTAATATAATACTATGGCAATAGTGTAGTATATAAGAAAATGTCATTAAATGAGATCAGTTTAATTAAAAAAAAAAAATAATAATAATAATACTTTATAATTGCATTTATTGTACTGTGTGTGTATATTTAGAATGTGTTTTATTATGAATATGTTAATTGTTTTTCATGCACTCGTAGATTTTGAGATTTTGGGCTACTTTACTTCCATAACATGACTTCTTTCAGACTAGGGGAAAGAAAACATCCAAAATACACATTTAAGTTTTTATTTCATATTTGAATGTGACAAGAAGCAAACTCATTCATTTTAACTGAGCAGTGCACTTGGGGTGAATAAAATGAAAGAGATAGCAGGAATAAAGAAAAACAATTTACCCTCCTGAACAACTCCATAATGTCATATTTATGAGCGCTTGTACTGAACACATCCACTATGTAATTGAAGAAATAACTTCCATTGTGAGGATTCCTGTATGCACAGACATCTGTGGAGATAATTCAGTCATTGTCAAGTCATACAATAAAGTACAAAGCAACCTTTGAAAGTTTGCTCATTAAAGAAGAAACGTTTGCCATTTTGGATGATGTTTCATCAAACATTTGAGTTTCAGCAGTTCACCATGGCAGTTTCTTCTTCAGAGTGTGAAACAAACTAATATATTTAACAAAAGGAAAACTAAGTTGTTTTAATAGCTTCTACCTGACCTTGGGAACAAAATGAACTGCCAAATGTAATCAACAAATCAATCTCATTTCAGCAATCAGTGTTTCTGAGGACTCACCAGGGAGGCTGGACATAAAGCAGACAAAGTCTTTCTCCTTGTGAACCCAGGAGTCTGATTCAAACGCACTGTCACTAACATACACACCTCCATCATCACCTGGACAGAGAAATGATTCATGTGTGGGACATTTTCACATACTGTGAATGACTTGATATTGCAGCATGCAAGGTGAATAAATTAAGAAACTGGGAAATACAAAGAGAAATGAGAAATTGCAATGCAATAACAGCATGTTATTGTCGTCCCTCCTCTGCAGGCCTGAATAAGAATAACCTTTGGTTTATCAATCAGAGCCGGACAATTGACTGAGTTCAGATGGGAGAAGATGTTCTCAACAAAGAAGTAATCATTGGGGTTCTTTCTCTGATAATGGACACCTAAAATGGCATCTTTATTGTCAAATCTGTTCCCATGGGACATGATGACCACAAAGGTGCTGTCCGAGTCTCGATGTTCATAACGTTTAGAGAAGTTCTTGACTGCTCTATTTATTGCCTGTGAATAAATAATCAATGTTTAGAAGAAATACATGGTTTAAAATATAGAGTCTAATTCGACTTAAATATGTGTTCACATTTCTATTTCCACACTAGAAATCTAGTAGCTGTACTGGGCAGTATTGGTTTCATGAAGCCAGACTTTTGTCTTACGCACATCTCCAGAGAGATTTGTGTGTTTCTCAACGCTGTAACCCAAAGCTCTCAGCAGCCACTCCATGTTTTCCTCATCTAGCTTTGCCCCGGGCCTGTTGTACTCACTACGGTCAAATGTAATGTTGTTGATTAGCAGAGCTGAGCCTTTCCTCCAAGAACTGCTTGTTGGCATATAAACCTATGAAAAAAATAAAAAAAACATCAGAATTATGCACGATTAAAACACATGCAACTCCAGATGATCAATCTACATAAAATGCCATGAAATTGTTTGGTTTACCCATATCTCCAATATTATATAGATAATCTATGTCAATCTATGTTAAAATGTAATTCATTGCTGTGATCAAAGCTGAATTTTCAGCATAATTACTCCAGTCTTCAGTGTCACGTGATCCTTCAGAAATCATTAGGCTTGTTCGACTTCATGCGGCGCAGCAAAGATCGGCTGCCGCCTGACAAAAGCCATGCATTCTGGTTAGAACATTTGTCCGACTACAGCTCCAACCGGAAACGAACAATTAAATTAATTTTCTACCTATTAGATTGTGTTTTATTAACATCTACACCTACCCCAACCCTAAACCTACCCCTTACAATATTGAAAAAAATAGTAATTATTGTTGTACAGTGTGACAAAAATTACGCTGTATTGACATGCGCATGCCCAGTAGCTCCACACGTATCCCTTCTAGCCTTAACCACTTTGATCGGCGCTGCAGCCGCCTTACGATCACATGTGCCATCAAAGTACCGCGAGAGCAAAACGAGACCAGCCGCCGAGGTCAGGGAGAAGGGTATAACTGCAGCC
>NW_015660650.1:10600-14768 GCF_001515625.1 Sinocyclocheilus rhinocerous | reverse complement strand
TCCCGCTTATATCATTAAGCAGATGTTCAAACTCCAGTCCGAACACCACTGGCCACGAGCTTTGGGCTCTGCTCTCACGGAGAATATTTATTTATATAGCATATTTTATTTTAGATCAACTAGAAACCATGTTTAATTTATAAAGTTTTATTTTGAAATGTAAGTCAATAACAATTGGCCGAAGCCAGAGCCAATGGTGAAAGTCTTTGCGCGAGGAGACCCCACCCCAATTTGGAGGTTCTGCCCACTTTTGGAGTTCACGCCCCATTTTGGAGATCTCCGGTCTGCAGTTATATCTACTGGGATCAGGCGCTGCAGTTGCTCAAATTTTGTTTCTCATTGGTCAGATTCTGTGATGACAAGCACGACATGTGTTGCATGTTTATTCTAACAATTCAATTCCAATAATGCTCACAAATCTGTGTTTTTATAACAGTAAAGCTTTTTTAGTGTAGTTGCACTGTTATATTGAGTCATGTTTATCAAAAACACTGATAAAAGCATTTATACCCCCACTTTATTGGTATTTAAATAGTATATGTTTATGTTGAACTTTATTCTTGAACAAGCAGTATATAAAAAGTGTTTCTGTTTCTCATGAAAACGTTTCTGAAACGTCACGTATTTGACAAATATTACGTTTAATTCACTTTATCTGTGATAAGAGTATGCAAACACCGCGCGAGCGTCACAACCGGGAGCAGAAAGTGTCCGACTTGACGAAAAGTTTTCAACTTCTGCCGCGAGCAACGCCAAAGCGACGCGATAGACCCACAATTCAGTTCGCCAACGCTTGACGTCACTCTGTTCAAAGTAAACGAGAGGCGTTGACACCGATGCCTCGTGTGAATGTACCTCTCGCAGCATTTTAATGTCATACACTGATCATTCTGCGCAGCGCCGCTTCAAGTCGAACACACCTAAACTAATACGCTGATTTGCTGCTCAAGAAACATTTCTGATTATTATCAATGTGGAAAACAGTTGTGGTTTGTGTAAACCGTGATGGATTTTTTTCAGGATTCTTTGATTAACAGAAAGTTCAAAATAACAGCATCTATTTGAAATAGAAATATTTTACACCACTATACATGTCTTTACTGTCACTTTTGATCAATTTAATGCATCAGAATTATGAATCTTAGAAGGAACTTTGGGGATATCTTAGAAGGGACAGGAAACACTGCTCAACATAAAATATGTCACAACATGCTCTGTAAAGAAAAAAAAATACATTGGAAAACAGTTTATGATTAATGTGCAGGAGTGTGAAAGTCAACAGTCTGGCAACGTTCATTAACTTTGCAGGAAAGTGACCGTCCAAAAAGCAGGACTAATGGCTCCTGAATGTAGTATTTTCACAAAAGTTCAAAGAAACAGAGATACTTGCATCATTTCTCTCTTGTGTAAGAAGTCTGTGCTTAAATTGTTGGCTGCATGCAGTAATGCTGTATGCTCTGAGCCAGTCGGACTGGATGGGCTGCATAGACTCTGGATCATTTCTAACTTCCTCCTGCACAGGCTGCTGAACTGAAGACACATGATATATTTACATTTCAAATGTGTATTCACATTACCTTAACTCCATTGTATGTATATTTATACGAAATCTTAAAGCAGTAAAAAAAAATGAATACCTTCCTGAAGTTTTAATTCAAGGCGCTTTGCAAGCTCATTTTGTTTCATGTTGCACAGCGCTTGGACTGCGATCTTCCCAGCGTCATCAGGATACTGCTTTACCATGCAGTCCACCACATCCTCACGATCAGAAGTCTGAAGCTTTGCTCGAGGAATCGGCTCAATGCCTGCCGTCACACCATTGCACAGCTGCCAGATGAATTGTTTGAGCTCTTTATCCACAAGATCCTCAAGTACATCAGTCATCACTCTTTTGATGTCCATTTTGTGTCACTAGGAGAAAAAAAATCTTGATTGTGCTCAGTTAAACAAAACTAATCACGGTGTTTACCGGTGTGGTTAAACTCTTACCAGACCTGAAATTTCCTTTTGAAGTTTTAAATAAGCACATCATTTTATATGTATTTGTTCAGGTTCAAAACAATCTATTATTTATATAATAATCTATTTAATCATTTTATATATTTGTTTATACTTACTTTAATATAAACAAAAAATCAAACATGGTCTATTATGAATTTATTTTGCTGTTAAGTTAATGCAACCTCTCTTCAGAGCTGGTCTGTCTTGAAAGCTTTATACATAGGCTAATGTCTGACTGATTTTGTTGTATGAAGTCGATTCTAATGACACAATTTGTTAAACTTGTTTTTTTTTACGCGATGTGCACATAAATTTAGTAGAAACTTTGTTGTGCTGAAAAATGCACCCCTGTCACGGGCAGGGCCGTCGCTAGTGGGGTGAAAGTTGGTGACGATTGTAGGATCTCTGGCTGAGGCCAGTCTAAAAATACGCTCAGGACAGTTGACGGGCCACTGCTGCGCATCCTCACAAAAGCTTATCATTTGCATGTGTTTTTAAGCCTTGCCAATTTAAACATTCAAAAGAGTTTAAAGCATTCAAACACAAAACACGGAAAAAGTCAACCGAGTACTCGCACGCTGTGTTCGGTAAACTATAGCAAATAAACTGTTATAATGTGAGAAATGTTGAAGGTGTCTGAATAAATTTTGGTTTGATTTAAATTTTTACAGTGAAGACTATGCAGTGCTATTTTACATTTGAATATTCGGTTTCTGTACCTGGACACCTACAAACTTGAAAAAACTTAAACATTGTGTAAATAGCACAAATAAATAAATAGAACGAACATACAAATGAAATCATTTCAAACAGGGCTCACTGGTACAACCTGCACCGGGGCCCCGCACTAACAGCTACGGCCCTGTCACAGGAACACATTCTACATCACACTTGTTCTCTAAAGTCCAGATACAATTAGAAAATGTGTTGGAATCATTTTTAGTAATTGTTTAACAGGAGGACTTGGCAATCTGCTGAAATTCTTCCAAATATAGAAAGGATACTGCAGTGCTTTTTAAATCCACTAGATATTCTCAGCGTATCAAATATAAAACTATTACTGTTTGTCTGAATTATTTCAGCCTACAAAAGAAGTTCGTAAAGTGGCATTTTGACAATGTATCAGCATAATATAACACATTCGTAATGTGTATTCGTGTAAAATGTAAAATAAAATGTATTGACTTTTGTTTAGAAAAAAAAAAAAAAGGCTTTTGAATGGGCTTCGTCTGAACTCACTCTGAAATGGAACAAATGTAATGCTTTTCACAGCAAGCCAGTCTGCCAGGAAATACACATCCACATATTAGAAAAGTGTCACATCCATGAAACTTACTCCACTTAAACGCATCAGTCCTATATATACTCTCAAAATTAAGATCTCTGATTCCAGAAATCAAAATGCCATGCTAATCTATCTATTTATTTATTTATATATAAAGCAGCTTTTAGCAATCGGTATTGTATAAAGCGCTGTAGAAAGCAAACGTGACTCTACTTACGATTCTGCTTGAACAAAATTTCCGTGTACAGTCTGCACTGGTTTGTTCCTTTGTTTAAAGGGTTGAGTTCTCTTAAGATATAAAGGCCTCCTCAGCAGCTCATGTTTCTGTCAATCCGGTTTTGTTTTTTTTGGTATTTACTGTAAATGTATTTATTTAATATGATAGTACAAAGGGGAGGAGATCTTGTACAGTAGTTCGTAGAATGGCAGTTCATTGATAACAAATAGGTTGAAATGGATCTGTTGAATATTTGTAACATTGTCTTTAAAGGGAAAGTTAAAAGCAGCCCTTTGTCATTTAAGAAAACCATTTGGCCATTGTAGATTAGAAGCTGTTAGTGCGGGGGCCCTGGGCTAAAGCAGCTTTGAACCCCAACAATGCCAATATTACCCCAACAAATCTAAAATTAACCATGGTTTTATTTTAGTAAAAGTGTAGTAACCATGTTTTTTTTTTGTTTGTTTTTTTTTATAATTTGTATAACCACAGTTGAACAAATATCATGGTTAAACTATACTCTTAAAAATAAAGGTGCTTAAAAGGTTCTTCAAGCGATGCCATAGAAGAACCATTTTTGGTTCCACAAAGAACCATTCAGTCAAAGGTCTCTTTAAAGAACCATCTCTTTCTTACCTTTTTATAATCTGAAGAACCTTCTTTCA
>NW_015660650.1:440-1835 GCF_001515625.1 Sinocyclocheilus rhinocerous | reverse complement strand
CTCCTGCGTACCTAACTAGTCTTCTACCACGCTACAATCCATCACGCTCCCTAAGGTCGCAAAACTCTGGACTTTTGGTAGTACCTAGGATAGCAAAGTCCACTAAAGGAGGTAGAGCTTTTTCGCATTTGGCTCCCAAACTCTGGAATAGCCTTCCTGATAACGTTCGGGGTTCAGACTAGTGCTGTGTTCAAAATATCGATACGACGATGTATCGTCACAGAGATTTGACGATACGAGTATCGATACAGCTGGCCCTGTATCAATATTGTGGCACGTGTGCAGCAGTGGACCACGCTTAATTTTTTAAAAATTTTACAACGTTTAAAATTGAGTAGAAAAGTGTGAGGTTTCTAAAAAATAATAAATACACTGTAAAAAATTGCTGTAAAAAAACGGCCATATTCTGACAGTAACATCCTGTTTTTTCATTACAACAGTACAATCCCGTAAAAAAACAACGTATTCTGGGTAATATTTGTTATTTTCGAGAAAGTATCATTCTGCAGTCCTTGTAGTAACAGTGTTCAGATTCGACACTCACTGTTTCAAATCACACCCTACACCCTCATTCACTATTCCCTACATGAGTTCACTAATACAGTCCACCTGACAGAGAGAATGAACACTAATGAGTGAATTCAGACAGTGATGAACAGCTGCTGTTAACAAGCAGAATCACTGAAGAAAAGAGAAACACAAGAACTACAACTGACTTCAGCCACAGCCTTAGATGAAATCAACTGAAATAAAACAGCAGAACATGATCAAACAACTCCACAAACAGCATTACAGTTTGACTTTATTTCTGTCATATATCTACAAAAACTATTTGAGAATAAACAGAGGTTCAGATGTTTTATTGAAAACGTTTTGTTTGACCTCACCATCGAGGCGATCAGTGTTTGCTTTAATTGGGCTCTTGACCCTTCACATTTTAGTGCTAGCTTGTCTGGTTGTTGTAACTGTGTTTGTAAAGCACATCTGTTACAGCAATAAAAGCATAGAAAAATTATGCTTAAATGGCTCTGGTTAATTATTGTGTGTTATAATCATTTGATGGCCTGATTCACTGATCTCATTCAGTGTCTGATTTTTAAAGCTATATTGTGGGTTTTCACTTGTTTCATGTTATTTACAATAGCTATATGACACCGCAAGCTGAGATGATAGATTTTGAAAACTTCTTATATTCAAAGGCTTTAAACCTACGGCATCACTTACACACACAGAGACATCAAGAATCAGCACATGAATCTCAACAATGGTGACAATCAAAAGCTTCATGCTGCAATGCATGCTGGGTACCAGCACAGGAGAAAACTCATCCATGACTCCCAGCATGCATTGCGGCATGAATAAATTATGCAGCTGAATTGTCCACTTATTTTCTTT
>NW_015660650.1:0-411 GCF_001515625.1 Sinocyclocheilus rhinocerous | reverse complement strand
TATTTTCTTTAATTCGTGCGAGGTGATTTTATTTTTGCTTTTGTTTTTGTGTTGAGTTTTAGTAGCGTGTTTTATGATTTTCAGAGTTGATCTGTTTATTAATTTTTTGGATTGTCACCGTTGTTGAGATTCATACGCTGATTCTTCATGAGTGTGTTTTATAGAATGTTACAACTTTTTTTTATTTTTTTTGAGTGATGTGTGTGATCTATCATAATAGCCTGCTTGTTCTTTTGCTGTAATATGTTACCATAACATCGCTTCGGTTCAAAAAGAGACCCCTGACAAAATCAGTGAACCGTTTTTTTAAAGATGGCAATATTATTTGCGAATCATAATCATCAGCATTACATATTGTGCTTTGGTCCTTTTTTACCACAACAAATGTGTTGAAAAACACAACGGTTAAAG
>NW_015660649.1:0-872 GCF_001515625.1 Sinocyclocheilus rhinocerous | reverse complement strand
TCTGTTTAAGGACAACAAACGGCTGGTAGGAACTACAACAAGCTTCTTCCCGGGTTGGTGACATCACTAACCCTAAAATTTACATAAACCCTGCCCCCGAGAATACACAACAAAGGGGTGAATGTTATTGCAACCCTGCCCCCGAGAACACGCAACAAAGGGGTGAGGCCATGTTATTGCTATACAATACGCAACACAAATGCAATAGCATGTCATAAAATCAAGATGACAACATGAAAAGTTATAACCATAATTAAACTAAACTATACCTGTTCTATCTTCATGCAGCATATATTCTCTGGCTCTGTAGGATCTTACAACAGTTCCCACACGAGCGATTTATAGATTATTACAGAATATGCTAATCAATGACTTTAAGATAGTTAACTCCACATCAGCTACATAAATTCATCAACTAACCATTTAGAAAGGCCTGTTGCATTCTACATGTTGTCACTTCTTCTTGAGTCTTTCCATCATTGTCCGATTCCGGTTTGAACATAAAAGGCTGAACAGTTTCTGACATTTTCAGTGAGTCTGCCTGAGGTAATCTGCTGCCAGCTCTTGAAACTCCACCCACTTCTTGGGAGCAGCAGCTCATTTGCATTTAAAGGAACACACACAAAAACTGAGCGTTTTTGCTCACCCTCAAAAAGTGATAAATTTAACATGCTATAAAAAATTATCTGTGGGGTATTTTGAGCTAAAACTTCATATACACACTCTGGGGACATCCGAGACTTATTTTACATCTTGTAAAAGTGGCATTATATGACCCCTTCAAATACTTACAGCCTTTTTCGCTTTTTCTTTGGATTTTCATCCTAATCTTCTTCCTCTGCTGTTTGAAGGTCAGTGTGGGTTTCTGCTTG
>NW_015660648.1:434-557 GCF_001515625.1 Sinocyclocheilus rhinocerous | reverse complement strand
GTTCTCTGTTTTCCCAGAGCACCTGGAACCAGCAGCATCAGGCGAGCTAGGCCCTTCCTCCGCCTCTCAGAGTTTTTGGCTAGCTTGCAGTACGCTTACCCTTCTGATTTCTAACGATCGTGC
>NW_015660648.1:0-296 GCF_001515625.1 Sinocyclocheilus rhinocerous | reverse complement strand
CCCCTCTCGATTGAGAGCTGGGTGTTTGCCCCCTCAGCTAGAGATTTACTGCTAGCCACTCCAGCATTATACCTTAGATCGAGTTGATGACTTCTCAAACATAGTGTTTTGGGATGCACCATTTCCATCTATGGGCTGCTCATTCAGAGTGCCACGAGGGCCCCTTAGAATGGTATTTTAAAATCCATGTTATGGTAAGTGTGCACGTGAAGTCTTTGTACACTTTCTACGAAAGTAGTACTTTGCGTTCTTTCTAAAATCCTGTATGGTGAGAGCTTCGTGCCCTTTCTTGAGCT
>NW_015660647.1:875-1280 GCF_001515625.1 Sinocyclocheilus rhinocerous | reverse complement strand
ACTTTTTTTGTGATGGAGTAAATTAACCTTTAAAGTCACGATTAATCCGTGAGGGTCCCCATTCTTCTCTAAGCTATTTTTTGAATTTTGTTCTGCTGTGTGTCGACTCCGTGTTCACGGTGGGTGTTGCAGAGAAACATGACACCGAGTCCGCTTGTGTAATGGCGGCCACACTAGAGTACACTAACAAAATGGTGGCGACAGCGGAACCTGATCGTAAAATGGTGGACACAACAGCACCCCGTTATGTCACAGCTGATCTTCATGAATCAAGTCAAGTCACAAGTGATCGTCATGAGTCAAGTCAAGTCACAACTGATCATCATGAGTCAAATCAAGTCACAGTTGATTGTCATGAGTCAAGTCGATTCACAACTGATCTTCATGAGTCAAGTCAAGTCACAG
>NW_015660647.1:0-801 GCF_001515625.1 Sinocyclocheilus rhinocerous | reverse complement strand
ATGAACCAAGTCAAGTCACAGTTGTTCTTCATGAGTCCAGTCAAGTCACAGTTGATCGTCATGTGTCAAGTCAAGCTGATCTTCATGAGTCAAGTCAAGTCACAGTTGATCGTCATGAGTCAAGTCTAATTATCACTGATCTTCATGAGTCAAGTCACAGTTGATCGTCATGAGTCAAGTCTAATCACAGCTGATCTTCATGAGGCAAGTCGAGTCACAATTGATCTTCATGAGGCAAGTCAAGTCACAGTTGATCGTCATGAGTCAAGTCAAGTCACAGTTTCCTTTCCTAAGTCAAGTCTCAGCTGATCTGCCAGAGCCTCGACACGTCTCAGTTGTTCATCCAGAGTCACGTCACATCACAGCTGATCATCCAGAGTCACGTCACATCACAGCTGATCATCCAGAGTCACGTCACATCACAGCTGATCATCCAGAGTCACGTCACATCACAGCTGATCATCCAGAGTCACGTCACATCACAGCTGATCATCCAGAGTCACGTCACATCACAGCTGATCATCCAGAGTCACGTCACATCACAGCTGATCATCCAGAGTCACGTCACATCATCCTGCCTGTTGCACCCAGATCCTCAAGGACTGTACTTCAGTATCCCAGACTGGCATCCAGCGTGGAGGACCCACCGCTGGTGTCGGCAAGTGCAGCTGGTATCCCTAAACCAGCGCTCTTAAGCCCTCCAGTTCCTGAACTGTTTCCCCTGTCTGTAGCGCTTTCCACAATGGGGATCGCTTGATGGTGTATTTGGGCTGCGTACACCACCACTGAAACTTTAGAGAC
>NW_015660646.1:188-1158 GCF_001515625.1 Sinocyclocheilus rhinocerous | reverse complement strand
CTTGCCTTGCCTTGCCTTGCCTTGCCTTGGTAATGGGATGGTAATGGAATTACGATCATACGACGTCGTGGTTACGTTTTCTGTTGGTAAGTCACACAATTACCAAAAATTACGAATACGTTACGTAGAATATGGCCCTGCTCACTGATGTAATGTTACCTGTATTCATATTTAATCAAAAGTAAAATTGCCATTTCAATTTGATTATATCCATAATACAAATGCCATTAACATACGACTAATCAACATTATTTCACTAGTATTAATGTTATTGTTACAGCTTAACAAATTGCAGCTGACCCTGCTAGCTAGCTAAACTATTGTAATAATGTCATTCCACTATTGCACAGTGTTGCCACTTGGCAACACATACATTTGAATGATTTACCAAAAACTAATTTTATAAAAACTTTTTTGAGAGGTGAATATGTCATCATATCATCATAACAGTGATGTTTCCGATTTTTTTGTGGAAGTGACACGGACTGGTCCTTGTTTGTTACTGACGTTTTAGTTTGCTTTCAGCAACTACCGACAAGAGACAGCAGTCTGTCAGAAATCTCGCCACAGAAAAAAAACTGCATGGCATGTGACTTAATCAAAGCACATCATTGGCTAAACTAAGGTCTTCTCTTTCCAACAAAAAAAAACGAGAATGTTCTCTTAAAGAGACAGTGGCAGGGAAATGAACACAAAGAGTATGTTGCCATATGGCTATACCATGCGGTAGAGGGTTAAAATAAGAATTTAACAGGCAAATAATCAGGAACTGAGTGACCGAGTTATCTCGCGGATCAGTAGCAAACACATCACCAAATTGACGTATATTTTCAAACCTTACTAGTAAGAAGGCGCGCACTTTTGTCATTGGCCAGTTTCGTGGATGACAGTCAGATTAGCCAATCATGATGAAAGCAACCAGGTGAAACAACCAATTGCAATTGTTTCAGAGTGGTAACGAAAGTAAAGA
>NW_015660646.1:0-159 GCF_001515625.1 Sinocyclocheilus rhinocerous | reverse complement strand
GTGTGTATTTTTTAGGCTGTATTATTTGTTTAGTTCAGTGTATGAATAAAAATGTAATAATGAATTGCAAACTGTAGGCACCTACACAAAATTTTAAATCCACACAAAATCTCGCTGCTCTTTTTAGATTAAAACTGCATCCATTATAATTATTGTTAC
>NW_015660645.1:240-1266 GCF_001515625.1 Sinocyclocheilus rhinocerous | reverse complement strand
CCGGTGCACCCAGGACGCGATCTTCCCAGATGTCCTTCACTCTGGTGCCGGGACACCACGGACCCTGGGTGCACCCGCAGCGAAAGACGCGAGCCAGGTCCAAATTTTCCTTTGAACAAAGTGACTGATCCTTATTTAGATAGTACAAATAATAAGTGTTTAATGCTTATTTTCTATTTATTTATTTTTTTGGCTGGACATTTTTTTGGGGGAGCACAAGGAGAATCTGGGGGGGCATTGCCCCCCCTAGCCCCCCCCTAGACCCGGCCCTGGCTGAAGGTAAAGTGCACACTCACTGTTTCCCTGGTGCTCGTGTTCTCGATGTTTCTGCGCAGATACCCGCGATCCTGAAGGGCGACAAGAACCCCGGAGCGGTCGTGCTTCACGCCGGAGTTAACGACACCAAGCTGCGGCAGACAGAGACACCGAAGAGGGACTTCAGGAGCCTGATCGAGACGGTGTGCAGCATATCGCCTGCGACGACAACCATCGTGTCAGGACCGCTTCCCACGTATAGGCGAGGACACGAAAGGTTCTGTAGACTTTTTGCTTTAAACGAATGGTTATTGTCATGGTGTAAAGAACAGAAACTGCTCTTTGTTAATAATTGGAATCTTTTCTGGGAGCGTCCTAGGCTTTTTCGTGCTGATGGCCTGCACCCCAGCAGGAGCGGAACTCCTGTCGGACAACATCTCCAGGACGCTGCGCTCCATATGACTAGTAAGCCAATTCTCAAATAACTGCTATGATGGCTTTTGTTCTACCCACTTAAATGATAGAAGTACTTGTGCTGTCCAATCAATAAAAACTGTCTGTTCCAGTGTTAATTTTGACAGGCATTTTTGATTTAGTCTTAGTCCTTATCTTGAGACGAAAATGCTTAATAGTCTTAGTCACATGAAAAGTCATTGCATTTTTGTCAACTTTTAGTCATTACTTTTAGTCAAACTGCAGTTACCAACATTTATTTTGGTAGCTATTTTATATGTAGTCTTCAAACAAAAATAGTCATTAATTCTTCTCTTT
>NW_015660645.1:0-135 GCF_001515625.1 Sinocyclocheilus rhinocerous | reverse complement strand
GAATAAATGATGACAATTTAAATTTTTGGGTGAACTATCCCTTTAACAGTAGTGAAAAGGGAACAACTTAAAAATTACAGTTCATATATAATATATATATAATTTATAATTTTTGAAAGAGAAGCAGAATAAGAC
>NW_015660644.1:0-400 GCF_001515625.1 Sinocyclocheilus rhinocerous | reverse complement strand
TTGGCAACAGTCGCTTTGTCGCGTCCAGTGTAGACAGACTTTGGGACCGTTCACATGTAGCGCCTAAAAACGCGTGGGAAAACGCCAGTCGTGCTGCTTTCTCCTTCTTTTCAAAGCGCTCGGGAGCTTGCGCATTCGTGGCGTCTGCCAAAGAAAACAATCAGTATAAATATAACGATCAGTAGCCTATACTAAACATCGCACATCCTGCAATGTGACAATAGCGGATGCGGATGTTTTTGTGATTTATGAGTAGGGATGGGTACAGAGAACCGGTATTTTTTTGGACCGGTACGTAATTGGGTCAGTACCGGAATACCGATAAGCTTCAGGACAAACGATACTGTTATCGATATTTATCTCCGTATACTTCAATGTTAACGACGAATTAGAAGCTGCT
>NW_015660643.1:355-815 GCF_001515625.1 Sinocyclocheilus rhinocerous | reverse complement strand
GTAATAAATGCTCGCTTTTTCTCATTAACAGGAGAAATAGATACACGGTTTTCCTTTTGTGCGGTTGCGACGTTGGCACTACTGGTCTGAATTCTTTTGTATTCAAGTATTATATTATTTAATTGCATTTTTGGTGTTTCTTGCAGCCTTTCAAGGTTTTAAATGCATATAACAAGACATTTCTGTGTAGGGTAAGTTGGATGAGATCAACATGGACAAGGCCGTTGAGTTTGTGCTGTCCTGTATGAACTTTGATGGTGGGTTTGGTTGTAGGCCTGGTTCAGAGTCCCATGCTGGTCAGGTGAGTTGTTCGAGGTATTTTATGCCCACCTTTAAACCATTTTAGTGTATTCATACATTGTAATCAGGGATTGAAATTAACTTTTTCACTCACCAGCCAATTTGGCTACTAAATGTTTAAGTTACCGGCCATTCATAATGTCTACTAGCCAAAAAAAAA
>NW_015660643.1:0-168 GCF_001515625.1 Sinocyclocheilus rhinocerous | reverse complement strand
TAGACGATATTTTGCTGAGTGTGTTATTGTGCTGATATCTTAAGGACTACTGTGGACAGCTGACTCCTAATGTTTTTGATATTCTTCATATTCTGTGTGCGGGTCAGTTCACAGCTGTGATAGAAATTAAGCTTTTCCAATAAGTATAAATTGATTTTTAACTTTTAT
>NW_015660642.1:0-491 GCF_001515625.1 Sinocyclocheilus rhinocerous | reverse complement strand
GGTATCGTATCGAAAACAAAATAAGTGGTATCGCCCATCTCTACCGGAGACATGGAGCAAAAGAGGCGGAGGGGGAGTAAGGGTCATCGGAGGGTGTACGGGGAGGCTCTATGGACATCCACGTGCCTCTCAGTTTTTGTGACCACGCAGACAAGTACGTGCGGTCAGTAGGATACAAAAGCACCAACTGCGCATGCGCAGGCTGTGTGAAGAAATCCGTCGCTACCCGCACTTCTATAATCCGTCGATAAAACAATATAAAGACGTGCAATAACTGTGGGCAATTGTTTGTTCACATGTTTGTTTACTGTTTAAGCCGATCTACTGCGCATGTATGGAACACGTCCGCAGAGCGGACCACCAGCGTACACTTTAAGTAAACAAAGTAGTTTCGCTTTCACAACAAAACACAGCATCAACCACGGCGGCCTTGAGTGAGCAGAGGTGGCGGATTCGACGAAGGAGCATCCGGCGGGCTTGCAGCAACCACA
>NW_015660641.1:16347-19027 GCF_001515625.1 Sinocyclocheilus rhinocerous | reverse complement strand
CTCAGGGAACCATGGTTACATAAGTAACCTGAGACGTTTTTTCATATTTAGTTTTATTTTATTTTTTTTGGGTTTCATGCTGTCAGCTAAGGCATAGGACACACACAGGCTTTCCTCCTCACCATCAAAATTAACACCGTATCTACACTAGACGCGAGCGGCACAATAGAGTAGCACCCATAATCAGTAACTCCCTTTACACTGGATGTGCGCGACACGACAAATCCCCGACATTAAACTGATGCCTTGATCTATTTATGACGTACTGATATGCAAATGATTTGCAACAGTCACTTTGTCGCATCCAGTGTAGAATTGCGGTGCAGCGCGACAACTGTAGTGTCCGGTGTAGACACGGTGAGTGAAGCCAAGAGCAAGATATTCCTCTTCATATTTTCTGCATTTAGCTTTTGAATGACCAGCACCTGCGGGGGTTTGTGTGACTTCATCTATGGCTTTTCTCTTCCCTTTCACACACCGATCCATCTCCCATTCTAAGTTACATCCTTTGGCTGTTTACTGTTTTATTTCTTTTCTTTTTCTGCTGATGGCCCGCACCCCCCCTGGCGAGTGCGCCCCACACTTTGAGAACCACTGGATTAAAAGTATCAGTGCGTGTGGTAAATTCGCCACCTCTGAGAAAATCATAGAAAGCTGTGAGCAAAGCAGACTCTAGCATTAAATCAGTATAAGACCCTGTAGGGATTTCTTAATACCACAAACCACAGGACTGTGATATGCCACTGAATCACCATCATGAGGCTTCGAATTAATTCAATCAGGAGACAACAAAGCTTTCTTTGTATCAGGACTGGAAGGTTCGTTCACAACATATAGAAACCACAATGTCTTGAGACCACCAATGAATGAACTCTTACATCCAATAGGAAAAGGATGAGTAAATTAACTAACCTCAGGCCTGCAACACGGGATCTATACGTGACTAACACATGATTCCCATCACGTCCTGCATTCCAACAGAACAAAGAAAAACTCATAAGTAGTGAAAATGTATCCACTGTATGTGTTATGCCGTATATATATATTCGATGTGTTTATTGAAACCATGATATTTTAATACGTGCCTTATAACTTTTCTTTCTTAGTTATTACGATTACTGTGCATGCAAAATACTTGTTAATGTATGCACGCTCCGCCTTGCAAGAAGGCGATTGGAAGATCGCGCCGTAGGTTGGACGTATGCCACGAATCAAAACCCCTTTGCACCTCAGATTCAATTGCTTCTCGCTGTTTACTCTCTCGAGTGAAGGCTTTTTCGCCGCTTGCTCTTCGCTTGTCGCCATGTGGAGAGCACTCTTAACTTGTGCTCACAAGCTGAACCATCAGGCGATCAACCATCTAAGAACTCAAACACTTCAGTTGAAACTTCACGATCTTCAAAGAACTTAAAGTCTTACAAACAAGAGACTTTTCAGCAGAACTGCTCAAGCCTCTACGTCATCAAGAAAGCGACCAATCCAACGAGGGCTTCCACAAAAGGACGTCATCCTGACGTCATCGCAACAGCCAGTCAGCAAAGGAATTTCCCTCCAGCAGCCAAACCCGGAACCCCGTTTCAGATTTCAGCAAAACACAAGTACAAACAAATCTTACAGCTGCTGAAATGGGTGCTGCTGTATGTGTAAATGTGTGTGTGTGTGTATATGTGTATGTCTTAGCTTAGGTCGATGTAATCTAGAATAGCCAATAAAATTCGTGTTTCATTTATAAAGAACCATTGTCTGGTGTCGTGACATTTTAAAGTACAAACCTTGCCAAAATCATTGCTACCTAGCTCATAGATAACTTATCAGAGAACGTATTACCCGTGGCCAGGGAAATACAAATATTCAAGTTGTTAAAATATACTGAGGTCACGGCTCGCTGGACGACCGTTGATTTAAAGTGTAAACTATCAAATTTGAATTCAGTTTTAATCAGGTGGACCTCGAATTTTCAGATTCGATTCCTCTCAAAACCTGAGCTAGAAATAAAATTAATAATAATTAATTCCCTTATAGAATTAATGAGTTAAATTCCTTACAGTACTACAACCCAAAGCATCCTGCTCTTAAACATGATATTAACTTTAGCAAGAGTGGGAGCGTGAAGGGGAGACGTTGATCGTTGCCTTGAGGTTTTTCTTTTTTGAGGCCATTAAGCAGGAGACGAATCGATGGATTTCCTAGTAAACTGATTGTAGATGGATCCAAGCAGCGCAGGTGGAATTGGATGCCGGCGGCCATACTTTTGATGCTTGAAGGCTGGATTTTTCTTGATTCATAACAGTGGACTATAAAAGCACTAACATATGAAACATTGACCGGTAGTACAGCCACAGAGAATGTAGCACAGAAAGAACTGAGCAAAATTTGGTAGTTCTGTATGTTGTTTCAGGTTTGGCATCATCTGAGGTCCTCTGGACTTTGTGGACTTTGCTATCCTAGGTACTACCAAAAGTCCAGAATTTTGCTACCTTAGGGAGCGTGATGGATTGTAGCGTGGTAGAAGACTAGTTAGGTACGCAGGAGCCAACCCATTAAGGGCCTTATAGGCAAGTAATAATATTTTGTAACTGATATGGAACTTAATAGGTAGCCAGTGCAGAGACTGTAAAATTGGGGTAATATGATCATATTTTCTTGACCTGGTAAGGACTCTAGCCGCTACATTTTGGAC
>NW_015660641.1:12577-15815 GCF_001515625.1 Sinocyclocheilus rhinocerous | reverse complement strand
GTATATCCGTCTAGTTGCAAATTGTAATCCAAGAGATTCTGTTTTTTGGTCCAATAAGTAATATCTCTGTCTTATCCGAATTTAATAGGAGAAAATTATTGGTCATCCAATCTTTTACATTTTTAACACACTCTGTTAGCTTAGATAATTTATAAGTTTCATCTGGTCTTGTTGAGATATATAGTTGAGTATCATCAGCATAACAATTGAAACTAATCCCATATATTTTTATAATATTACCAAGGGGCAACATGTATATTGCAAATAGCAGAGGACCTAGGACAGATCCTTTTGGCACTCCATATTTTACTGGTGATAATTGAAATGACTCCCCAAATAAATGAACAAAATGGTAGCGATCGGACAGGTAGGATCTAAACCATCTTAAAGCCTGCCCTTGAATACCTGTATAGTTTTGTAATCGATTTATGAGTATGTCATGATCTATAGTGTCGAACGCAGCACTAAGATCAAGTGAGTGATCAACTGTGATCAACTGAATTGAGACCAAGCAGAGTCGTACATTTTTAATGTAGTTTTAGCCAGATCTGCTTTTTTAATTAACTTGATTGCATCATCAATGGTAGCATAAAACAGAGAAAAAAGGAGCTAGAGAAACGAGACTGTTAACACTTTGAGCTGCATCATTATGAGGGGCGGATAGATCAATAATTAAACGCTTTTTTCCTGAATATTTACGAGTCGCGATTCCTATAGGATTAATCCGATAGTCTGGAAAGGGAGGATCATCAAATGGCCCAATCATAAATCCTTTCTTCTCTAACAATGACAATTTCAGGCTCGTTTGAAGCAGAAATCAAGTTTTTACAGACTAGAGAATAATTAGGCATCCAAGACAACCCTGCAATAAAACCTTGAACAAGACCAGTTATTAAGTAATTGACGAAACAGCAATTAGGGTGGCGGTCTCCACAGTAACTACAAGCATGAACATATTTACAATTATAGAATTTGCAAACATTTTCATTAAAATTATAACACAGTGGAGTGGCAAATGGCATCACCTTAGGATCAGGCTGCAAGCTGACAGAAACAGTTTTTGGGCACAGATTGGACGTGTGAGAGCCACAGATCGAGCAGGAGAGAGCTTGATGGCCAGTAAAGTGTCTGCTGATGAGAGGTACTGTAAGTCGACTACAGACCAGCCCAGTCTTTGATTGAATCGCTAAATGAACATGGCAGCTTTTGCGGAGAAAGATTTATGATACTCATAAAAGAGAGTTCCTCCATATGTGAGAGCTAAGTCAGTGATAATGGCTAAATACTGTATGTGTCTAGCTCGGCTCTACGAGACGAAAAAACTTTGCATATAACATCTCTGTATACTCCAAATGCCACGATAAATTCGGCTAGAGTCAAAGTTTTTGAAAGTCGAGGGTCATTGTCTTTAAGCATAACAGACACATCGCCGCAATCAACAACATGCCCGTCACTTAATTCTGGGCCCAGTAATATTTTTACAAGGTTGACATCACCTGCAGTGATTTGGCTTCTCAACTGATGGGAGATTGCGGCAGTCGGCGGAACCTCCATTGGCCATTGGACACGGGAACTGCATTTCCCATTGTCCTCCGTGGGAATGTCGCCGGAATGACGTCATCAACCTGTTGCTGAAATTGTTGACGCTATGTTCGAAGAAGCCAGCCCGGAGAAGATGAGATTTCCTGAAATCCTGGATGCTGAGCCGGACTCCAAAGCCTGGATTCTGGAGTTCATGTCAGAGATCGAAGACTGGACACTTGATAATGCTGACAACTTAGCATGGGACGATAACCGGTTTCAAGGTATACCGCGATTTGGAAAAGTCACGGTTTCAAAACCACAAAAATGTTCCGTTTCTTAAAAATAAAATGTGTTCAGTGGGAAAAAAAGTTGTTTTTTTACCCAGACATTTAAAAATAACTGCTGTAATCGCGATACCGTGAAACCGTGATATTGTTGTCTAAGGTTATCATACCGTCAGAATCTCATACCGGCCCATGCCTACTGACAACACTGGATCGAGGAGTGGATTGATCAGGCTGAGCTGGAAGGAGCACATGCCCATTTGGGTGCACCAGTGGCTGAAGTGAAAGCCGGCTCGAGGTTTTTCCTTTTCTGCATATTTTTCTTGCCGGAGGAAAAAGAAGGAGGAGGAGGTGGAGAGTGGGGAGCTGGGACATCAATACTTTCACAAAGCAAGGTAAACAGTTCCTCATGAGTAGCTCCGGTCAGAACCGGGATATGGCTCTTAAACAGAACTTCCAATATTTTAGGCAGAGACCAGTCGCTAATGCCGGGAGGACAAGGGGATTTACTTGCCAAACGAGTGCTCCGACAGACAGAAACATTGTTCTCGTCGAGAATAGCTTCCCCTGTTTGGCTTTGATGTTGTTGAGATTCTTCGATTGATTCAACCCACGGGACTTCGTCATTAGTGGCGGAAGACATGATAACCAGTTGGGTGAGTAATGTCAAAAACAATTATGCTTCATGGTACAGCAACATACATGAAGGTCTTGCAAGCAGCGTACAGAGGAAGCAGCAAAGCAAGCAGACAGAAGCCACGTTTAAGTAAGGCGCCCTGTTTGAGATGTGCCAATTGAGAGCTTAGGAGTCGGATCAGGTGATAGGGGCCGGGTTTGAATTTCGCCTATCAGCTGATAGCGGAGCTTGACTACAAGGCCTGCCTGAACTAACGCAGAATGCTTGATTTAAAGGGGTCATATGATGCTATTTAAAGAAAACCATAGACAAGCCTTTAAGTCAACTTTTATTGGCATGTTTACTAAAGTTACATTTGGCGGTATGGCTCTGTTCCAAGTTCCCTGTCCTTTTCATGAGCTCCATGAAAGCCAGGACAGGGAAACAGCAGTCGCTTCAGGGGCAACCCTCCTATTTTAAGAATAGGAGAATAGCACAAAAAAGACCCCCAGAACATAGCCACAAATCTGTGTTTTTAGAACAGTAAAAGCTTTTTTACTGTAGTCGCAATGTTATATTGAGTCACGTTTATCATAAAACACAGATGAAAGCATATATTCCCCCACTTTATTAGTATTTAAATAGTATATATTTACATTGAACTTTATTCATGAACAGATGGCGATGTATTAAGCAGTATATAATCAGTAGATATGATTATATTGTTGCTCATGAAAACGTTTCTGAAACGTCTGTATATCTGACAAATATTGCATTTAATTCACTTCATCTGTGATAGAGTATGCAAACACCG
>NW_015660641.1:10832-12477 GCF_001515625.1 Sinocyclocheilus rhinocerous | reverse complement strand
GCTTGACGGCTCCGTTTTCAACTCCGCCCCCGACTGCAAGCGGCTACTCTCGTTGACTGCCGTCTGTAGCCGTGCTTCAAGTCGAACGCACCTAACGTTACTGGCATGATTGAGAGCAAACGTGAGAGGTCACGGGCCTACGGCAGGGTGTGGCCAAGTAAAAAATAAAAAATCTCCCAAAAATCGCTAGTTTTATTTAAATATAGCTAAAATAGCTTGTCGCAAAAAAATTTAAAAAAGTCGCAGCTACAATGAGAAAGTAGCTAAATTTGTCGACAAAATCCCCAAATTGGCAACACTGCTCTTAACTTTTATAAAGAATATCTCTTTGGATTTGAGACTTTAGTCTTTGCAACTTTACAGATCTTCTTTATGCACCAAGAGCTTGTAACACTCAAAAGAGAAAGGAAAACTTCAAATCGCATCATATGACCCCTTTAAGGGATATTTTATGCAACGCCCTTAAGTGTAAGGGAAACTTAAGGGCGATCTTAAAGCTGCAGTCCGTAACTTTTTTGTGTTCAAAATGTACAAAATTTCCATAATAAGCGAGTACACTATGAATCCATTTTCCAAACAGTGTTTTTTGCTTGTCCTGAATCACTACGGTACACCTATAATAAGTGTTTAAATTCTGACTATTTAGACTGGTTCGGGTAGGTACCGCTGCGGAGTAGCCCAGTACCTGCGTGATTCGCCATAGACATAAACAGAGAGAAGTAGCTCCGGCTACAATGTTCTTCCGCAAGACGCACGCAATTCTGTTTATTAACCGCTAGAGCGCCAAAAGTTACGGACTGCAGCTTTATGCAACCGGGCCCTGGCCCCATATTCTACAGTTATATGGGTGCTAAATTGCCAATGGTTTTCCCCCCATTATCAAGACGATGCTAAACAGATCAACTCTCTGGTCTCCCCATCGACTTCAAACACATTCCAGTGTCCTAGGAGACAGTCATCCTCAGTACCTGGCACCAGATGTCTGATGGCCAGCGAACTACACCATGCTCACAATACACATAACACACACACATAAAGACATTTTTTTTTATTTAGACTATAATCAATCATGTATCAGGTATATGCATGTGTTGTTTGTATGTTACCCTATTACAGGGTTTCTCAATAGGCGGCCTGCGGGCCACATCTGGCCCGTGAGAGAAATAAGTTTGGCCCCCGCTAATTTCAAATAATGTGGCATGAAAATTCAAACACAGCATCAGAAAGCTACATTAACTTACACCGTGTCTACACCGGACGCGAGCGGCGCGACGCAATAAAACACAATAGAACTCATTATAATCAGTGATGTTGTCTTGGATACAAATCCCCGACAGTAAACTGCTGACTCGTTCTATTTATAATGTACTGACACAACGTTCAAATGATTTGCAATGCATTGTCGAGTCCAGTGTAGATACGATGTGACAGCAAAAACATGGCGAGCGTGTGTAGAAAAGAAAAGTGGACACGGAAAAGATTATTCAAATGTGAATTGACTGAACAGTTTTGAGTGAGCGAGTGAGCGAGTGAGTGAGTGAGTGACTGACTGATATCTTTGTTATGAAATACACGTGTTGGTTCGCTGTGAGTTCACAGTTTTAACGTACAAGTTTACTTTAATTTATTTTCAAGATCTGAGGTC
>NW_015660641.1:5067-10492 GCF_001515625.1 Sinocyclocheilus rhinocerous | reverse complement strand
TCAGGGCTGTAGTCGTCAAACAGGCGAATCGTATGGCCTTTGTAAAGCAGAGATCCACGTTTACGAGCCTCGCGAATTACCAAGTCTTTGACCTGGAACCGATGAAAGCGCAAGATGACTGACCGCGGCTTTTCACCCGGGGCCGGCTTAGATGCGAGACTGCGATGCGCTCGATCCAACTCAGGGGGCGAAGCAAGAACCTCCGTACCAAAAATGTCAACCAATAATTGGGAAAAAAACACTGTTGGACGGGGACCCTCAATCGATTCAGGTAAGCCAATGATCTGGACATTTTGGCGCCTGCTGTGTCCCTCCAAATCCGCTACTTTCAGTTTGAGCGACTTGTTGTCTTTCTGCAAAGTGGAATAGGCGTCCTCGAGATGTTGAAGCCGTTGATCAGCTAAATTGGCGTTAGTTTCTAGAGAGTCAATGCGCTGTCCGTGATCGGTAACGGTGGAATGGATGCTATCCAGCGTTGAAGCAAGGGACTCAAATGACGACTTAAAATCAGCCAAAAGGGCTGCTCTGTTTTCATCCAGAAGTGAGCTAATGTCAGCCATAGTTATGCTAGCCGTTGGCGAAAGCTCCTTATCTTTTTCTGCGTGCTTTCCTTTAGCCTTGGACATGACAGAGCGATCCGAATAGTTGCAACTAGTTTTAAAAGCTATTGTACACACTATAAATGAAAATAGAGATGTTTAATAAGTAGAGTATAATTGAAACTGCAGGAGCAGGCTGAACGTGCGACTACTCTGCACGCCACATAACCGGAAGTCTGACTGATACCATCTTTGTTGTGAAATACACGTGTTGGTTCGCAGTGAGTTAACGTACAAAACGTACAAGTTTACTTTAATTTATTTTCAAGATCTGAGGTCAAATATATATTGTTGCTTCTATAAAGATTATAACGATCACGCAAAATAACATTCAAACTCGCATTAGACACTTTTAACATTAAATAAAGCACATAATCATTCGGCTACCTGAGATTCATACAAGTCATATTTTGTATATCGTCCCTGCCGCGACGTCGCAGAAAATACAAACCATTTCTAAAATAGAATCCCCTGTCGCTTATTGTCACGTGTCGCTGTTGCGGGTGGTTAGGACAAAAACTACATGGAAAAGATACTTTTTATCATGTCGCGTCTGGTTGGGACACACGGTGTTACAATTTGATCCCCCCAAAAAAATCCAAGTATTAAAATAATAATGCTGATAGATCTAATAATTGAATCTGCAATTAGGGAAAGTGGAGAGAAGAGATCCAGTCTGGAGATGAGCAGGAACAGTTGATTTGCATGGCAGACATGGAGATCCAGATATTTTGTTTGTTCATTTGTTTTTAATATTCAACAGGCAAAGATCTTCTGTATCTAAATGCAAACATTTTCATAATTGTTTAAATAATCCAGACTACATGGGGAAAAATCTGAATATTCATCTTGTGATTATTTTAACAAAAGCAACAATAATATAATAATTTTAATAATAATAACAATTATACAGTATATATAGTATATAAAATATAAAAACTTTTTAAATATAAACAATCACAGTCAGGAGATCGGGGCAGGCAGCAGACAGACAAAATAAATAGTTCAAGCAAACCCGGCAGCAATTAAAAGGCAGGCAGCAAGGGTCAAGATAACAATAGTCCAACAGACTAACAGAGTCAAAACCAGGCACGCCAGTAGGAAGAGACCACTCCTAATTCTAGGCCAAGGCCAGACAAGACTTCGCACTGAGCGTAGCATGCTCAGTTCTTAAATAGTCTGAGAAATGCAGTACAGGTGTCAGGCAGCAAGGGCCAAGAAAACAATAGTCCAAACAGAGTCAAAACCAGGCAAGCCAGTAGGAAGCGACCACTCAGAATTCTAGGCCAAGGCCAGAAAAGACTTCGCACTGAGCCTAGCATGCTCAGTGCTTAAATAGTCTGAGAAATGCAGGACAGGTGTTGAGAAACCCTCTTCTTGCTGAATCTAGTTGCACTGGTTTATTGGCATTACTTGCCAAGTGATATTAAAAGGCAATGTACTATACTTTCACACAAGATTATTAAAAGTTTGAGAGCAATCAATCTTACAGATGATAATATCATGGACATAGTTGGGAACTACTATCCGGGAACCTATTCAAAACCACAGTTCCATTATTTATTTGATAAAACCTGAATTATTAATAAAAAACACATGTTAATGAATGATGTCATGCGAATGAATGATGTCAAAGTGGGGATTGCAACTAAGGTCACAATTCATTGACTCAATTCATTTTGCAAAGAGATTGATTCCTTCTACAGTATACTTCGAACTGCACCTAGTTGCATTTTTGTAGATCTATCTATAGATTTATTCAATTAATCATCATTTGCACAGTAAAATTTAATCTCGTCTGGTTAGAATATTCCAATAGGTGTGACGTTGATTTTCTTTAGTGGTCTGCTGATGCTTAAGCAGCTTCTTATAAAAGCCTTACAGCCTTACAGTACAGCCTTACTGGAATAAAAAAAGAAAGTAAAACTGTCAAAGTCTTTTTTCCCCCCCTCCACTTTATGGGGAGGAGCAGCAGTTTCGACTATAAAATCCAATGCAGAGGCTTTTTGCAGCTACAGATGATGAGCAGATTCAAGAGGAAACCAAAATAACAGATAACAGTAAGTCTTTTTTGACTTCACTTCACCTTAGATACTCAGAATCTTAATTTTTCTTATTTGAATTTAAGTTTTTAATAACATTCAATATGGGTGACACTTATCTTTGTTTTGGCTGGCATGCTTGCCAGTGCTTGTTGAATTAGGGATTTTAGGATAAAAAAAAGTATTAAATTACTCTTGCAAGTAGTTTAGCAAAGCCTTGATGTTAAAAAGGAAATATTTTCTTAGAATTGTTTAACCTTCTGAGCCATCTAAGTTGACCTTTTCTCTTAAGAGAAAATGTCTTACAGTTGTTGCAGACATAACCTTGGGCTTCAGTATTTTTTTAATCATTAAACAACCACTTTCTCAGCAGTAGGATTTATCATTTGATACCCTTGTAATGCCAACAAATGAGTGCAAATGTTAATAACCTTATCAAATTTCTCTTTTTTTCTTACTATAAATGTCATGTCATAAATGGTTTAAATGGTAAAATGAAAAAAAAAAAAAAACAGAAAGAAAAAAAAAAGGTGTCAAATCTATAATAAAAAAAAGCGTGTGTGAACTGTCGTGTCAACAGAATACCCAATCGCAGAGCTGCCAGACAACCAGACTTCATTGGCAAAAGACCAAGAGCTACAGACTCTGACTGACCGTGGAGCTCAGGAGGAGGAGAACAAACCAGAGCTTGAGTAATGACAGCCCGGGCCCCAGGACAGGAGGACAGAGACCGCCAGTCACAGATAGAGCTCGCAGTGGAGCTCTGTCTGGCATAGGACTAAAAACAAAAGTCAGTAAAACAGTCTCCTCAAAAATAGAGCTGATTCTGCATTGATGGAAATATTACAAATGTCCACATCTGAAAGTCTGAATGACATCTTATATAGTAAAGCTAAAAAAAAATAAAAATTCATCAAAAAAATTAATGTAATTATTTTTCATTAGCAGTAGTAGCACAAAATACAATGTCCATTTTTTTTTTAAATTGTGATTTTAACCAATATTCTGGTATTCTTTTTTAATTTTCCATTCAATATTCTTTTTCATTCATTATTTATCAAGACAAACAGTCATCGCCCGCAATCACGGAAAAATACAGGGCATTGTCAAGGTAAGTACATTATCAGAATTACTAGACAAGAATATGTTTAAATACCAAATATATTTTAAATATTTTTAAAGTGGTTTATACCAATTTTTTTTTAAGTGTGATGAATGTCATTACAGCCAGAGGAATAAATATATACTGACAATGACTTGTTCTCCAGTAAATATAACTAAAACTTGTTAAACATTCACAAAATAACTACTGTGTAGGATATTAAGACTGTAGAGATTATTAAAACAAATTTACTATATATTTGGCAAAAACATAATTGAGATGAATTATAGACCACATATTGTTTGTATGTTTAATTGAAATATACACTACTGTTCAAAATGTAGTTATCACTGTGATTTTAAAGAAATTGAAATACAGCCCCCTGATTGAGAAAATGAAAGAAATACTTAAAGATTTTTATTTAAAAAAAACATAATGTTCTTCAAACTTTCTGTTCACAACAGCATCCTGAAAAAAAAGAAGAAATTATATATAATTTAATTATATTCCATATTGTAGATTCCAATCATGTGACACTAAAGACTGAAGTAATGATGCACAAAAACAATTTTAAAATATATTAATACAGAATTTTACAATATTGCTTTTTAATTGTATATTTGATTAAATAAATGTAATATAATCCCAGGAGAGTACCTAGACAAGTTTTTGTATATTTAAATGCTGACATTAAACACTATCGTAACTGTTTAGGCTAACGTTAGCTAGCTAGTGATGCTATCTTGTAAACAACATTATAGTGGTATTCTTGATAATCGATTACTTAGTCCTTAGTCCTTCCCTTCCTACATTTTTTAAACACTTATGATATTTTAAAGTCTTATTATTTCTCAACTCTTCAGCTGTGCAGTGATTCACTTTAAATGTGCCTCCTGGTGGAAAACAAATACTTTTTTTTTAAGATTTATTTTTGATTTATTAAGATAGGGCAGTTTAGAGTAGACAGGAAGCAAAGGGGGGTTGGTATCGGGAAAGGTCCTCGAGCCGGGATTCAAATTTGAGACGCCCTTTAGCGCAACGCCCACTAGGCTATCAGCGCTGACAGAAAATGTACCCTGCGTCTCAATGTTCATACTATCCATCCTAAATAGTATGTGAGATTAGAATAAGTGTGTCCCAAAGCATAGTATGTTGAAAAGAGTATGCCAAAAGTCCCCGGATGGTCTACTATTCCAGGTCGATTTTTGAAGTGTGGATCCGTGCACACTCTAATTGCTAAAATTGCCCACAATCCATTGCGCTTTGGCGAAGGATTCGGTCACTAACTACAAACACGAATAAAACGTGTTAGAAAAACTACAAACGTGGCGGATGTGCACGTCCGATGGTTAGGTAGAGAGGTTTACAAAAAGGGGTTTGAGTTACTAATAATCAACATTTAACCTGGTAAAAAATATTTATTTATTGTTATCCGTGTTATATTTCATCTACAACTTTTATAAACATCCATTTGGTTGTTAACTTTTAAATGCATCATTATGCATAAAATATGAGCTGAGTTCTCCGCATGAAAGACCCACGACTGGCAAATCAATGAGCTACTTCTTTTCTCTCCAGTAGGCTACGGTAGGAAGTTAAATGAAATGAAATGTGGAGGATGTTAACTGTGACAAGATGATTGACAGGCCAGTTTACAGTGACAGGGTGTGTGTATCTATGCG
>NW_015660641.1:0-4448 GCF_001515625.1 Sinocyclocheilus rhinocerous | reverse complement strand
GGGGGCAGAGAAAGTCCTATGGTCCATAAAAGTCACACTGTGGTTAAGAGTCATGTGATGGTCACGTATAGATCCCGTGTTTGCAGGCCTGAGGGCGTCAGTTAATTTACTCATCCTTTTCCTGTTGGATATAATAGTTCCATTCATTGGCGGTCACAAGACATCACGAGGTATCTATAGGTTATAGTCCTGATACAAAAGATCTCTGTGTTATCTCCTGATTGGATTAGTTTTTCATCACTCCTCTGAGTAGATGACGACAAGACTGACAGGAAGTCGACCCAGAATATTGGAGTCATGTGATGGGGTGATTAGTTTAGACCTCATGATGGTTTGATTCAATGGCATATCAGTGTCGTCCATATTTAGAAATCCTACAGTAGAAACAATTCATTTCAGCACCCCTACCTACTACTGGTGTTATACATAGTCATTTTGAAATTGAATTGACTTGATTTTTTTAGTTGACCTCTAAAACGGAATGTCTACATATTTAGCATTTTTCAAATTTTTTATTATTTCTGAACATATAGGATATGTTTAAGATAAGTTTGTACAACATTTTTCGTTCATATTTCATGCATCTTCTCTGCAAAGATATTTAACAAGTCATATGTTTTACATTTATGTTTTACACCATATTGACCACTTCATATGTGCTGCACTTGGAATATAACTTTCTTTAACCAGAATGTTACTTAAATCATGTTGTAATGTTTTTAAGTTGACTAGGTAAGCATTAAAAAAATAAATCAAAATCTTGAATAGGTCAAATGCTCTGGAAAAAAAAATATGCTGAAGAATACAGCCTGTGGTTAAATCGTGAGAAGCCAAGATCATTTGAGATATATGCTGCATGTTTACTAATGTATATTTATTGATGTAGTGATATTCAGCTACTCACTTAAATTGGGATTTACAGTGTACTGCAATTCAGTGCATGGCATTATAGTAACATACTGTAAGGTAGATAACAGTAGGAGAACTGTAAAATAATGGTGGCAATAAGGACCAATGTCCCCACCAATGACTGACTTTAGAAATTTAACTACCTAACCAAACCTAATACATTTCACCAGTGCCTTATTTTAGATTACTTATATATTGCATATTATATGTTTAATTAAAATATACTGTTTATATAGTTGCCAGTTTGCATTTTTTCAGCAAGATAACATAGTGAACTATATACTTTTATGTTTGGCTTCAATGAGTAATTAATTCATTATGTTTTCATAACTGGTTGTACAATTATTTCCTTTCCCTTTAAGCAGCACAGGTGGTTCAACTGAGGCCTGTCAGTCTGATGTGATTGTCAATTTGAAAATGTCAAGAGAAAACAAAAGCAGCGAAATCATGGAAAAAGAGCACAGCAATGAAAAGGGCTTAAGTGTTGCACATATTATAAAGAACAACTGGAGCAGAAAATTAGAAGATGGAAGCAATGAAAGCCTACCAATGTTTAAACTCCAGCTGGATGAAACATGGAAAAACGGTGATGGATTCTGCAGAAGAAGCACATTTGGGAAAAACATCACAAAACTGAACAAAACCATTATGATGATCGGAGCCACAGGTGCAGGAAAAACCACTCTAATTAACAACATAATCAACTACATTCTGGGAGTGGAATGGGAAGACGACTTCCGGTTTGTGCTTATAGATGAAGGGAAGCAGAAATCCCAGGCTGAAAGTCAGACATCACAGATCACAGCATATCAGATTAATCACATGGATGGTTTCCGTGTTCCATATTCTCTGACCATTGTGGACACACCAGGCTTCGGTGATACCAGAGGAATTTCACATGACCAGAAAATCACAAAGCAGATTCAGGATTTCTTTTCTGCCCGTGGAGGGATCGACCGCATTGATGCCGTGTGTTTTGTAGTGCAGGCTTCGCTTGCTCGTCTGACACACACACAGAAATACATATTTGACTCCATTCTTTCCATATTTGGGAAGGATATTGCTGAAAACATCATTATGATGGTCACCTTTGCAGATGGGAAAAAGCCTCCTGTTCTCGAGGCCATCAAAGTCTCCCAGGTGCCCTGTTCTACAAATGAATCTGGAGAACCACTTCACTTCAAGTTCAACAACTCTGCTCTGTTTGCTTCTAATAATAAAAGTGAAGAGGATGAGGAGTCTGATTGTGATAACTTTCATCAGATGTTCTGGAATTTGGGATTTTCTGGCATGAGAAAATTCTTCACATCTCTTAACCAGATGGAAACCAAGAGCTTGTCTCTGACACGGGAGGTCCTAAAAGAGCGGCAACATCTAGAAGTGCATGTGGAAGGCCTCCAGCCCCAGATCAATGCTGGTCTGACAAAACTGGATGAAATAAAGAAGACAAGAGCTGCTTTACAGCAACACAAGGCTGAAATGGATGCAAACAAGGATTTTGAATATGAACTACAAGTAACTGTCCCAAAACAGATTGAAAACAAAACAGGCAACTTTTTGACCAACTGCCAGACTTGTCACTTTACATGTCATGATGCATGTTTGACCAACTGCCAGATTTGTCACTACACATGTCATTATCCATGTGCTTTTTCAGATGACAAGGATAAATATTACTGCTGTGCGATGAAAGATGGAAAGTGTAAGATCTGTCCAGGAAAGTGTGCATGGAATGTGCACTTCAATCAAAAATACAAATGGGATTATGTCACAGAAAAGAGAAAGGAAACCTATCATGATTTAAAAAAGCGATTTGAGGCTGCACATGGACAGGTCATGTCAAAAGAAAAGATCTTTGAAGAGCTTGAAAAGGAGCTTAAGGTTGTTCAGGGTATTGTTGCTGGATTAATTAAAAAATCTCAAAAGTCCTTGGAGCGGCTGCAGGAAATTGCTCTCAAGCCCAATCCTCTTTCCACCCCTGACTACATTGATCTGATGATTGAGTCTGAGAAACAAGAGGCCAAGCCAGGATTTCAAGATCGCATTCAGTCTTTAATGGAAGTCAGGAAGAAGGCAGAGATCATCAGTAAGGTTTCTACAGGAGGAGTGCTTCCAGAGGAATGGAATGCATATACATCCCAGAAAGATCAAACTTTTGAGCCAAGCATCTTCTGCAGGATGCAGGAAAGTTTAAGGAAATGGCTCAAATGAAAGAAGCAAGCATTACATTTTAAATGTCACTGTCAGCATACTTTAAAGTAACAGCTTAGAGCTTTTACCCTTTATGTTTAATTACTATAGTACATTTTTATTATGTGGTAAGATGATCTATATGCAATTTTATGACACACAATAAAAAAAGCATATGGTCTTCATCCCATTCCAAATACTTGTCTAATGAAAAAAAGGAAAATTGCATATAAAATTAATTAATGTTATAAGTATTGCATAAATTGAATATGTATTATAAATGACCAGATAATATGAGAATGCCATGGCTTTTGTGTGATAAGGGCTTAAAGAAAATAAAGTTTTTAAAGAAGTTGTTGGTGTTATTGTTAAATCCTCCCCTGACATTCTTGGCCAGCAAATCAACACAGAAATGCCTACAAATGTTGCTGAGAGCCTCAACATTTATTGTCTTCTCCAGTCTGGCAAACACAGAGAGTCGCTGCACTGTATAAAAAATTCAGTCTCAATGAATTATTATTTAGTAAATAGTTCAAACAGATTTTTTTATGTTCACCCAATTTCTTTCTACAAAACATGATTTGTTATTTGTTAGTTGGCCCAAACTGGAACTTTAAAAAGTATGTTTGCTCAAATAGTTGTATAGTTTATTCAACTAAAATGTTTTAATCAGAATTTATTACTTACCCATCATAACTAGAAATTGCTGTGGAACTAGTTACTAAATTTTATACTGAGGGTAACAAAATATAATCTGCATTTATAACATGTCAAACTACAAACATTACATTTTCAATGCAACAGCAAAATTCATTTAAAAAAATTTTTTTTTAATAAAAAAATGACCAAACAAGCCTTTGTAACTGTTAGATCTATAGTTTAAACCCTTTAAATGAACCTTTTTTTTGTTTTCAACTTTTATTTTTATGTTCTTTTAGAAGAATATATACAATTGGATTAATAATGTGTATTATGTAAAACTTATCATGCAAATTAAATGTTAAAATGATCTACTTAAGATATTTCACGAATAACGGCGATTGGCCGATTGGCCATTTTTCGTGCAAAAATGGTTCAAGCGCAACTTTTGAATTTCTTTAAAAAGAAGACAACAGAAAAGGTAGGATTTTTCCTTCATTAGAATTGAAAGATTCCCCTGTTATTGTGCTGTATGTGTAACTGTGAGGGACTGAGAGACTATAGGAGAGCTGACATTATCGAGTCATCGTCCTTGCAAAAACCAAACAAAAACACGTCTTGAGTGTCCAAAAGCATTCACTGCGCGATGAAGCCTATTAGAATATAGGTAAAATAACCTTATAATTCAAGCAATTAAAGAAAAAATACCC
>NW_015660640.1:396-565 GCF_001515625.1 Sinocyclocheilus rhinocerous | reverse complement strand
ATATACTTAACATTCTGGCATTCAGTTATGTGATTATGTAGCCTACCTTATGTGAAATCACTTCAGGCATAAGTAATAAGCCTGTGCTTATTAGAAAGCAAACAAATAGTATTAATAATCATTAATTTTCCTTAGCATATGCTATGATAAATCTGAACATTTGTGTAAA
>NW_015660640.1:0-205 GCF_001515625.1 Sinocyclocheilus rhinocerous | reverse complement strand
GCAAATGTACAATAAACAACAAGTTACTGAGTAACTTTCAGACACAAAATTCTGTTTTGCCCCATCAATGCGTCTCCGAGCAACACAGTGTTTTGTTTCTCAGCATTACACGGACCAGTAAATGGTTCAAACAGGCTATACAGTCGTTTGCTAAGTTAATTGAATTAGCATTTTAAACAAATCGGTTGATTTAAGGATTCAACTC
>NW_015660639.1:0-2750 GCF_001515625.1 Sinocyclocheilus rhinocerous | reverse complement strand
ATTTATATATGTATATATATATATATATATATATATATAATTATTATTATTTATTTTTTTGTTAACATTTGCTTCATTTCAAGTAAAGACATTGTTCTTTTTATGGTTTTAGTTAATGATAATAACTCATAAGATTGTTATGTTTAAATGAACTTTTTCTTAAGACGTGATTTATATCACAAAAAATTCATTCAGGTATAATATAAACAACATGTGTAAACTCTGTGATCACTCTGAAAATGTTTTTCAGGGAGCAGACATGGCAAGCAGAGAAGAAAGAAGCGTTGAATGCAGTGTGTGAGAAAATCACCAGATTGCAACGTGAAAACGAGAAATCAGAGCACAGGTTGTTAGTTTTATGCAAGGGTTAAAAATCACATTTTTACATCTGTTTAAAAGGGTATTTACCCAAGAATTAAAAATGGTCATCATTTATGGACTCATCATCATCATGCCATTCCTAACCTGTACATTTTTATCTGTGAAATACAGAAAGGAAATTGTTTTTAGGAATGTTCATTCATTCTGTTTGGTGTTTATGATGTCAAGCCTGGTGTAACATCATGTTAGAATGGAACACGAGCTCACTTCTTGATATTTTTTGTAGAAACTGTGGGTTAGATTTAAAAAGGATGCATTAAATTAATCAATAATCAAAACTGTTACAAAAGATTTCCAATTCAAATAAATGCTGTTCTTTTGCATTTTCTATTCATCAGATAATCCTGAAAAATCACAAAACTCTTTTCAACATTTATAATAAGCACAATTATTAATAACTGAGCACCTATACTAAATTAGCACCAGATGCGTGACAATATATTTTAAATTGTAATACATTTTTAAAAAATTAGTTATTTCAAGCTTTTGATATGTAGTGTGTAGTACAACTTCTTGATATTTTTTGTAGAAACTGTGGGTTAGATTTAAAAAGGATGCATTAAATTAATCAATAATCAAAACTGTTACAAAAGATTTCCAATTCAAATAAATGCTGTTCTTTTGCATTTTCTATTCATCAGATAATCCTGAAAAATCACAAAACTCTTTTCAACATTTATAATAAGCACAATTATTAATAACTGAGCACCTATACTAAATTAGCACCAAATGTGTGACAATATATTTTAAATTGTAATACATTTTTAAAAAATTAGCTATTTCAAACTTTTGATATCCCCCCACCCACAATCCCTGCCGGTACAAGACTCGAACCCGCAACCTTTGGGTTACGAGTCCGATTCTCTAACCATTAGGCCACGACTTCCCCAATTGGATTTTTAATCCAATGCTGTTTTTCCACATTATTACCATTATTTTATTTTTATTTATTTATTTTGCAGCGTTTTGCAGGATATGAAGAGAAAAATTAACAATCTGAAGGACTATCACAGCAGTCTCATGGAAATGCTGAGCGACATGTTAGCTGAGCACTTCCCACTTCCTGATCCCCAAGGAAACGGCACAAAGAAAAAAAGAGTAGGTGCCACCTTCACCCTCTCAGTTAGATCAGAGAATATTGGATTTAGATTTTTTTTAGGTTGCTGCATATGAATATTGGATTTGGATTTTTCAGGCTGCTGCATATGATGCAGAGATTAACCTGATTTCACTGAGTGAGATTATCGAGGTATGTTCAGATACCCATCACAATAAAATATCTCTTTTTATATGATTACTTTGTTTTTAATCATCTTACCTGGAAGAACATTTGAAATAATAGAGTGGAAAATAAATTGTTTCCTGATACAAAGTGTTTTTTTTAATAACCCTATTTATTTAAGACATTTAATCATGCACATTTATCTTTTTATTGCAGAGATTGACCAATAAAACTTTAGAAACTCCTCATGACCCTTATGTGAGTACTGATGACACTTTCTGGCCACCATACACAGAAATGCTTCTTCGCAACGGTATTGCAACACGACATCCAGAAGATTGCAGTAAAATCCGTCTGGAAAATTTTTTTTGAATCTAAAGAGCACTTACCTGAATCTAATATGAAAATTAGATTTTGTATGTCTACAGTTAAATGTCAATGTCTATTTTTTTTCTTTCAAATTTGCTACATGTTTATATGAAACTTGGCCATTGTGGTATTTCATCGCAAATAGATGTATTTTTGAGTTGTGAGTCAAGTCCACAACTTAGAATGCATGTCTATCTTCTAAAGTGTTGGTGGCTATTTTTACTTTATACATGTCAAAAACTGATTTTTTTTTTAAAGTGATGACTTAAAGTAACCTAAACATACGTTATGGCCTCCAGTCGTGCTTCAATGACTTGCATGCCAATCTGGGTAATAAATTCAAAAAGGTTTACAAACCCACACCCTCACCACCATAGAATATTTAGACTATACTGCTCCAACATGTGAAATAAATAAACAATGCAAAAAACAAAACAAAAACATAATTAATAAAATAAAAACAATTTTGCTAGACTTTTCAGCCTGAATTGGATTCAGTGCTTGTTCGCTCCCTTGTTCGTTTTCAATTATTCCTTTGGCGCTACGCACTTGCAGTAAAAGGATTTATTTTTTCCTATTTGGAGCGCTACAATTTTTCTCATATTGTGTTAGAAACTGTACAATATACAGTCATCAAAATATCATCTCATAATTATAACATTGTCATTGTATTTTTGCCACGGTAATCTCCTGGCAACCACAGCAACAGGTTTTGTAAATTTAACATGAACAGAAAAAAAAAGTACCTTTAAAAATATTAAATGGAGTACAAGATGAC
>NW_015660638.1:0-878 GCF_001515625.1 Sinocyclocheilus rhinocerous | reverse complement strand
TAAAACCCAATTATAAATTCTTATTCTCTGCAACTTTAATAACAACCCTTCTCTCCACATCATATTGTATGCCTTTTCAATATGGTCTCACATATGGACGAACCGTGTAGCTCATATATCCAATTTTGGTACGTTCCGGTAAGTTTTTGCATTTGAAGGTTATTGCTACAGTTGTACTGATTTCTTTCCTGCCATTTCTATTGGATTGCAAACGCTTCACCTCCGTCACCATTTCGTTCATTATCTGTGTTTTTAATACCTCGTCTGATAAGGACATGGGCACCCCTGTGATCACTCCTTTAAGTTGCTTAAGTTCGCCTGGTACGTGACATTTAACTGCTGCACCACCAAACTCTCTGATTTTTAATGCAGCCTCTTGTTGCTTTTAGTCAACACAAAAAAAGGAGGACACGATTGTTTGATAAGTACCTTGTGATTTAATGTTACCAATCGACGTTTTGATTATTTTCGTAAATCTTATCGGATTGTTGATGGAACTCTTCATTAAATAATTATATTACTGTGGTATACTTAATTTGTTATATTATAGCAAGATATATAAGTAAATGTTCAGCTGTCTCTTCTGCATTACAATAACTGCACATAACCCATTGTGCTGCTGTTTTATTTGATAGAAGTTACCATTAAGTCCAGTATGACCTATACGTGATCTTCTTATAACTGATTCTTCTTAATATTGTTGTGAATCCTCTTTCTTTACCCACATTTCCTTCAATCTTATAGAAATGTCTTCCCTTTGTTTCTCTGTCCCACATTTGCTGCATAGATTAATCCTAGCTTTTCTAATAATTGTCTTAGTTTCAGATTAGCTCGTGGCTTTATTGCTATAATTACATCCCTTTATTAAGAATTTAGTC
>NW_015660637.1:827-1005 GCF_001515625.1 Sinocyclocheilus rhinocerous | reverse complement strand
CTCATGCCTTTTCGGGGGTGCTTAATAAACTGACAAACTTTAAATTCTAAGAACTGCGTGCTTTCATTACCCATATAGCTGCTATGTAGACTAGAAAACCTGTCAAAATAAGAGTCCCACCTTAGTAAAGGAGATCTCATACATATTTAAACTTACAAAAAATATTAAAATGTATACA
>NW_015660637.1:0-319 GCF_001515625.1 Sinocyclocheilus rhinocerous | reverse complement strand
ATTTACATGTATATACATTTATATATTTATATTTATATTATTATAATTTTTATTATATATAAATATATATAATATATAAACATAACATATTTTTCTTAAATATGTACATGTCTGTGTGTGTAATTATATATATATATATATATATATGTAATTCAATTTAATACAATAGAATAAAATATACAACAATAGATTTATAGTAGAATAATAGAAATATGTATGTATGTGTGTGTATGTATGTATATCTCATTATTTAATAATAATTATATAATATTATAAAAAACCAGTAATCTTGCAAAATGTTATTACAATATAAAATAAT
>NW_015660636.1:0-895 GCF_001515625.1 Sinocyclocheilus rhinocerous | reverse complement strand
GCGCCACCTACAAGCTGAGAGTAAATTTGCATTTTCATTCAGTCTATCTGCTGCTTTTGTTTTGTGCTGGAATGTTTTACATAGAATGGTCTGACTTAAGCTTTGTGAAATCATGCTGTTTTTGATTTAAATCTTTGAAATTATACAATTGTCATGTTATGCTGTTTGGAGGAACTCAGGAGGCACGAGGAAACGTTTAACAATTCTTTAATCCAGGAAACTCAGGGGAATCATCACAACAGGAGCTTGAGGAACACACATAGTACACAAGTAGACCTGACCAATACAGTTACCTCCGTGTTTTCCCCTCCGTTTGTTTTCCGGTTATTCTCTCAGTCCTTTTGTTTCCGTAGTGTCCCATGGATCCCCTCCTTCGCCCGGAATATGGAATTCCTGCTGTTCCATGAGCGCCACCTACTAGCAAAGAGTAAATTTGCATTTTCATTCAGTCTGTCTGCAGCTTTTGTTTTGTGCTGGAATGTTTTACATAGCATGATTTCACAAAGCTTAAGTCAGACCATTCTGTTTTTGATTTAAATCTTTGAAATTATACAATTGTCACGTTAAGCTGTTTGGAGGAACTCAGGAGGCACGAGGAAACGTTTAACAATTCTTTAATCCAGGAAACTCAGGGAAATCATCACAACAGAAGCTTGAGGAACTTTGAGGAATTTAATCCAGCATTGGTATACTGCTTTTGTTTTGTGCATGGAATACAGCAGGAATACAGCATTTCCTTGGTTACCGCTGTAAACAAAGCAGAGCTGCGCTTATAAATACTACTTTACTAATACTAGAAATCGCTCGAGGCCCACACCAGACTGTTCCTGTTTTTGGCAAGCCTCACTAACTACCCGGACGACGTGCTCTGTGCGTTCTACGACGCCAGTTTGAA
>NW_015660635.1:0-539 GCF_001515625.1 Sinocyclocheilus rhinocerous | reverse complement strand
CTACAATGGTCTGACTCCTGCCAACAGAATTGTTTGCTCACTAACTATCGCACTCCTCTCCACGACCAGCCCAGATAACAGATGATTCACCAGCTCTGGGAGTACCCTCTGAGTACCATGACCTCGCTGACGCTTTCAGTAAGACCAAGGCCTCACAACTTCCTCCTCACCGACTCGGTGACTGCGCTATCGATCTTCTTCCAGGATCAAGCCCATCTAGAGGTAGAGTTTTCCCACTATCGCAACCAGAATCTGAGGCCATGAAGGCATATATTGAGGAGGAGCTGTCAAAGGGGTTCATTAGACCATCCACCTCACCTGCGTCAGCTAGCTTTTTCTTTGTCAAGAAGAAAGAGGGAGGTCTCCGACCATGCATTGATTACCGCAGTCTCAATGATCTAACAGTCAAATTCCGTTACCCTCTACCTCTAGTCCCAGCAGCTCTGGAACAACTTCGCACTGCTAAATATTTCATCAAGCCCTACCTTCGCAGTGCCTACAATCTGATTCGCATTCGGGAGGGAGACGAGTGGAAGACG
>NW_015660634.1:337-555 GCF_001515625.1 Sinocyclocheilus rhinocerous | reverse complement strand
CGTGGCAACGCGGCACTCACCGGGTCCAAGTGACACCGGCCTGCCACCAAACCTTCACCCCGTGGTCAGACTTTGCGTTTCTCCGCGCAGGAGTGCCCCTAGAACAAGTCTTCAGACATACTGTGGTTTACGCGGATGCCTCAACCACCGGCTGGGGGACAACGTACCATGGACTTGCAGTGTCAGGGGTTTGGACGGGGCCCCAAACTGCACTGGCA
>NW_015660634.1:0-129 GCF_001515625.1 Sinocyclocheilus rhinocerous | reverse complement strand
TGGAGTCAGAAGCATCTGAGGTCGCTTCGTGCTGTTCACATTCCTGGGCTGCTCAACCGGGCAGACGACGAGCTCGAGCTGCGTTCCCGGGAGAATGGTGACTCCATCCCCAGACGGTCCAGCTGGTTT
>NW_015660633.1:284-513 GCF_001515625.1 Sinocyclocheilus rhinocerous | reverse complement strand
AAAAAAAATCTTGTTCCGGTTCCCAGACACACTGCCGCTCGGCCCACCACCAGCTGGGCGACCTCTTCCGCGATGGAGGATGGCGACGGCTCCTCCGAATTCGGGGCAGCCGGCAGGAGTCCCCCATTTCCCCTCCCCATCCAAAATGGCGGACGGCAGCAGGCGAACGGCGGCGACTCCTCCGCTCCCTCACGGACGGCAGCCGTCCCTCCACAGCCCAGGCGGCCGG
>NW_015660633.1:0-177 GCF_001515625.1 Sinocyclocheilus rhinocerous | reverse complement strand
ATGGGTGCAGCCTGCTCCGCCATGCTCGATGGCACCGCGAAATCACCACAGCGGCGAGGGATGTCTGGCAGCGTGTCCCTCCTTCCTCCCGGGTTTCGGCACCAACGTAACACAGTTTGTAGATCGGGAAGGAGGAGGCGGGAACCGGCAAACATTTAAACATAATTTTAATAATAA
>NW_015660632.1:693-908 GCF_001515625.1 Sinocyclocheilus rhinocerous | reverse complement strand
GAATTCAGCAGCTCTGCCCACAAGCCCTGTGCTGGATCTGTCAGATGGCGTTTAAGTGAAATATGTCAGTCACGTCATCAGTCCAGACTTAGAGCCTGATGTAAGCGCTTGCTACAGCCTCTTTTCACCCCAGAAACTCCCTTCATTTTGGTGGGGAGGGTTTTTATTTTCTTGTATTTTTTACTTCAGTGCTAAGTCATACTACAGTGGCCTAC
>NW_015660632.1:0-562 GCF_001515625.1 Sinocyclocheilus rhinocerous | reverse complement strand
ATTAGCAGACGCTTTTATCGAAAGCGACGTACAAATGAGGACAATAGAAGCAATCAAACCAACAAAAGAGCAACATTACAATACGCAGCACACGTAGCAAGTATTATTTTTTTTTAATAATAAATAAAAATAATGAAAAGTAGATAGAATAGAAATAGAATAGAGTGATAGTGTTAGAGGCATGCAGAAGTACTTAGTGTATTCTCTGAAACAAGTGACAGAAAGAGCCCTTGAATCACCTATTTTCTTAACACCTCTTCAGAGAGGAGAGAACACATCCTCCAGCAGCACTGCTGAGCAGCGTCTGGACAGATCCCATGCTGTGCAGGGACTCCCAGACCTGTCTTGCTTTACATATGTCTTGCCAAAAGTCGCAAGGTGTTAAGCAGAGGCGGCAAACTTAATTGATAATATCTGCCTCTACTCTGCCCACCTAGAAGCCCAGGACAGAAGCTGCCATTTGTTATTTCAGCAGTAATTATTATTATTATTATTATCTCATCGCACTGAATAGAAAAAAGCAAGAACAGAGTTTACCATGAATGCAATGTAATGAGTGCAT
>NW_015660631.1:750-961 GCF_001515625.1 Sinocyclocheilus rhinocerous | reverse complement strand
TACTACCTATACACATTTAAAAAATAAAGAGATTAAATAAAAATGGCAAATGCATACAACAAAATTTCAAAACTCAACATTTAAATGAAAAACAAAAAATAAAGCTAAAAACAGTTCAAAATATTAAAGAACAAAAGGTGTAAGAGTATAATAATGATTCTAACATAACACTAAGCCAAACACCAAAAAAAACAAAAAAACAACTACATAT
>NW_015660631.1:244-568 GCF_001515625.1 Sinocyclocheilus rhinocerous | reverse complement strand
ATATATATATATTTATAAACACAATAATTAATTAAATATATATATTATTTCATTTCCATTTAGTTTGCTGAAGTATTAAAATAACTAAAATTAAATAAAACTAAAAACTTAATAAAATACCTACACAGTCATAATAAATTCAGACATAATTTAACTAAAATTAAAATAAATAACAAATACAAATACAAATCAAATGACAGTAGTTTATCAGTAATCCTAAAAAATAACACTGAGCCAAACACACATGCTAAAAAACAGCAACTTACTTACACATAGTAAGAAATGGTTATAAAAACTGAAACAGAAGCGAAACAAGTAATAGGA
>NW_015660631.1:0-120 GCF_001515625.1 Sinocyclocheilus rhinocerous | reverse complement strand
CTTCACACGAGGAGGCCTTCACGCGACGGCTGCCGCGGTAAACTAAGCTTTTTTTTACCCGTCTAACAAAATACAAAATTAATTCAGCTGGACACACTTTCCTTATTTTCTCCACAACAA
>NW_015660630.1:312-530 GCF_001515625.1 Sinocyclocheilus rhinocerous | reverse complement strand
AAAAAAAAAGTCAAATAATAGTGTTCCTATTGGTCAGTGTTAGAGAAACTCAGCTTAGTCTGACAGTTAACCTGCTTTAGACCAGGTTAGTGTCCCAGCATACGTTGCCACAGAAGTTGATCTATGTTAAATTTGCTTTATGGAACCAAATCATTTGACAATGAGTCAGACTAACTGAAATAAGCCTGGCTTATTTGGTAAACTTGTTTTATGAATTT
>NW_015660630.1:0-148 GCF_001515625.1 Sinocyclocheilus rhinocerous | reverse complement strand
TTAATGTATCGTATCGTTGGCTATGCATCGAGATGCGTATCGTATCGGCCTCAGTCATGAGATGCACATCCCTAATATATATACATACTTATATACGTTGCTTATATACGTTTATAAACATCTCTACTGTCACTTTTGATGAATTTAA
>NW_015660629.1:0-506 GCF_001515625.1 Sinocyclocheilus rhinocerous | reverse complement strand
AGCAAAAAATAGACTCGACGCCAAAACCGCTGCCGAGCTGCTGCGCAGCGTCCTGTGTAAAAGCACTCATTCACGTCCGGTGTAAAAGCACTCATTCGTTAACATGCATACCGGGAAAAAAATGCGCACTGCTGCTCTGCTGCAGCGTGCGGTGTATCAGGCGTCTTTCGTTAACATTCACGCCGATGTGCGGTGCGGTGTGAAACAGGTTTTACAATACACACACGCTGCCGTGTGCAGCTCTGCTATGCTCTTTCACACGCGGTCATATCCGTGTCTCAGAGCGGCTCACAGTAAATGCTGCTGCTCCACGCGAGTTTAGACCATTACACCAATATCGTGGCATTAAAATGTAATATTGTACAACACTGAAACGCTATATTATTATTTTTTTCGTGTACAACCAACGAACTTAACATAAGCTGAAAGTAGCAAGCTAACATTAATTGTGGGGCTGCTGTTCAGTATAATAGTTTTCAAGAACATTATGTAAATTGGTAAACTAT
>NW_015660628.1:1856019-1859594 GCF_001515625.1 Sinocyclocheilus rhinocerous | reverse complement strand
TACCACTCATGTGGATTTTAGAAGGTGCGCAATATGAGCACTTTGACCATAATCTTTGGATTTTCTTAGGGTTCTATTGTCACGCACAAAGCCTGCATTTATCTTAATTACATTTACCTGCTCTAACAGTCTAAGAGATGCTCGTGTTCACCCCGTCTGATGTTCTATATTTATCCTTAATCTGACTAACTTGCTATGAATGGTTTTTAAAAGTAATTGATTTTTTTTTCTATGCTCAGATGTGGTCTAGTGACGGCTCCACATCCTTTAGAAAGTGAGAGTGTTCATGAAGAAGCACTTACTTTCTACTAGTGCTGTCAAACGATTAATCGCGATTAATCACATAAAAAATAAAAGTGTTTGTTTACATAATATATGTGTGTGTACTGTGTATTATGTATATATAAATACACACATATACAGTATATATTTTGAAAATATTTACATGTATTTACATGTATATATTCATATTCATGTAATTTATATTATATATAAATATATTTAATATATAAACATAACATATTTCTCTTAAATATATACGTGCATGAGTGTGTATTTATATATACATAATAAATATACACAATACACAAACATATTACGTAAACAAAAACTTTTATTTTGGATGTGATTAATCGCGATTAATCGTTTGACAGCACTACTTTCTACTCAAATGTCTTACGTAAGTGGAGAGAATAATGCAATAAATATCATCAGAACAGGCAATGACATCATAACACTGCATACGGGGGAATAATTTTGTTTTTTGACATTGAAAAGTTGGAGATGTTGTGAAGTTTTAAAGAAATAAAAAAGGTAATTGTGACTTTTTATCTCAGAATTGTATGAAAAAAGTCTGAATTGTGAACTTTATAAACAATTACGAGAAGAAAAATCCAAACTGTAAGATATAAACTCGCAAGTTATAGTTACAGTTATGGTTTATATAATATTAACTCGCAACAGGGATTTTTGTCTTGCAATTCTTAGTTTATATCTTGCAATTTAGACTTTTTTCTCAGAATTGCTAGAAAAATGAAAAGTCGAATTATATATAAGTATACTTGTATACATATACAGTATATGTACTTGTAAAGCTAAAACTGAATATTGATTATTTTATATGATATAAATACATGTAAGACAACAGTGCTCCCAAAAATTGTTTGAACTCAACACTCAAGTGTTTGAAAAGTCCGATCTGAAGTTCACACAGGTGTTCATGCTGATGTTCTGCTAACATCTGACAAGCAGAAAGTCGTAGTGTTGTATAGTATGTATTTTTTATCATTTAAAATGCTTTTTTGCATGGCATTTTTTTGCATGAAAAGTTTGCTTATGCTATTCTTATGCTGTATTAATATATTGTGGTCTTCTGGGGCAGGTACCAGCTTCACTTGCTTGTGCAGTGCAATTTTCAAATAGTGCCACAGATTGTCAGCTGGACTGAGATCACAGCTTCGAGTAAACCATTGTAACACATTCATTCATTTAAACTTTTTGTTCTCGAGCCACTCTGATGTTAATTTGGCCTTGTGTTTGTGATGATTATCATGATAGAAGAACTTTCACATGGACCTTCTGTTTATAGCAGACTGAAACAGGTCCTTTTGCAGAAGTTATTTGTATTTTGCACCATTCATTCTTCTTTCTGTTGTAACAGGATGTCCAGATGAAAAACATGATGCAACCACAGCCAAACAAAGGCTTTGTGCACTTGTACGATGGCACAAGTATAGCTCCTATGTACTTGAAATCTTCAAAACATTTTGTCTCAATAACATAAGACAAAATTGGTAAAATGTTTCAACATTAGATCAAATCATGCTGAAACAAAACTGTATTATTTGCTTATTTTTGTATGAAGCAATATTCTAAAGTTGATTGGTTCTTGCGCAGTCTTATTGTTGCAATTTCTCCTTTTCATTTTCCTCTTTACTGTCTATGGAATAATGGCATATTTGCGTAATTCTTGCATAAAGCTCTTGATAATGGTTAACAGTTTGATTTAACTTTGTTGTAAAGTTACTGAGTTTTGTAGCTCTTTTAAAGTGACCGTTGCACTGTCTTTGGGGTTTACTGTAAGTGAAACTTTAAACACTTTACTTGCATTTCATATGCTTTCTATGTATATAAAGTCTCTTTTGTAAATTTTATTTGATGTGGACACCAAAGTGGGACATCTCGTCTTTGACCCTATTGCTTATTTAAAAAGCAGACTTCATTTGCACAACTGTTGAACAGTTGCACAACTTTAGATCCAAACGGATAAACAATACATTGACATTTTTGCTTTTATCATACAGGTCAGTGGAGAACTGACAGGAAGATGGAGGGAGGGAGGGGAGTGAGCGAGAGAATGGGATCAGGACATCATGACCCAGGTTAGATTCAAACCCAGGTCTTATTGAGCTGCTCTTTATATCCTCTGTATATCGTGAGCATTGCATCCTGTGTCACAGCACCAACCAGAAGCAGTTTTTATGTTTATTTAACAAAGTTGTCAGTCGTCAGCAAGATTTGACTTTGTGACTAAATCTTTTCTTACTAATGTAAGAAATATTCCTCTGAGCCACATCAGCTCAAATCTGACAACTGCCACAGATTTTGGGGAGTTGTTTTCGAAAAATTATGTAGTTATTTGAATTAACTACAGTTGCCAATTGTAAGACAATTTTTCATTTTAGGTTCTGCTATGGGAAATTTAGCGTATTTTTAGCATTCAACAAAGTAATTTAATTTATAAAAGTGTTTGAAGCTATTTTAATTTAAGTTTCAGAACTTTTAATTCAGTAAAATTATACTTTTTTTCTCTGAAGGGTCTGAATATAGTCTAGTAATTTATATGAGAGTTTAAGTGCTATATTTAATGAAGATGCTTAATTACAGTATATTGAGAAAGTTTTCTAGTTTTACTTTACAGGTTCTAATAAGTTTCTTAGAAGATTGCACAATCCAAACAGGTTCCACTAAAAGCATTACATCACTTATTTTCCTATTGGTTATTAATATTCAGAATGAGTCCTGCTGTCATTGCCCTGAATAAGCCATCGGAGAGAAATGACACTCAGGAGACTACGCTCTCTGAGCATGATGAGTCATTACCACACGTATTTTTTAATTAGCCAGCGCCGGAGGCTAAGGCACACCTCTCCGACCTCATGCTGTGAAACATACAAAAAAAGGAAAGAAAAAAGTAAATGAACGAGGTCACTGAAGGTTCATTTTCATGAGGTAAATGAAATCATAAAAGTTATGCAGATTTTCATTACTGGAGGCTACAAATTACTGGAAGTCTTTGGTAAAGCTTTTGGTATAAGGCTTTTTACAAGGTCATCAAAGACTAATACAAATCAGACGACATGACTGTACTATTGACAAATAAGAAAAAAAAAGTTAGTGCATCTAGTTGATTTTGAGTACTTAAAGGGGTCATATGATGTTGCTAAAAAGAGCATTATTTTGTGTATTTGGTGTAATGAAATGTGTTTATGCGGTTTAAGTTTAAAAAAACACATTATTTTCCACATAATGTACATTATTGTTGCTCCACTATGCCCCGCCTTTCTGAAATGCGT
>NW_015660628.1:1802977-1855993 GCF_001515625.1 Sinocyclocheilus rhinocerous | reverse complement strand
TCAGTGGCAAATCCTTTAATATAAAAAACGTACTTACAGGCTGTGAGTCAGAAGCGCCAGACTGTCCTTGCAAAGTTGGAACTGCCCCACTTTGAAGAAACAGCCTTTGTGCCACAGACACATTGTAGGCTACTGTTTCAGGAAACAGTCCTCATCCTCCATAAAATGCGCTGCACACATCTGAATATTTGGTTTGAACTGTTCTGGAACAGTGTTGTAAATACAACTTAACCACTGATTTCTAGTTGTGTCCTCTTTTGGAAGGCCAAACAAAGTAGTTTCGCTTTCACAACGAAACACACAGCGTCTCCACAACATGGCAGCGGCAGCAACAGCGAGAATAAAAGTTACGCCTTCTTTCTTTGCATGAACATTTGGGCGGCGTTATGCAAATCTTCCCACACAGTGACGCAGACGTGGGGGCGAGTTTAAACGAGGCGTTTTAGGAGGGCGTGGACAAGTCTTAACTTTTATAAAGAATATCTCTTTGGATTTGAGACTTTAGTCTTTGCAACTTTACAGATCTTCTTTATGCACCAAGAGCTTGTAACACTTCAAAGAGAAAGGAAAAATTTAAATTGCATCATATGACCTCTTTAAAGTAAATGACAACACTTATCAGACTGAATATTCAAAAAACATTGAAAATATAATTTATATAGACAATGATTCCAATTTTCTACATTTACATTTAGTCATTTAGCAGACGCTTTTATTCAAAGTGATTTACAAATGAGAATAACAGAAGGAATCAATTTCCAATTTCTTAATTACAAATGATTTTGATCATTTTTGTGAGGATTAGAGTAAAAACTGTCTGTAAATTGTAAAGATGTATAAAATTTGAATCAAAAGGCTTAAAATCTGGGACAATATTTTTTAAGTTTCATAATAATTATTATTATTCCTTAAACAACTGATTTCTCTACAAAAATTTTATCAGTTATAGGTTTGGGATAGATCAGGTGCATTCTCATGTAAGGAACTTATATACATATATATTAATTTATATATTTTTCAGAATGTATCAAACATGAATACAAAACATGTTTTAAAGTAGAAATTTTTAATGATTTCTCCTTTTCATCATGCTAGACATCACAAACAGCGCTCGTGAAAACAGCCTTGAAAAGAGCCTCCAGGCTCACAGATCTCTGCCATGAGAATAAGAAAATGCTTCCCAAAAAGGTTCGGCGGCAGTAAACTTTTATCCAATTAGAATGCAGCGTTGATGCTATTAGTCACAGTCTTAGTTTGTGTGCTTTCCGTGTGATATAATCTCAGCACTCACAGCCCCATCTTTACTCTATTAAATTGAAGTGTTCAAGGGAAACAAAACACTGATGGCGGAGCGCTACTGGAGGAAGTTTGCTGAGTGCTTCTGTCTTATCTGTGCTTAACAGGCCATGGTGTTAATGTGCGGGTCGTGGCAGATATTGCAACTTTCTGCTGATCTGTCTCCAGGTTTCATAATTTTCTTTTATAATGACTACAGCTAGATTGGTGGCAGGGACAGCTGGTCTGAGAACATCCCAGCTTGTGCCAAGAGCAATGCTCAACGCAAAATTTCCTGTTTACCTCAGCAAACTTTCAATATGCAACCTGCTAATCTTTAGCCATAACCTAAACCCTCATAAAAGACCTTTATTGAAGCCCCTGTGCTTAATACTTTGTTAAACTTGCAATACTACACAAGCATATAAGCTAATGAGCTATTTGAAGTTAAAAACTGCTGCTTTTCTTTCTTGAGTTAGAGGAGCTGTACAAAGTCCGAGAAGTCAAGGAAGATGGGCAGACTTAACTTCTCTAGAGACGTAAAGCATTCAGGTGTATCCAATTTTCCAAACTGGTCCACACAGCTGGGTTGAAGGAACGTTTCCCCCCCTCTTTTAATCTCTTTAATGTTGCAGTAAGCTGTAACTTTACAACTTTGTGTACAACTTTTTATTATTTAGATATTAAATAAATATTAAATATTTTTTCTATTTATTCAGATGCTGTTATTCAGTTTGGTCCAATTACATTTACATTTTCTGGTCTTTGCCAGGGTGTTGCTATGCAGTTACCAAATGATTCTGAATGGTTGCTAGGTGATTTTCTACTTTCCCAAGTTGAGCCCATCCCAACTCTATATTATCTACGATATTCTGGTTATGTAAGTACATTTTCTGACTGATTTTTACCACACACCTTTTTACTACCACACAATTTGAGATACTATTAATGTCTGTAGCATAATTGGTAAATGAGTTCTGCACAGAAATGTAAGCAATAGTATGTATGAGCAATAGTAATAGCAAGCACCACTAATTACATTTAGCATGCGCTTTACCAAGCGACTTACTATGAAGGTAAAAAAAAATGTTAAAGGGATAATTCACAAAAAAGTCAATAACGATAATAAGATGATGATAATAAACAGTATCATAATTTTAGAAAAAAAAATTTCCAGCTGATGAATGATAGAAACACTGACATTTAATCAGACTTCATTCGACTTTAAAGAACTTGATCATTTAAACCAATTTAGTTAGGTTTTAGCTACACAAAGTATTTGAGTGGATTTATAGTTTATGAAATAATCTTTTTTTTTTTTCTTTTTTTCTTCAATTGCCAGGACAAGTAGCTAAAATAAACAAGCCATTCTATTCTAGGCCTCAAACCCTGAGAAGCACAGCAATTGCAAGTTCTAATCATGCGAGACTGAAAGACTAAAGTGGGCAGGCCATTGGCAACACTTTAAGTCTATAACAGTTTCTTTAATTAAATTCATGACAGAATTTCCGGAGGTTAAAAACAAGTGGAGCAGCAGCATTGTGGATGCGCTGGAGGGGATGTGTGGTAGATGCAGGTAGGCCCTAGGTTATTAAAAACCCAAAGGCGAAGAATAGAGCTCCACTAATGACAGGATTAAGAATAAGAGCCATTCATCTTACGCAGATTTGCCCCACTGCATTTCTGCACTCTGCGCTAACTGCACTAGCTTTAATTGGCCAAGACTGGAGCCGAAAGATCCTCAATTAGATACTCAGTAGCGGATCTCCTGGGTTAAAGAACTGGTGCAGAACAAAAAAACAGGCTTTAGACGTGCGGAAGTAAGAACAAAGAGAGGAAACAGGCAAAGGAACCTGAAAGCCCCGGCCTTGACACGTACACACACTTTCATCATTAAAGGAGAACTCAGAAAAAAGGGTCTTCTTGACATCGGAGCTGAGCGCATGTGGATTCCCACCAGCTTCTGCGAAAACTTGGGGGTCCGACTGACAGGTTTGTCTGATTAATGGACGACTTTCTGACTCTCCATCTTCTCTGTATGTTATCCGTTATGACTTTGAAAAGACCCTCACGGAAAGAGGTAGAGACACATCATTGTTAGTGTGTGGATTAGGACCTCAAGGTGAAGGAAGGGAATGGACTGCGTCCAATAGCGTGACAACCTTAATGAGATCATACTTCATCATTGACTTCAAAGCTGACACGAACCACATGGTCCTGGTAGCACACATCAATGGCTCATAGTCCTGCAGAGTGCTCTTTATCCAACATTATAAGCAGTCAAAAGACCATGGAGAGAATGGAGTGGGATAAGATGACTCAGAATGTATGCTGTGACATTTCAAAACTACACCGTTTGACACAGGAGATCAAGGTTTGTCTGATGAGCTTAGGCAGGTAGCCCCTGCTGGTGGACACTGTTACTACATCATTCGGGCAAAAAGCATGCTTGCATTCAACAGTACCCTGGACCCAACTAAATACTGGTTTTGCAAAGCACACACAATATTCATTTATTTATTTAGAGAACTCTTGACAAAATAAAATGTATGTTTTCCATGTCTGTCTTGAGATTTAATAGAAATTTTAACTGTTTTCTTTGCTACTGGGGGATATTTTTGGATTATTGGCAAAACATCCAATGCTTTTTCTTCAGAAATACACAATTGTTAAACATTGATATGATTTTAATGCACTTTTATTATCCCCTTTCTTAAATATTTAGATTTTCTGAAAAATAGTCATCATTTACTCACTCTAATGTTGTGTTGACCTCTGTCTTCTGTGAAACAGAAAAGGAGATATTTTGAGAAATGTTTTTTTTCCATACATACAGTCTAAGTTAAAAGTAACTAAAACTGTTTCAAAATATATTTTTATGTTCCACAGAAGAAAATCATACATGTTTGGAACATTGGAAAAACATGAGGGTAAGTAAATAAAAAAAGCTGAAAAGAAAACTAAGGGCAGGAAAACACCAAATTGTATTCCTGTTATTATTGAATTCTAATTGCAGGCTGAATGTGCTTACTTTTTCCACACCGAAAGTGTCGCAAAACGTGCAAGAATCAACGTAATGTCATTTTGCAGGGAAGTCTCTACATGCATGTTTTTTCAACGAGCCTAGATCGACTTTTTTTGTGTGTTTTGGCTTTTACATGAAACATTTTGAACCTACTATGCAACAGTGGTTGTTTGGTTAAAATTATTCCTCAAATCCTAAACTTCTTGAGATTTTTAGCTCTAGTTTTTGAATGATTGTAGGTATTCAATCATCTGATGTTGGCATTTTGAGTAGACTGCGTTGTTTATTTCTTATTATGTACCCTTTTCATGCTCCTGTATGACCAAGATCTTAACAAAGCTGTTATATTTTAAAAATCTGATCTTTTTTTTTTTGAAAGCCACATAATTTGTCTTTGACAAGCAAAGTGTGCTTCACAAGTCATGTCTCTGTTAAATTATAACACAGATTCTTTTTCACTTACAGCCAATTTGCATGCATAAAAATGTCTAAAATATTCATAACTATGTAAGTAGGTCAAAAGGTGGACACAGTATTAATCGCCTTCCCCAAGCTTGCGTCCCCAGCCTGTGCATGTGAGCGTGAGTGTGGTAGCCCTGTGTTCTGTGTTGATTTGTTGCACATTAATTCAAGGAAATGTCAGGAGATATTGACCCAATACGTAGTATAAGAGGTCATAATGACTCGGCTGTACAATGAATACACAGCTGTTGGTATCTTTGCAGTGTAATCGGCGAGGTCAATGCCCAGTTGCCTGGAGATTGACGAGAGGGGTTTGATTTCTGTTATCAGTATGTATGATAAGTGAGGGCCACGCTGACGCTGAGCAATAACTCCTTGATTACATAGCGCGTCTGTCATCACAATTTGAAAGTGACTCTAACAAGCTCAGCAGCGAGCTGGGGAATACACTCTTTTATGAGCTCGGAGCCTAGGGAGATGCAAGGTAATGAGCGCGCGTCCAGTGTCACACACCACGACGTCGATCAAAGTCAAGGCAACCATGGCAACGCTACATCTCCAATAGCATGCCGCCTTGCCTTTTCAAATGCTCTAATCACATTTAGAGAGGATAGGAGTTTAATCATGCTGCAGGTGGCACTGTTGAGAATGAATATTTCTAATGGCAGATGATATGATATTTCACGGCATCCCACCTGACGTGTCTTAACTAGGTGTGATGCGACAAGTTTCCAATGACAGGCAATTTTTCTGTCCACGCTGAATGCAAAAATGCTGCGTGATGTGAGACAGTCTCAGATAATCCGAATATATTTGAAGGTGAGTAAATGATGACCAAATTGTCATTTTTGAGCGAACTATTGCTTTAGGACAAATTGTGTTATTTTCACACAGCCGAAATAGAAATAGTCTGCTTTGGACTACAGTTGCCATGCTGCAAGTTCAAACTGTCTGGGAGCTAAACTGACTAAGCCTTCCATTTTGCTGTTCTTCTGACCATCAAAGAGAATTAGTATTGTCAGACACTCAGCCTATTAGTTTAAGCCCTTCTCCCAAAAATCATCTCTCATGAATGCAAGTAGGGCAGCCTTCTGAATCTGATGAGAATGGGCAAGAAAAGTGCTATAAAGTGCATGAGGGAGAGAGAGTCTTTGCTTAGAGACAGAAACTTTGATCTCTCTGAGGTTCCCGCATTTATGCATTACATCTGTGCATTCCATTCCATCCCATCCATTATATTGATTTATTAAAATTCATTGGATTGAATGAATATTTGGAACATGTTGGATACTAAATAAAGCTGTCTGCTTCTGGACAAATCATAAACTTGAAACAAATTACCAAAATGAGTAAAGGTGCTTTCCTAGCAACCATGATATATCTACATTGGTTTGTACAGTAGCTCATATATCTGTCACAAAATTCTAGACTTTTCTGCACAGACAACAAAATCTTTGTATGTTTTTAAAATGGCCAGCATGACTTCATGAAATGAACAACCAGACATCTGAGGAAGCTGTGATCTGGATGCAAGTATTTATGCATTAAATTTGTTAATTCATCTATGCCTAACAAACCCGTATATCTCATTAAAACAAATAGCTGCTGCTTACAATTAGACTGAATAGGATTCAGTTGTTCAGCCTCCAATGACTCCATTGGAAAATTAATCACAAAACAGAGTGCCTTTGCAAGGTCTCGATTCAATTTTTTACATAGGGTACACACCCAAACGAGTAAGATTCCATGTCAGTGGCAGTTTTCAGATTGTGATCACTTACCTTCATTTAAAAACACTCCAGGTCAGCTAAAATACTATTTTTATCATGTAATGCTTTTACAAACCGTGATACCATTGCAAGTTTTGAGCCAGTCGCATTCAGTAAATCATGAAGCAGACTCGATAAACCAAGCACCACTGAGCTCTGTCCAGCGTTCTGAAAAGCTTTGCTGTATATTGATTTCAACACTTGGAATGGCTTCTGTCATTACCGTTCATACGAGTTCAGACTGCGCTATTTTAATTGTTGATTTATGCAGTGTGCTCGTTTATACAATGTGCGAATTAATGCAGTTTTGGGGGCTATAAATGAACTATTTTCATGGAAATATTAATTCATGGGCTTGACGTAGCCTCCAAAACTATTTTTCACGTTTAACCGTTTTTTATGTGTACGTGTGATATGTTAATCTTGAGGTGAAGTGATAATTATAGTTCCTATTATATTTCGCCAATGTATAGCCTGCAGTCAAACAACGAAACGTTTCTAACGGGAAGCTCTATAGCGGCGTGTTGTTGCTATGGTTATTGCCTCAGGCGAACGCAATTCGCAAATGTCTATTTTTTGAGCAGGTGAAACTGCGACAATTTCGGTGTCTGAAAAGTTTGAGAACGTTAATAAAATCCCTAATGTTATACATTCAATTAAACCAGTTGAATCTGTAAGACCCCTCAACTGTTTGATTTGATTGACAGCCCTGGGGAGGAGAGTTAAAGCGATTAGAACCCCCAACCCATAATTCGCAACCTGGCTTGGACACGTGCGTCAGACGAACATTTTTGGCCGTTACGTCGCGTCTCATTGCCTTGCGCCATAAGCGTTGAGTCTTAAGACGTTGTTGTTGTCAAGTTAAAAAAAAAAACAGTTCAACTTCAAAACACCTGCGATCCGTTCCATTGCGTTGCACTCCGTCTTGGCGTTTTTTACGTAGGAACGCGTCCATTCTGAACGGCCCCTTTACAGAACAACAGCTTTTACTTTTTTCATTCCACTCGTTTCCGTCTTTGTCCTACATTTGTCGCTTGCTTAAAATCTCATTCGCATCGCATGAGACAGCGCTGTGCCGATAGGCTCGGTGGTCTGGTCTCACTTGGATCGGAAGCAGTCGCAAAGGATTAGCCCAACTCTGAATACTAATTTCCTCATGCTCTTTGGTATAAGACGGCCTTGGTACAGGTAGAGAGCCAAAATATTTCCCACAGAACAGGGAAACAGACCCTCACGAGCTACCTATGACCGGTGCGCCGAATCCAATGAAGCAGATGTGTAATCGATGAGTGAATATCGATACGAAAGACCATTGCGCTATTGACACATAGAGTTGACTACAGACTAGAGAGAATTTTCGTCGCCTCTTATTTAATGCAACTTGAAGCCTTACCTTTTAAGATGACAATTAAGCCTCCTGTCAAGGTGTTGTGATGAGAGAGTGTTGGTCTGTAGATCTCATTTACTTCAGAACTGCAAAATCCAGCACTGCGGACGCAGCAAGCAGCAAATGCCCGCTGCTGGAACAAGCCACTGCGGCAGCTACAAATCTCCTGGTCCGAAGGAGCACGCGGTGATTAATTTGAGTCTAAGCGTGATGGAGAGTTCGTATTTTTTCCACCTTCCGTCCCGTGTTTATCCCGCTCTGAGCCAGAGTGTCTATACTTCTCACCACCAAGCGGTGGACTGAGCAGCAACCAGTCAGATGCTGTCAGACACACACACATTCATACAGCGAGATGTGTGTGTGGGGAGGTGGGGGTGATTGACAGGTTGTTATTATTTCCCACTGTGGGGGAATTAGATTATTGTGGCATTATTTGGGGGTTTTCAGATTAGAAATTGTTAACCAAAATCATTTTTCAAATTGTTCAGTGATTACACTGTTCATACTTTATCCAGGGTGCGAAATAAGATGGGGTTTCTGGAGGATCGAGGCTCCGACAAATTGTTGGGGCGTCTTACAACTTAGGCTACATTAGTTCAATTCTACACATATTATTATATTATATTATATATCCTAATATGTGTGCGTACAATGTATATTTATTAAATAGCCTATATAGACGAACACATATAGTATATATTTTGAAAATATTAATATGTATTTGCATGTAGCTTATATATTTACATTCATATAATTTATATTATTTATAAATATATTTAATATATAAACATGACATGTTTTTCTTAAATATATACATGCACGTGTGTGTATTTATATATACAAAATAAATACACAGTACACACATATATTATGTACACAAAGACTTTTATTTTGAATGCGATTAATCGTTGCCCAATATATTATTATATTATATTATATTATTGTCACGACACGGTGTGTGGAGGCAGGCAGGACGACGACGACGACAGAAAAACAAACGAGGGGAAAGACGCCGCTATACTTTACTTAGGGTCGGTTATTCTGTCACGACACGGTGTGTGGAGGCAGGCAGGACGACGAGGACGACAATGATTCCAATAATGACTTTTAATGTAGACACAACAAGGCAGATTCAGGTAGGTGAGACACACACACACACACTCGGGGTAACATTCACAATAACCGACAACTAAAGCTCAGACAGACAGGATTAATATAGGGTGGATAATTAGTGGCAGACAGGTGAGCACAATGAGGGTAATTAACTAATGATTAGTACGGGCTAAACCAACAAAAGGGGAAGAAACCACAATAAACAGTCCACAGGGGCGTTACAATTATGTAGGCCTACGTTTTAAATGAACTTTTAAACAGGTTTTCTACCAAAAAAAAATATTGCACTTTCCTGCAGAAATGTTCGCGTGTTCTTCACACTCGTAGCTATGGCAAAAGTATGTTGCTCGAACAAGTTCATTTAGGATCAGTATCGAGTGTTATGTTGACAAAACATATAGGCTATTGCCATTATGTATCACTTTATTAGAGATTCAGATATGAGAAAAAACTTAATAAAGTAAGGATAGTGGTGTCGCTTTGCGTGGGAAAAACTTAAACTCCAAGAAATACCATTAGAAATTCCGCCCAAAGTCATTGTATAACTTGCAGGCTGTTAGCAATTAATCCAGTCTTTGAGGTATTGATATTTTTCTTGTTATTTTGGTTTAACATATTTGCATGTTTAAAGATAATCTGCATTGCACAGGTAGTGATTGGAGGAATGTGGAAATAATTGTAATGTGTGTGTGTGTGTGTGTGTGTGACATAGGTATTACATGTTACATATTACATAATATTAATATATTAATTAATAGTAATATTACATATTACATAGGTATGAGATAGGTTTTACAATGTGAAGGTGGTTTATGAGGACACTGCCTATGTCCCCGTAATTCAGAAGGCTTAAAAAACATACTAAATGGTGTTTTTTTTTTTTAGTTAGTTCTGGTAGGTCACGTTGGTCAAGCTTGTATCAGCTGACTCTCAGCTGATCCATGTCTAACTATAGGAATACGACACCCATCTCATCATTCATATATAAGGTCCTCCAGTATTATTTATCAGCAGCTTTTGCATTGCTCAATCGCTAATTACCCTCCTCCATCCCCAGCTCTTCCTATCGTCCAGTCAGGATTCTGCCTTCTGATTCTCCTTTGAATCAGACTAATTTCTAAAATGTGTACATTAAAGTATTGAAGGTTAATAATATCTGCAATACATTTATGTTGGTTCTGTTCTGTTTACCCTAGGGGTTATCACTACGCTCCCTGCTCTTATTCATGCTAGGCTGCATGGATGCGCAGGGAGTTTGTGTCCAGGGCTTCGTAAGCATCGTAAGCTTAAGTACATCGTAGACCCATTAAAACCAATGGAGCTATGATCAACTTAGGCATACGATGTTTTTGGGAAACGCAGCCCAGAACAGAACCATACCACCAATTCAAACTGTATGCTAACTGTCAATCATCTTTGATGATAGTGGTCCTGACAGAACTAAAACTGTACAAAGTTTCCTGTGAGGTGTAGGCTTAGGTGTAGGGTTAGTGTAGTAGGGCAATAGAAAATACGGCTTGTACAATATAAAAACCATTATGCCTATGGAGAGTCCCCATAAACCATAAAAACGTGTGTGTGTGTGTGTTCATCACTTATCTCCCTTCTACTCATATGATGTCACAGTTTGACATTTTTAAAGTCAACATGAAAAACAAAATTGACCCTATATAGTCTTGAATAATCTTATTGTGAATTACATGTATAGTTTTGTTATTATTCACTGGTATTCATTATTCAGAAGAAAAAAAAACTTTGTAATCTTCTTACTTTTCAATTCTTTCCCTGCAATCATCAATCAAAATGTTCAAAATCTGATTCCTAATGTAAAAAATTTAAGTTCCACTCGATGTTTTGTCTCACCCTTTTGGTTTATGACTTTTACTGCCTCCGTCAGATGCTGAAACAGTTTCTGCAACTGTACAAATTTCATGAATATTTTACAGAGTATTGTTTTGTTTGTCTGTTACAAAACAACTCACCGGAACATTGTAGTCACATTGTTTCTCACTGTACTGACAGCAATTAAGGGTCAGCTCACCCCCTTTGAAAATTACACGCTTCCTAACTCAAGTTGCTTTTACTCAGGATTTAAAAAAAACGAGCTAAACCCAGAATTATGCACAGCGTGAAAAGCCCTATAGTTTCAGAGAAAAAGGTACAAAAGTTGTCACTGAAGTAGTATCTTTTCAAAAGGTACTAAAATGTACCATATATAGTTTTAAGGTACTAAAATGTACTCTCTAGGGGTAAATAACACCTTTTTTTCTTAGAGCGTGGAGTCTTTGATAGTGACATTGTACATCTCTTAACTGTAAATGATGAGTTGTGCCCTCTGTAACACCCTCTTCAGCTGACCAACACTCTCTTCAACACCTCGAAAGAAACAGTAGTGTTAGTTCGTCTGGTGCTATGTGTTGCAGTTTATGGAGGTTTAGAGCATCAGAATGTGAAGCAGAGAACTTCATTTTAAGAAATGTAATTTCTTGCTGCATTACTATCGACACGACAGCACTTCACCTCAAGCCGAGGCTCATACATTTTTTAACAAACCAATAAAAGTTGGAGTTTTACAGAGCCTTCTCATTGTAATCTAGAAAATGTTTTAAACTCTATTTTTATATACCTTTTGTCCCCAAGGGCATTATAGTTTTCACATTTATTTGCGATTGTAGATCAAATTCGGAGCAGACAGCAACCAGACCTCACTATCAAATAATTACTTTGAAAGGTCATAAAAGGTGAGAGGAGTTTCAAATGCGGCTGTTGGCTGTAAGAGAATTTCCCGAAATGTGTGTTTGGCTCATGTTCAAACATCTTTTGAATTATAGACTTAAACTCACAATTGCTTACCTATTTTTAAACTAACACATTCATACATCAAAATGAGTGATGACTCCCACTTGGAACTCGTTCAGTCAGGAACACAGTCCTTAAAATGTGTTCAGTTCAAAACGGCGAAGCTGATAGTTTATCAATCCGAGTCATAAATGTCTACTTCTGAAGAACAACTGGAGAAATTTATAACCCTCGAGCAGCCGTGTGCATGTCTCTCAATTCCCTCACCCAAACACACAGTCCAATCACAGGAGGTGATGTTTACGGTGCTCCAAAAATATCAGTGCATTTCCCAGTACAACCTCCTCTACAGGAAAACAATAGGCATGTTCAAGATCCCTGGGACTTTTAGAACTTGTTTATCTCTGCTGACTAGCCCCAGAAGAGACGTACTGTCATCAGGGTAACACACAGACATTTTGGTTTAGACTATTTCTTTAAAGTGTGAAGAACCTAACAAAACCTTTTTCCACTATAAAGAAGCTCTTAAGCAATGGAAGGTTCTATGGATGTTAAAGGGTCTTCATGGAACCATCAATGCCAATAAGGACCTTTATTTTTAAGAGTGTGTATTGGATTTTGTTTTGTTTGATTTGAATGAAAAATGAAAATGATACCCAATTATTAAAACTTAGCTATTAAAACTTAGTTAACTAAAATTTATAGTAAACAACCAGTTTTTCCTCAGTGAACATTTTAATGGTCTTAACAACACTTTTTCCACTATAAAGAAGCTTTTATGCAATGGAAGACTCTATGGATGTTAAAGGTTCTTCATGAAACCACTAAAGAACCTTTTTTTAAGTGTTTATGGTATCTAACGTGCTTGCTTTGGTATTCAGAGTGGTTGCTAAAAATTTAAACTTTAAAAAGTTAACTGAAATATAAAATATTTTAAAAACTTAAACTGATTTTAAATATGAAATAACAACATTTCTCATTTTCATGTTTTTCATGTAGTTTAATTTGATGTACAGTGTATATTATATACAGTACAAAAATAACAAAAACTAAAATAAAACTACACACACACACACACACACACATATATATATATACACATATACAAAACACAACAAAATAACTACAATTAAATGAAAATGGAAAATATAAAAATTAGTGCTGTCAAACCATTAATCGCATCCAAAATATAAGTTTTTGTTTACGTTATATATATATGTGTATATTAATTATGTATAAATAAATGCACACACATACAGTATATATTTTGAAACGTTTATACATTTATATATTCATATTCTTATATTTTATATTATATAAATATATTTAATATATAAACATAACATATTTTTCTTAAATATATACATGCATGTGTTTGTATTTATATATTCATATTCTTATATTTTATATTATATAAATATATTTAATATATAAACATAACATATTTTTCTTAAATATATACATGCATGTGTTTGTATTTATATATTCATATTCTTATATTTTATATTATATAAATATATTTAATATATAAACATAACATATTTTTCTTAAATATATACATGCATGTGTTTGTATTTATATATTCATATTCTTATATTTTATATTATATAAATATATTTAATATATAAACATAACATATTTTTCTTAAATATATACATGCATGTGTTTGTATTTATATATTCATAATAAATATACACAGTATACACACATATATTATGTAAACATTTTGGATAGCAATTAATCGTTTGACAGCACTAATAAAAATAAAAACTATTTTAATATTAATAATAATAATAATAATAAATGTAAAATATGAATAGAAACTATAATAGTATCTCAGTGATACTAAAATAAAACTGGGATACAGGTTTGGAACAACTAAATGATGACAAAAAATTGGGGTGAACTGTTCATTAAGGGGTTTGTTAAAATCCCCAGGCATAAATACTGTATGAGTCATAATGATCTAACTTTGTAAAGCTCCAATGATTAAGTAATCCATCACCTTCAAACGCATTTTTAAAATCGCTGTCACGGTTATAATAAGCAGCTCGTCTTTGGGCCGGTCACCTGCACCACTGCCTGTCATCTAATGCAGCCAAGCATAAAACCTTCTACCGAGGATGACCGCTGAAAATGCTAGACAGCATCACTCAGTGGGCAGAAGCCCAGTATGGCGCCAGGTTCGGTCTCAGAGGGTGATGAGATTATTATATACGGTTACACAGACAGATATTGGGACTATAAAGTGATTCATAAAAACATGGTTTGTAGGACAAGCAGATGGACAGGCAGGAAGTGAGAGGAGAAAGAAGAGGAACTAGAGGGACATGCTCTCTGTGTCCTCTTTGAGCGCCGCTCATTGGTCTTTTTCGAGCTTGGCGTTTAGCCCAGGCACGCTGAGACACGCTCACATCTTACCTGAAGACTCGTTTAAATGATCTGCTTACTCGTTTGCACACTTGGCACCGTTCTGAGGGAGCAGGAACAGAGGGAAAGAGAGGGGGAAGAGAGTTTGATGTACTTGCTCAGTATGCTTCCTTGATCAGCAGAAGAACGTCTTGGCCGTGACAGGTTTTAGGTGTGTATACAGCTAGATTTGAGGGGGAATAAAAAGGACATTTCACAAAGACATCAGAACTTCTGAGGGATGGATATGAAAGGCTTGATGCCATGAGAATCTTCAAAGTGCCTTTCCCAGGAGAATGTGTGACTGTAGATTAAGAGTTAAACCAACCAACTCACATCAAGAAAGTGCTGTGAGGGTGGGAGGAAGTAGAAAGAGAAGGAGTGAAGGAATAAAGGATGGGAAGTAATGGATTGATAGACTGGTGGGAAAACTGATGTACAGATGTGAAAAAAAAGTGAGTAACCAAGTCAGAGAGAAATTAAAGTTTGGGGTCAGTAAGATTTTTTTGTTTTTATATATATACTAAAAATCTGAATCTGAATAAAAGTAATTAAAAAACAAGCTTCAAAGTCCATATATATATAGGCCTATATATATTTACAGTATATATGTACTTTGAAGCTTGTTTTCACCATGTGATAAAAAAACTTTTTAATTATTTTTTTATCACATGGTGAAAACAAGATTAATATACATAAAACAAGCTTCATATATATATATATATATATATATATATATATAGCTTGTTTTCACTATGTGATAAAAAAATAAAAAAGGTAATTGCAACTTTTAATCTCACAATTCTCACTTTTTCTCTCACTGTTCTGAGTTTATGTCTTACAACTGTGAGAAACAAAGTCTATTGTGAGATAAAAACCCAGAATTCTGACTTTTTTCTCACAATTCCAAGTTTAAATCTTACAATTTTGAGTATATATCTCACAATTCAGATTTTTTCCCCCCCTCTGGATTCTGAGTTTTCACAATTCTGTTTTTTGTTTCACAATAATTGTGACAGAATATGGATATTTCTAGCAATTACGAGTTTATATTCTGACTTTATACCTAACAATTCTGAGTTTACATCTCGCAATTGCGAGTATCAAAGTCCAGATTGTGAGAGAAAAACTCAAAATTGTGAGATAAAAAGTCATGGAACTCAAAAAGATAGTAAGATAAATAATACTTATCTATCTTTTTAAAAGTAGAGTTTAAAAAAATTAATAATACTTTAATCTGTATTTTTCCTTCCATTTTGGATAAACTCTCTTCAGTTTGATGCAGATGTCAAGGTTTGACGTCAGTGATGAGATTTGAAAGCTGAGGGGGCTATTTTCAGCAAATAAGAACTTAAATTTCAGTCTGTTCATCACAAAGAGCTGTTGTATGGCTTTAGAAGACTTGGAATATGGCGCATGAGTCATATGGGCTTCGTTTATGATACCTTATGGTGCTTTTTTAATTATTAATTCATTTATTTTCTTTTGGAGCTTGACAGTCCCAGCTCTCATTTCATTGCCCTTGACGGATATAAAATGTTTCTGGCCTTAAAAGTTATGAAGCTACACTGTGATTTAGAAAGCACTGAACAGACATGGAATTTGAGATCTATCATTTTGTCATTTTATTTATATAGCACTATATAATTACAATGTGCATTGTCCAGGGTGCTTTACAGTCGTAGAGTAAAACTAAACACAAAGAGCACAAGAAACTAAAAGAGAGAGAGAGAGAAATAGTTATTAGATGGTTGTTAGACATTGCTTTTTGTCCATGTGTCTATAGATCTTTCCATGTAATGTTAAAATGCAAGATTTATTATGTATTGATTTACAATAAGCTCTCTTTTGCTGTAGGCTACAGTAATATGCTATTTTAGCTTAGCTGCAGTACAACTTCTAACTGCCCTCATTCGCTTTCTCCATCTCTCTGATAACACACACACACACACACACACACACACACACAAGTTAGACACTGGAATGCTGATAAGCAAAGGTGTACTGTAGATTGCAAATACAAAATATAAATGTGTTGGTTTTGATTTTAATTGATTTGGGTACAATTCCATAGGAAGGAAAAATAACAAAAGAGATCTTTGTAATATTGCAGTTGTTTCTCATGGAAGTCAATGAGATTAAATGGAGAGCAAATGGAGATTTTTCTTAAGTGCGTAAGTGTTTGTCTGATTTTACTTCTGAGAAATAAAATATTCTCTAGAAATCTCAACAATGTTCCAAACAGTGCTTTTCCAAGATACCAAGATCTGAGATCTCAATATGAACTCAAACATTTCTCATCAAATTAAAAAACTAAATTATCTATGGAAGCCAATTTCCTCCACAGGATAATAAAATAAAAGAGGATTTGGACTTTTTTTCTTAACAAAATAACGAGATATAAACTCAGAATTCTTAGGGGGAAAAAATCTGAATTGTAAGACAAAAAAATTCTGGAACGAAAAAGTTACAATTGCCAGTTGACTTTTTCACAATTCTGAGTTAACATCTCGCAATTCAGATTTTTTTCTCAGGATTTCCCAGGATTGCAACTTTTAATGTCACAATTTTTGCCGTTTATATCTCTTTTTATAATACTTCTTGAATAAGACTGAATAATTGGTCATCTATTCATATCCACACATGCACACAGTCTCAGCTAAATATGAATGAACATAGATGTTTGTGTGTGTGCTTGTGTGTGCTGCTGCTGGTTATTTGCCTGTGTCTGGTCTCTTCTCTGATCTTGGGCCATATGGCTATGTTACAAAGCTTTCACTGCATTTCAAAGGACATTTATGCAGGACACCGGCTGGCCAGTCCATAAACCATACACACTCATGCATATTCACATTTTTATTTTTAATTCTTTCATACGCTTTCTTTCATGGTCACTGCTGGGTTGCCATCTTCATATCCCAACAGTGACTCCACATATATATCGATGAGTTCTCACAGCATGTGCTGATATTATATTGTATGTAAATCTGCAAAGTGAGCTAGTACATTAAAATATAGAGGAACGTATAAGCTTTTAGATGCTATAAGATGTCACCATTTCCTACAGCTTTTTAATCACTTTTTGTAGTTCACATAAATAGATCAATAGTCCATGTCTCTCCCAATTATTATAAAACTGCATGAATTATAATTATATAAGAATAAACAATACATTACCATTCAAATGTTTGGGGTCAGAAAAAGTATCATGGTTTCCACAAAAATATTAAGCAGCACAACTGTTTTCAACATTGATAATAGTAAGAAATGTTTCTTGAGCAGTAAATCAGCATATTAAAATGATTTCTGAAGGATCATGTGACACTGAAGAACGGAGTAATGATGCTTGAAAATTCAGCTTTGCCATCACAGGAATACATTACATTTTGAAATCTATTAAAATAGAAGACGGTTACTTTAAATTGTAATAATATTTCACAAATTACTATTTTTACTGTATTTTTGATCAAATATATTCAGCCTTGGTTAGCATAAAAGACTTCTTTCAAAAATAGTGGTAATGTCTTGGTAAGGTCTTGAATGGTAGTGTAAATTATTAAATATTAAAATGATTCAATTATTAAATATCACATCTTTGAATAATTAATACATATATAATATTACATAATTTAACTCCATCTGGGAGTGGAAGCCTGATACACTTAAACAAGCAACTACAGATTTAAATTTGATATAGATAGACAAATAGAGTTTGACATTTGTGTGCCTTGACTATTGTCACAATGTGAAATGAGCTAAGAAATGAGAAACGTTATCTGTTCCTGGCCCTTCCTCAGCACTGACAGTGCCCTCTCAACACTTTATTGCCGCTATGATGTTGTATACTTTTTTGCATGCATGGTGTGTTCATTCTTGTAATTGAGTTTTTTATCACACAACTGTGATTTTATTTCTCATATTTGCAATGTAATATCCTATCATTTTGACATTTCACAGTTTTGACAAGAGCCAAAGAATCTGGTGCCTAAGGCCTTGCAGAAACATAATCCGTCCTTGATGTCACGTGACATGTGAACTTTATAATGATTCAATTATTAAATATCACATCTTTGAATAATTAATACATATATAATATTACATAATTTAACTCCATCTGGGAGTGGAAGCCTGATACACTTAAACAAGCAACTACAGATTTAAATTTGATATAGATAGACAAATAGAGTTTGACATTTGTGTGCCTTGACTATTGTCACAATGTGAAATGAGCTAAGAAATGAGAAACGTTATCTGTTCCTGGCCCTTCCTCAGCACTGACAGTGCCCTCTCAACACTTTATTGCCGCTATGATGTTGTATACTTTTTTGCATGCATGGTGTGTTCATTCTTGTAATTGAGTTTTTTTATCACACAACTGTGATTTTATTTCTCATATTTGCAATGTAATATCCTATCATTTGGACATTTCACAGTTTTGACAAGAGCCAAAGAATCTGGTGCCTAAGGCCTTGCAGAAACATAATCCGTCCTTGATGTCATGTGACATGTGAACTTAATAGTGTTATAATCAGAAAGGTTTACTACATTAATATCTGTTAAGCTGGCCACCCATGGCTCTTAACGACAGAGGCTTTAGGGTCATTTGAGACTGTAATAAATTAAAGTTGCACAAATGTATCTCAAACTGTTATTAGAGAGAGAGAAAGACATTTGAAATGAAAGGAAGCATGGATGAAATGTTCCCCAACTGCAGTTAATTAATTTCCTTCACTCTTCCAGTTTTCATTCAATGCCACGTAGTGCGTGTTTAGTGCTCCAGAAAGTAATTTTTCTGGCAGACTGACAGTGACTTGAATGAATAAATGTTTAATTTCATTCCTGGGTAGAGAATGAACAAATGTGACTTGAGGTTACTTCGCGAGATCACACATGCGCTCTTTCATATCTGACCTGCGCCAGAGTGTATCGGCGTGTTGGATTGTCAGTGACACCTAGCTAGTTTAAAAAAAGAACACTTAATAACAAACCCCTAACTTTCAATATCATTATACATTTCAAAGAATTATGGCATGCTTTGCCTTTTGGCAATAACACAGGCTACTTTCTCTCCTCACACACACATTGATCGATGCAGTTTTTCTATCTCTTATAGAGTGGGTCCTGCTGTATGAGCACATTTTTTATCTTGGGGTGGATAGCATTTTTCCAGCTCAGTGCCCAATGCTGTGAATGCCCATGTCTCAGCACTGTAGCACGTTTGCAGCCACTATCGGCCAAGGTCAAACTGATTATTCCCACTGGGAAGCAGCTGTCCCATCTGAGACCAACCGTGTGCATGTGTGTACAACATTAAGAGAACAATGAGAGAATATGAAGTAGGCTCGGATGCTGGTGGCTCTTAAATCATGTCTTCATTAGAGGGATTTGAACAGTCCTATAGGCCTAAGAATTCAAATCTACCTCTGTGCTAAGAATGTGAATTAATGGTGCATTCAAGTCCTCTTGGGAAGTTCATATGAGTTGGGAAATCATAATTACGACATTAGATGCATTCGAATCACTTTGGACTGAGCAAGATGGTGATCTACCTTTTCTGTGTAAAATTTAACAAGATTTTTAACGCCACATATATTAAATAATTTAAAAAATAATGCACATCAGGTGTGTTTTTCCATTATGTTTTATTCAATTCATGAGGGTGGTTTAAATATTATGTTGTAATTGTACAAAAATTGTATTTTGTACATACAAGTAGTTTTATTGTAAATGAAAAAAAAAATCATTAATTTGAACAAATTTATCATTAATACAGATGTTGCATCCATTGTGTCCAACATGATTTCTCACTGACTGAACTCAGAAACTCTGGGCTTAAAGAAAATTCAGAGGTTCCTACGATTTTGTGACTTTGTGGTGATATTTGTGTGCATTCAACTCATAAACACAATCTTTCCAACATGACTTGAATGCACCATTAAGCTCAAATGCAGCTTGTCTAGTAGAGGTTTGCTTTTAATCTTGCATATCTGATGATAAAACATTACTTACATTGAAGGAGGGATGCAAGACCAGAATAGATCAGGAAATCAGTCAGCAGCCATCCAGAATCCCAGCTAACAGGGAGTATTCTCAGAACTTTAGCTAATAATCTCGAAAGGTTCTCTTATCAACAAATGTTCTTCCATTAACTTTTTTTTTTTTTTGCATTTTTGTCTTTTATTTAGATAAATAAATAATTTATCTACGGCGTAGTGGGTGACAGGAAGCAATGTGGGGGAGAGAGAGGGGACGGGATCGGGAAAGGTCCACGAGCCAGGATTCGAACTCGGGACGCCCACATGGCTATCGGCACCGATGTTCTTCCACTAACATTAAATGTTTGTGCAAAGTTATCTGGTCTTTAATAATGATCTCAAAACGTTTGTACAAAAACATTATTTATACATTGTCCATGGAACGTTTTCTCCTGAAAAATTTTAGCTGGATGTTCGTTTTTTAACTACTTAATATTAGTTTCAGAATGTTCAGAGAACATTCAAAAGTAACATTCCCATGATGTTTGCATAATGATACAATGGAATGTTTGCAAGAAGCAGCATTTCTAAAACAATTAAAAAACTGGACATTTTGAACATTCAGAGAACATTTAAAAAACAAACGATTTTATAACTTAAAAGGAACATTAAAAAGTTCTTAGAACATATTTTTGTTCATTTTTTGTTCCATATTTTGTTCGCAGCCATGTTAGTGAAAATTCAGCTAAATTTAACAGACAAAGTCCATTGTCAATAGAGCAGTGCTATGAAACACCGCTCACCCAGAAGGCACTTTCAAACCAAGCAGCTTTCTGTTGTTTTGGAAATCTGCATTTGGAACTTTTTTGCCTGCATGTGAACTCTTGATACACATTCCTATTGAAATGAATGGATTTGGGTAGGTGATAGCATGTGGGCAAGTGATTGAACCAAGCAGGTTTATATTGGTAAATCCGGCAAATTCAAGACAGTTCAACAAAAAGAAGTGCTCAAGGTGATTTTTTTCACGATTTTCTGCCGAAATTCACTGTACAAAGGTGGGCCATAAATGTGACCAAACCATAACCACCCCAAAGAAACGACATAAAACACCACCCACAGCAAACAAGCATCATTGCCTTAGAATTTAGATTAGAATCAAAAGTCTTAGGAGGCCTACCATTCAGAACAACCTTTGGAAAATGCCCATGATGACTGCTGAAATGCTGTCACACTATGAGGTTTGGAGCACAGCATATATATAATGAGGCCTGGGTGTATGTCACATCATACTAGGCCCTTGAGATCACCTTGTGCATGCCTGGGGGAAACTGTTCCAGCTAAAGATGAACATGCTGTATTTATGATAGGAACACGTTTCTATAAGCACTATAGGTGTATCTCATCGCACAGTGCTAGTGGTACTCTGTTGTGTAGGGTGACCAAACGTCCTGTTTTCCCAGGACATGTCCTGTTTTCACGTCCTGTCCTGGCCGTCCTGGTTGTTTTTTATAAAGTGATGAAAATGTCCTGGTTTTCATTGTTTTTCATTGGGCCATTAAATTGACCGGCACTTATATAGATAGACAGATAGATAGATAGATAGATAGCCTACACTTTATCCTGAGATCAATTTAATTTTGACTGGAGGGGTTTGTGTTTTGAGAAAGATTCATGTAAATTAGGGTTGAGAACTGTGAATAATTTGTTTCGCCTTTATTATACCAGCAGTAATAGGGCCTCGAAACATAGAGATTATCATCTAGCATTAGAGGTAATGCGTGGGCAAACAAGACGATATTTCGACAATTAGGAGACTTGCGGAGCAAATCCGACTTTGATTTTTTTCATTTCTCTTGTGGAATCATTTGTAGCGTGGGAGAACTTGGGAGAGGAAGATTATTGTGTCAAATTGTCTAATAACAACATGCGGCTTAGAGCAAATCTCTTAGCATCGATAATTAAAACAACAAAAGCGATCTATCATCTTTATTAAATGTGTGGTGCGTGAATTCAGTTGAGTAGGCTATCATAATTTTGACATTTTACAATCTATTTCTATGTAGCCTACCTTCAGCATGATTCTAAAGAATCTTCTGCTACAAGATTTCAAGAGTAAAAATGCTATTTTTCAGTTTTTTAAGGATTTAATAATAGTATAGCTCAGTATGACCTGCCTTTCCTTTGTTGAATCAAACTGAATTCAATCAACATACATCAAAGACCGTGCAATTCGAATCAAAAGAAGACTCCACTTTTCTTGAGCTTCTCATTTTCAAGACCTCAAAAATGTCTGTAGTCTATTAGTAGATGTTTGAATTTGTTCACCATCAATATATTAGGCTATATTATTAGATTATACTATTACTCCAGTGTTAGCCTATATATTACATAAATATATCATTAGTTACATTTGATGTGGAAACACTTTTACTCCACATATTAGACTGAGCTGCCATCTGCTGGACTCATATCACGTACACATGAGAAAAAAAGCATAAGTTTTCAACTTTAAAGATGCTAATAATTTACTTGCTTATAAAAGTTAAAGCTAATTTCTGAAATGTAACATTCTCTCTCAGTTTTTGATCAGGTTTTAATTGCCGCTGAAATGTTTTTTTGAAATGAATGCTTTAGCTAATAAGCCCACTTGCCTCCAGGCCAGTAGATGGCAGTAATGTAGTTAAATAGGTGCGAGTGTTACACAGTAGAATAATATCATGAACGAATCGTTTTTTTGAACTGGCTCTTTTCGATGTTTCATTTGAACCGATTCGCAAAGTGATGAGATCTGTGAGAGTACAACTGAGTAGGGGATGAACGGTTTGGAAAATGGGGAGTTTTTTTTTGGTGATGACTTTTAAGTGAATCATTTTTGAGCTCGTTCACTGTAACGATCCGTCTAAAGGAGCCGAATTGCAAAACGAATCAGATTCCAATTGCAACTGTAGGACACACACAACAACACCAACTTCACAACACATGAAACACCACGGATATTTACAAAAGCACACACTAGAGGATGTTCACTTATGAAATGTAGTGTGTGAAACACTGCAACAGTTGAAAATCCTGCATATACCAACCGCGTAAAAAGTAAGTGAATTTAAATGTGCAGTTTTTCTCTTGTATGTGCTGTTTGTTTGATGTTTCGAGTGAGCTCCGTCTTCTTCGTATAATATGTTACAATGACACATATACGATGTTGTGCTCTGTTATTGTTGCGATGTGGCTGCAAAATATAAACCTCATATATATATTATTCATACAAAATGTCGATAAACGCTAGTTTTATGCCTCTTAAGGTCAAAAGATATGCACTGTATATTTTGAAAATCTATATACCATGGTATTTTCATGTCACATGATAAAAAAGCAGTATTCTACAAACTGCACTGTACTGTTTTGTTGTATGTTGTTAATTTTATTGCAGCTACTCTTTGCAACTGGTATCTCTCAATTAAGGTCACACATTTACCCATGATCAGTCTAACATACTGTATGAAGGTTTGTGTCTGTTTTAGTTAGTTTTAAAGCAGTGGAAGGGGTTGAAGTGTTTTCTTGGACTCTGACCTATACCTCTATCTTGTAAGAGTACAGATAGCTTTCCATTCTAATGCTGAGCTGCTCCATGCAATTGAAGAACATTTGGGCTTTGTTTAAAAAAATTTGTGAGCTTCCTACATAGATAGCAATTGTGGACAGATGTGCATTTGCAAATATAAGGAGAGCTGAATATACCTGGGCAATTTTCCCTCAAATGTTCTTGATTAAAACACATGTTTTATGGATTCAAAACATAACTTTGTTTTATATGCTTGCTTTTTCATTTTGGAAAAAGATCAAAAATCATGAGTCTTTCAGCAGAAGAGGTACAGTATGAAAATTGGTCTCATTTCTTCACCACTAGGATGCTCTCTCCAATAGCCACTTCCCTTCCTAGTTCTTCCCCATATCTGCAGTTTTATGTATTTTAGAAAGTTTTCTCCTCTGTGTGACATTTGTCACGTGAATTTTAGTGGGACATGATATTGGCAAATACATAGCATCGTTATATCTGTGTCTTACAGAGGCTGAAACTGCTGAAACACTTGCTGATGACTGGAATGTGTTTTTAAATCATTAAAGTAAACAATTTCTGTAACTGACTTTTATTCCAGTTTAATTAAGAAGACCTCAAGATACTTAAAAACAACTTTCAAAGAACTAAAGGCTTGAGTTTCGGTCAGTTCACAACAAAACATATGGCTTCAGAAGATTTGGAATATAAAACGTAATATGTAAACTACCATTCAAACGTTTGGAGTCTCTAAGATTTTTAAAATGTTTTTGAAAGAATCTTTTATGCTCACCAAGTGAAAGTTGCATGTATTTGATTTTGATCAAAAATAAAGTAAAAACAGTAATATTGTGAAATATTATTTAAAAAACAGTTTTCTTTTAAAATATAATTTTATTCCTGTGATTTATAATTTATTCATAAGATATGAATAAAATATTATAAACGTCTTTACTGTCACTTTTGATCAATTTAATGCGTTCTTGCAAATTAGAAGTATTAATATATTTAAAATCAAAAATGTACTGTGATCTTAAATTGATATATAATCAGCTGTTATCAGATATCTAATATGATTAAATCTGTTAATCTTTAGAAAACACTAATAAATTACACTGTTAAATGTAATATTGTACTGTAGCAAATGTCAAAAGGAACATCGTAATTTTTCATACTGTGCATTATAACTGTTGATTATTATTATAATGCCCAATTTCACATCTAGCATTTAAAATCGTCGATTAAAATTTTTTGTTTTATTTTGAATTAGATTTGACATAGCATAGAATTTAATATCGATTAATATTAGCTTATTGATATTGGCCAGAATATTAATGTCGGTACATCCCTAATAGAAAACGTCTTCAGAGCATCATAACATTTTAATAGCTCCACAGAAGAAAGTTTTTGTTTCATTTTCGCAGGAAAGTCTTATACAGTATAATAAAATGCTTTGCCAGAATAATTCAACCAAAATAGTGCTTCTTTGAGAGATATGACTATTAATTAGTCTGATTGCGCAAGCAGTGTGGGATGAGTTATGCAACAAATTTAATTCTCACATTTAGAGGATATTGTGTTAATGATCTTCTCTTGTCTTTATATCTTCTTTATACTCTGAAGTTTGAAATGGTGTCGTACAAGAGACTCACCCCTGAGGAGGTTCATTTCGCAGGAGCTGCTTTATTGGATCCTGATGAGACGACAGACACGGATCTAAAGGAAGTAAACCCAGAACTGCCACTGCTGCCCCAGAGCCGTCGCTGCTCCATCACCGTTGCCCTGCTGACCTTTGGGGGACTTATTGTGGTTCTCTTTGGCATCTGGCTGCTTGGAACTATATTTTGGTTACATAAGCCACCCTCCACAGAACCCCATAGACCCCCTCCACCTGCTGTGGCTAAAAGCCCAAACGGGACGTGGCTGCAGCCGGAGTCCTGCTCGCAGATTCCAGAAGCTTGGAGGTTTGACTGTTATCCAGAGAGAGGTGCGGTGGTCACGGAGGAGATGTGCCACGCTCGAAACTGCTGCTTCATACAGCGCTCACAGGCTAAGACATCGGGACGGAATGGAGTGCCGTGGTGTTTCTACACACCTGACTGTTCATCCTACGAGTTGGTGTCCATTACTGACACAGAGATGGGGAAGGTGGGAAAACTGCTCCGGAACAAAAAGACGTATTATCCTAAAGACATAGATGCACTGCAGATGGAGGTGCTGTATGAGGAAGACAACAGACTGCGTGTGAAGGTGAGAGCACTTCTGGTCTTCATGTTACTGGCTGGTTATGTTTGTGATCTCTCTTTATGAAGCAGACTGTTCTCAAAAAAACTATTTAGTCATTATTAATGTTGATGTTAAAGTCCTAAATACTTATTTTTCTGTTTTAAAAAAATAGCTTTTTATGCTCAGTGTATTGGTACCAGATTGGTTATTAAGCTAGACTTTTTTTTAATACAATATTTTTTAAATATCAGTATCTGTTGATATTGAATATGTACAGTTAGTTAGATAATAAATGATGTAACCATTTTAATTATTAATTGAAAACTATTTTTGAAATTAAAATATTTTAATAATTTTAAAATGTAACATTTAAGAATTAAATTATTTCGGCCTATATCTATTCAAAGGTTTGGGTCAGTATAGTTTTTTTATATGATTTTGAAAGAAGTTTCTTATGCTCACCAAGGCTACATTTATAAAGTAATATTATGAAATATTATTGCATTTGGTGGCAAAACTGAATTTTCATTAGTCATTACTCCAGTCTTCAGTGTCCTTGAGAAAAATACATTTGTAATATGCTGATTTCTTGCTTTGGACACATTTTCATGTTATTATCAAACTTGAAAACAGGTGTGCTGCTTAATTTTTTGTGAAAACAGTTATCTGTAATATAAATCTTTTGTAGCATTATACATGTCTTTACTGTCACTTTTGATTAATTTAATGCCTCCTTACAAAATAAAAGCATCAATTTACTTAAAATAAAAAACCTACTGACCCCAAACTTTTGAATGGTGGTGTGTACTATGCCTACATTATCAGGTATTATTGTACATTTAACTCTCAATTAAAATGAATGTTAACCAGCACTAATAATTCAGTTACACTGTTAAATGTGGCAGATCTCTAAAGGAAATTCCATTTTTTTATATTGTACATTTACATTATAACTGTGGCTTGTAATTATAATGCCTAATTTTACTTGTAGGATTTAAAGGAATTGTTTTTAAATATTTGTGTTTTAATTTTAACATAGTATAGAGTTTGATTGTTGATTATTGATTCATCTTATTGATGTTGTCCAGATTATTATTATCAATATCGATACATCCTGAATAGAAAACATTTTCAGAGTGTTGTAACCTACCATATTTTTTGTTGTTTCATAATATTCCTGTGTCAAATACAGATAACAGACCCGGCTGAAAAGAGGTATGAGGTGCCTATAGATGTTCCTGTGGTTCAGAAAAAAGCATCAAATCCCTCTTACACCGTAGACTTCATCAAAGAACCTTTCGGGCTGATTGTCAAGAGAACACAGACAGGAACTGTACTGTAAGTACTATTTACTGTCAACTAATATAGACCTACTTAAAAAAACAAAACAAAAAAAAAACACTAACAATAAAACGATTCAGTTTCTTTTACCATTAGAAGTGATGAGGAGAAAACTCTCCAGGAAGGAGGTCTCTAATATTGTCTCAGTATAATTGAGTTATTAACATTCGTTCACATCCCGTCAGGTTGAATACATCTATAGCTCCTCTCTTCTACGCGGATCAGTTCCTGCAGATGTCTACATCATTACCTTCACGTTTCATATATGGACTGGGTGAACATCGCTCCAACTTTCTGCATGACGTCCAGTGGAAGACTCTCACCATGTGGGCTCGAGATGTCCCACCAATGGTAACTTAACATTCGTCTTCTGACGTAAGAATCTGTCAGTTCTGTTTCAAATCTAATAACAAGGCTTAAAGGAATAGTTCACCCAAAAATGAACATTCCCTGAAGATGCACTCGCCCTCAGACCATCCAAGTTGTTTGTTCCTTTATCAGAACAGATTTGAGGAAATTTAGCATTACATCACTTCACCAATGGATCTTCTACAGTGAATGGGTGCCGTCAGAATGAGAGTCCAAACAGCTGATTAAAACATCACAACTAATCCACAAAACTACAGTCCCTCAATTAACATCTTGTGAAGAGAAAAGCTGAGTGTCTATAAGAAACAATAAAACAAAAAGACCATTTTAATTTCAAACCATCACTTCTGGCCAAAATATGAGTCCTTAATCCATAATAGCTCCTCTTCCAGGGAAAAAGTCCACCCCCTGTTTTCCTCTTGCATCAAAAACCTGCAGCATATTTGTTTAGAACTGTTTTTGCTTGTAAAAAGTGCTTGATCTGTGCATATTTCTCTCCTGATTCAGACGAGACAACTTTTTCACTGGAGAAAGCAATATTATGGATAGAGGACTTTTAGCCAGATTTTAGCCAGAAGCAAAGATTTGAAGTAAAAAAGCCTTAATGATGGATTTGTTTCATACAAACACACAGCTTTTTCCTTTAAAAGACAAATTTTGGAGTGGAGTCACATGGATTACTAGTGAATTATTGTGATGCTTTTAGCATCTGTTTGGACTGACGGCACCCATTTACTGCAGAGGATCCATTGGTGAGCATATTACATTGTACATTATAACATGACCCCTTTAACAGCACTTCAAAACATCAATCCAGATTAATAAATGTTCCAGATTGCACTAACCGCTCTGCTTTTCTTGATTGACGGTTCTTTCAGGAGCTGACCAACCTCTATGGCGTCCATCCCTTTTATCTTTCTATGGAATCTGATGGAATGGCACATGGGTTTTTCATGCTCAACAGCAATGCAATGGGTGGGCTCATTACACACATGCACGCTTGATTTTAAACTGACATTGAGTTCAGTGTTTAAGCAGTAATCAACATCTACATTTCAAATTCCAAACACAATGCAAACCACATACCACTTACAAGCCATGAATCAAATACTATAGACCTGCTTTCACTGAGCTAGATTGCTCATCCATAACACCATGTTGTTTTGGCACTGACCCTTGTTTGATTGTCATGTACATGATAAGCCTTGTTTTTGATCATGATGATACACCCAGTTATAAGATTAATATTTTGTGTTGTCAGGGGTAGTTATGCCTATTTGATAAGTTCATGCATTAGAAAAAAGTGAAAAAGACAATCATATCAGCTTCTTACACAATACTTTGAACTACCATTTGTTAATTTGTAAACCATTATAACATGCAGTTTATCTTAATAATAAGATCTTTTTTATCCTAATGTGCTTTCATATGCTTCTGAAATGTTCTCAGCATTTTCCTGTGAATCTTTGTTGTTGTGTATACGGCCATTGGTTATGCAGATTAAAGTCAGCATGAAGCGCAAATTGCCAAAATCTTTTCTTCTTTATTATGACGTACTGTATGTCTGAGTGAAACAGCTTTTCGAACTGATAGAATAGAAAAATGCAGTGCAAGATTTTGTTTATTGCAATGTGTAATTCCTGGTAAATAATTATGAAATTTTACTAGCAATTTTTGAGTGAAAATTGTTTCGACCTACATTTTTTTTCAATGTACCACCATATTCGTAAATCGTTTACATGGTACTTCAAGGCATTACTGTGGTGCATGTCCAAAAAAAGGTATTAAAATGCTAATTATGGTATTAAATGATGGTAATATCTTATGCTGTCTGAACTTTGTAATAATGTGTGTAAATAATCTCTGATGTAGATGTGGCTCTGCAGCCTGCTCCTGCCCTCACCTGGCGTATGATTGGTGGGATCCTCGACTTTTACATTTTCCTAGGCCCGGATCCCAGCTCTGTGATTGCACAGTACTTGGATGTTGTAGGTCAGCAAGCATCATAAGCAGTATTTGATAAGCATTTTCACACGAAGAATCAGAAGTTCAAGAACTAATCATTGAATCTTCTCTTTTCACATTAGGGAAGCCTGCAATGCCCATCTTCTGGGCTCTGGGTTATCATCTTTGCCGATGGGGCTACAAGTCAAGCGACAAAACCTGGAATGTTGTAAAAGAAATGCGGAATTATGGGATACCTCAGGTACTGTAGTTGTCAGGTCATTTTCATTTATTGTTTGATTCGGTGTAAGTAATTATGGCTTGGTTTATGTTTGTACGCAAATGTTTTCTGATTGGTAGGAATTTCAGATCAGCTACACAAGATTTACACTGTTGATAGACATCAAGAAAAATTATCAAAGTATTTCAGCACAGAAAATAAAGCAAAAAACGTATAACTTACAGTCTGTCTCGATCAGTATTGTTATTGTTAACAAACTATTTTCGTTTCGTTTATAAAAAAGAAATAAAATTATTGCTATATAGAAATAAATACATTTAAATTATATATAATAAATGTAATTTAATTTAATAAATGCATTATGCATTTAGCATAGGGAATAGAATTGTGAGAAATTATGTTTGCACTAATTCCAAATTGTACAAATAACAACATTTTTCTATCTTTCAGGATGTTCAGTGGAATGACATTGACTACATGGATCATGCCTTAGACTTCACTTATGACACTGTGAACTTTTCCAGCCTACCTGACCTCGTGAAAGACCTTCATAGACATGATCAACACTACGTCATGATCCTGGTACACACATACTTCGATTGACACAAAAATGTGGCCATTTGTGAATTTAATGAACTACACCTGGTTACTCTGCTAGAATACCTAAATGTTCTTGAAGGGGAACTGACTTCATACATCCAATAAAAATCACCTTCACAGCAGTTGGTTGAATGTCATTGCACAAATGTTTCTTTTGTTTGAAGATGTCACTTGGTTTGATACGCAGTGACATTCATTCAGGTTCAGTGTGGCTTAAATAATTTTTGGAGACTGTCAATATATTTATTTGCAGAAAGCAGATAAACTAAAAATCCAAATGAGAGGAACATCTGTGTTCTGTGGGTTTAAATATGCTTCTCCTACAAAAACATCCATATGACACGCTTCCTCATTTGGCTCTCGTCTCTTTTGTGGAGCAGTAGAATCACACTGACAGTCATGAGGCTGTTTTGGCAGCTGAATGTTTCACATGACTGCAGTTCAATCCCTCACTAAAGCATTTGGATGTGTCACTGTGGATTTAGCTCAAGTGTACTTGATGTAAACTGCAGCTTGTGTGTTTGTCCCTTTTGCACTTCCTCATCAGGATCCCGGTATCAGTAGCTCTCAGCTGCCTGGCTCCTACTGGCCATTTGATGAGGGGATGAAGAGGGGCATCTTCATCAATGATTCGAATGGAGACGTCCTTATCGGGAAGGTACACTGAAGACATACACATTAAGTTGTTTAAAATTTGGGCGTTTGGGTTTTTTTTTTTTTTTTTAAAGAAGTCTCTTATGCTTACCAAGGCTGCATTTATTTGATCAAAAATACAGTTTACAAATGAAAATAATTTGTATTTGAATATATTTTAAATTGTAACTTATTATGTGGTGCAAAGCTGAATTTTCAGCATCGTTACTCCAGTCTTCAGTGACACATGATTCTTCAGAAATCATTCTAATATGCAGACTTGCTGCTCAATAAGAAATATTTCTCATTATCATTGAAAATAGATGGTGATATTTTATTATTGATACAACAGAAAGTGATTTTTTTTACTTTAATGTATAGTTTAAAATTAATTTGAAATACAATTTTTCGTAACATTATAAATGTCTTTACTACGTCTTTGAGCAGTTGAATGTCTCCTTGTGAAATGAAAGTATTCATTTGTGAAATTTCTATCAATTGTACTGATAAATCATAACAGGTAAACAATTTCATTTGTAACCAATAATAAATGTCAGTAATGCTTCATCGACACCAATAGATGTCAGTATGAAGTCCAAGACTGGGCTAAAATTAAACAGAAATATTTAGTTCGTAATAATATTTAGTGCTTTTCCCAGTAAAAAAAAAAAAACTGTTATTCTAAAACAAAAGAAATTAAAATGTTGTAATTATGAACATTATAATATATTTGTTATATGTGACTGGGGTTTTGTTTTGTTTTGTTTCCTAGGTCTGGCCAGGACTCACAGCTTTTCCAGATTTCTCCAATCCAGACACACATGAATGGTGGTACCAGAATCTGAAGCGTTTCCATGAAAAAGTGCCGTTTGATGGCGTGTGGATTGTACGTTGTGCATTTGTATTATTGGCTATTTGATGGTTCATTATTTGCATTTACCTGAACATTGATCATGTTCAGTTCTTTATATCTCTCCTTCAAGGACATGAATGAGCCATCTAATTTCTTTGATGGATCACTGAATGGTTGCCCAGACAATGAACTGGAAAATCCTCCCTACACACCAGGTATTGGTGTATTATGTGCAGATCTACATTATGCATGCTGCCATTTTTTTCCAACAATAAGGCATGGTATTGTCTGCTGTAGGTATTCTGGGTGGTACATTAAAGACCAAGACTGTGTGTGCATCTGCAAGACAGAAAATCTCCACTCATTACAACATACACAGTCTGTATGGACTCATGGAAGCTAAGGCTACTGAAAGGTATGCACGATCATACAAAAAATATATATAAATACACTACTGTTAAAAAGTTTGGGTCATGGCAGTATTTCTTTTTTAATACTTTGAAATGAATACTTTTATTCCGCATGGATGCATTAAATTGATCAAAGAATCATCAAATAAATTCATCCGTTTCTAAAAAAAAAATAAATAAGCAGCACAACTGTTTTCAACATTGATAATATTTATGAACAATAAATCAGCATATTAGAATGATTTCTTAAGGATCATGTGACACTGAAGACTGGAGTAATGGCTGCTGAAAACTCAGCTTTGCATCACAGGAATAAATTCAGTTTTAAAATATAATGAAATAGAAAACAGTATTACTGTTTGTACTGTGTTTGATCAAAATGTAGCTTTGCTGAGCATAAGAGACTTCTTTCTAAAGTATTAAAAAAATTTACTGACCTGAAACTTTTAAACATAAATGTACATATATATCTCTATGCCAAGTGTCAATTTTTTTTAAAGAAAGACAAGGCAAGCACATTTTTCAAGCAAAACATTTCACCAAAAAAGTTTATTAGGTTTTAAATGATAAACAATGCTTAAATTTTTATAGTGTTTGGACACTTTATGGTTGGATGGTTTATGGTTCATGTCTGTCTGTCTCTTTCAGTGCTTTGAGGAAGATCACAAATAAGCGTCCCTTCGTCATTTCCCGCTCTACGTTTCCCAGTCAGGGCAAGTATTCAGGCCACTGGCTCGGAGACAACAGGAGCCAATGGAAAGACCTGGCCACATCCATACCAGGTATAAACACACACACTGTGCTCTGCTGAGGCCAGAGTTAGTCCCATAGATTTTTGTATTTACTACAGCTACACTAACCATTTTCTTGCTTTTTCCCAGGTATGCTAACATTTAACATCCTGGGCATTCCTCTTATTGGGGCTGACATCTGTGGCTTTGGGGGTAGCACTACAGAAGAACTGTGTGTCCGATGGACCCAGCTTGGAGCTTTCTACCCCTTTTCAAGAAATCACAACTCCATAGATGAACAGGTGAACTTTCTTCCATCTGTCTAAACAGTTATGACAGTTTACTTTAGCTTTACACTACAGCAAAATCTGCAACTACAGCTGGTCAGTGAAATTATGTAGCACATAATGCTAAAATATCAACAGCCTCTGCTGTATTTTTAAAGAGTTTTTATCTTATTGTTCTTCTGCAGTCTGTTTTTGTTTATTTGATTAGTATCCCATCTGTCACTTGTTTTGGCAGTACAATGTTGTTTTTATGTTTTTTTTTTTTTTTGGCCTTCCAAAGACACATCTCTGGATTAACAGTTTTGTCATTTCACAACAGGATCAGGAACCAACAGCATTCAGCCCAGCAGCTCGTACAGCAATGAAAGAAGCCATTCTCCTGCGTTATTCCCTGTTCCCACATCTCTACACACTCTTCCATCACGCACACATCAGTGGACACACAGTCGCCACACCACTGCTCTTTCAGTAAGATAAACACAAAACCTTATTGTATGTGAATTAATTCTTAAAGGAATCTTTTATTCCCAACTTTGAATTAATTATATTATCATCTAATGATTTTTAGTGAATGATCCTACTGTATATATATCCAGGCACATACTATCCATAATTTCAGGGAGATATACAATTTAACATAATTACTGTTTGTACTGTGCTTTTTAGGTTCCCGAACGATGAGAAGACGTACGGGATAGATAAACAGTTCCTATTGGGAAAGAGTTTGCTGGTCACACCGGTTTTGGAGGCAGGGCAAGATTATGTTGTGGGATATTTCCCTAAAGGTCTCTGGTACGATTTCCACACTGTAAGTCACACCTCTCTAGAAACCCTCTTAGAAATTCATAATTCTCTTACTGTGGAGTCTCATACAATATTCATCCTGTATGTTTGTGTCACATACAGGGTGACTCGTTGATAAGCAGTGGAGAAGAGATCAATCTTCAGGCTCCAAAAGACAAAATCAACCTGCATCTCAGGGAGGGTTCAGTCATACCTACACAGGTGACAGAGAAGCACATTATATACTCATACATAATGTAACGGGCAATTTATTTATAATAATAAATGTATTTTTATGGTAAAAAATTACATAAATGCATAAATTCTCAAAGTAATGATATATAGGTAATTTCTATAATTTAATGTGTGTGTGTGTGTGTATTCGTAGCCACAGTTATATATATTAACATGTTCTTCAGGAAGTCACAATTTAGTGATTAATTAAATGATAGATAGATCATATCTATCTGTGTCCATGTTAATTTGAATTTGTTTGTGTATCAGAGACCTAACACCACCCTGTGGGTGAGCAGCGGTCAGCCCCTTCATCTGATTGTGAGTCTGAGTGAGGACGGCCTGGCCAAGGGTGATTTGTTTTGGGATGATGGAGAGACCCTTGACACATATGAGAAAGATCAATACGCTTACATCTATTTCACAGTAGAACAGGTACAGAAAATGCACAATTCACCTTTACTACAGTAAACCAGCATGCTTTTCGTTTTTAATAAGCATTAATTCAGTTCTCATAGAATGGGCACATTATAAAAGGTCATTTCACATTACCTCTATTAACATTTTTTTCATTAATTATTCAGATTATACCCATTTTTATCCAGGATTACTTTATAAAACACATCACTTGCTTGTTTCTAAATGTAAATGTTCGTGCTGTCAACTGCTTTGCATAATTTGATTTAGTTATTATCCTGCCTAATATCAGGGATGATAAATAGAACTATCTTCTTGGTTAATGATCTTCAGAACACAATGACATCAGAAGTGCTGCATAATCATGAGGAGGCTACTTACATCACAGTGGAAACCGTTTCGTTTTATGGAGTGAAGACAGAGCCAGAAAACGTAACAGTGAATTCACAAGAGGCAGCATTCACTTACCGTAACAATCAGGTAATATAATTTAATATTGTTTTAGGAAGCTGCTGGTTATAAAACCGTAACGATTTGTATATTTTATTAGCGGGTGAATTTCGAAATGTTCCCAGTAAGGATAAAAAAAGTTCATTAGCAGCCCTATGATACTACTTTCATTAGGCTGTATTAGAAATAATTATGAGTATTTGTCTATGGTTTGTGGTTTACTATGTTTTAAAACATATATTTTGGGGGGGTGTTGAAATTTCTGTAATGCATTTAAAAAATATTTAAATGCATAAAATATCAAGGTCAAAATATATAGGTTGAAAAAAGGTCCAAAATAGTTAGTAGTTGATATCAATAGTAATTTTTCTTTATTTAAAGTTGCCCCTATTATGCCTTTTCGATATTACCTTTCATGCAGTGTGTCATGTAGCTGTATGTGAACATAAACTATCTGCAAAGTTGTGAAGCCGACAGTGCATGATAAATAAAGTTATTGTCTATCAAAAAAAAGAGTCTCTTTTCTATGTATTGACAAGTCTCCAGGGCTGTCATTCTGTCATGGCAATGGGCGTTTCATTTCCGACACGCGCTGTATGCGGTAGACCAATCCTCCAGAGCCAATCTCTCTACGGCTCTGGACCGATCACAAAGGACTGCACCATCTGACCAACCACAGCAGTGAGGGCTCAAAGAAAGGAGGGGTTTAGAGAGACTGATTCTTTGAACTGCTTTGCACGAGTCGTTTACGAATCATTTAGAAATGAGGTAAAATTAAATCTATTTTTTGAGAAAACTAACGTGTTTTTTGACCTGGCATGCATGCCTGTTTTAGCTGCTTCGCACGAGTCGTTTACGAATCATTTAGAAATGAGGTAAAATTAAATCTATTTTTTGAGAAAACTAACGTGTTTTTTGACCTGGCATGCATGTAAACCTGTTTTAGGAGACTCATAAAACAATATTAGCAACCTTAAAAATGGCATAATAGGGGCACTTTAAACAAATAGCTATAAAAACAGTAATGTGAGTGAAAAGAACTTAAATTTATGCAAAATAAGACTTAACGAAATTTATTTATTGTCTTATGTCTGTCTAGGTGCTGACAGTAACAGACTTGGGTCTGAACCTCAGTCATAACTTCACGATCAGTTGGATGTAAATATGAAAGTCATCAGTGATGTTTCAAAATTGCAAGTTGCTGCAGAAATCCTGACCGTATTATCTCAAATGAATTTATCTCAGTGCATGGACAGTGGTGGTTCTGGTTTCAACCTGAAATCAAATATAAACCAGAAAGGATATGACAGATTATTGATTGTATGTTGTTGAATGTCTGTATTATTGACCCAGCGGCAGTCAGTTGCACTCAGAGGGAGCAAAACCGAAGGGAAGAATTGTGTATTTTGATTAAATGTATTTGTTTGATCTGTTGAATAGATAGATATTTTTACCTCTGCTGTTATATTACTGCCTGTTATTGCTGATATTGTTTCTAGGGCAGAAAGATTCTCTGTCACTGTTTCAAGCATTTTAGTGGTGAATAAAGCTTCTCATCTTAAAGTAGGTTTACACCTTGCCATCCCATCAAAAACTAGGCAAGTTCAAGATGATTTTGAGTTAAAGCAAACAACTTTATAGTGATACAGAAAAAAAAACAAGAACAACTACAAGTTCAAAAGTGATCCTGCTGAACTCGCAACCTTTCACATTCTTACAAATTAAGTTGATCAGTATGATTTTGATTTGCATATGTGTATATATTGTTTACAGGCGTGTTTGCACAGTTCAGGACATTCTGATGCTACAGAAATGCATGTTTGAGCTTTAGTTAGCAACCATTATTTCCATGCACGGGCAGGCATGTTATTAAAATGATCCAGTATGTTCAGCCAATCCAAATGTGATAGAAACTGTTTTTGTTCTTATGATTCATTTGTTTTAATGCCCAAAGCAAGTCGTTCTAAAATGTACAACCATGAATATATTACTGAAGTAAATCACTGTACAGTATTCATCAAGGCTTAAAGAGGCATAATTGTGCAGTATTTTGTAAATTGCTACCACATGCTGTCGATATTACCATTTATAACATAACATTGTGCCTTATATTTCATCAAAGCTGGGATTCAACATTCAGTGGCTATACTGTGAATGTATAAAACCCTCTGTTCAAAACACTGGGCTGCTTTACAACTTTTATCAAATGTAACAGAAAAAAATCTAATGTATAGACCTGTGCTCCTAAAACTGAAGCTAAACATACGAGCCTGATTAAGGCTTCTTTCCTTCAAATGACCCTGAACTGCTGTACAGCCTTTCACAAGACTTACAGGGTAGTGTGCAATAAAAATTCAAAGCGTTTATCTTTTTTCTTGTGTTTTTTCTTTTGACTTGATATGCACACTAGCAATCACCATAGAAACCACCCAGAATACCCTAGCAACTGAACTGAACAACTCTGAATACCTTAGCATATGTTTGAGTAAAATGTAATTTGTGTTTTTCTATTATGTAACTCCATTGGTCCTCTTAGTGTCCAGTAAAATATGAACTTTCAAACCACAGCATTTGCTCGGAGGAAAGAAAAATGATCTTTATACCTCGAACCTAAAAAATCTGATTATTTTATGTCTCAAAATCAGAGCTATAGTTCTGATGTGGCCAGGTTATTGCTACATAAAACTGGATTTAGAGGCACTTCACTTTCTTATAGGAAATGGCTTTTTTTTTTTCAGCTCAGTGCAGTGACCTGAGGCAAAGTCAGGTATCTTTTTAAACTAAACCCATTTTCTTTCTATTATAAAGTTATATGCTGTTATAAAATACATTAATAAAGTCAGACTTTAAAGTTATTTTTTTTAATTATAGACAGATTTCAGTGTTAAAGGGATAGTTCACCCAAACATGAAAATTCTGTCATTAATTACTCACCCTCATGTCGTTCCAAACCCGTAAGACCTTCTTTCATCTTCGGAACACAAATTAATATATTTTTGATGCATTCTGACAGCTCTCCGACCCTCCCATAGACAGCAAGGGTACTACCACGATCAACGTCCAGAAACGTAGCAAGGAGATCGGTAAAATAATCCATGTGACAACAGGGGTTCAAGCTACGAGAATACTTTCTGTGCGCATAAACAACGCTGATACTTTGTTTTCAAATCAAAGCTCAAACAACGTAGAAAACGTATCCGCGTGGCGCAGCTGACACAGAACAACATACGCTGTTTGCGTTCAGTGGATACTCTCCAAAATGGCGCTAGGGTGACGCGGAGGAGACGAATTGTTGAATAAAGTGGGGGGGTTTTTTCGGTTTTTTTTGCGCACAAAAAATATTCTCGTAGCTTCGTAATATTACGGTTGAACCCCTGATGTCACATGGATTATTTTACCAATCTCCTTGCTACGTTTCTGGACGTTGATCGTGGTAGTACCCTTGCTGTCTATGGGAGGGTCAGAGAGCTGTCAGAATGCATCAAAAATATCTTAATTTGTGTTCAGAAGATGAACGGAGGTCTTACGGGTTTGGAACGACATGAGGGTGAGTAATTAATGACAGAATTTTCATTTTTGGGTGAACTATCCCTTTAAGCATTTTAAAGAGCACAAAAAATCAGAGCATGAAAGCAATTACCAACAAGATTTTGTTTCGACCTTGAGCACGCCTGACACTGTCATTTTAAGCAAAATGTGTTTCTGTCTTGAAGAAAATTTATTAAACCTTTTCTTGTCGTTTTAAGAAGCATTGTTGTAAACCCAACGCTGATAGTCACGCGGCTTCCTCTGGAAGTGGATCTGCACGTCTGAACCTTCAGCTTTCATCTCACACTGACACAAGACCTGTTTGAAGATCAAAGCCAGACTTGTGCTTCCACATCCAGGAGGATATGACAGCGAGTTTAAAGCCTTGCTTCTGTACGGGCCGATGCAAGCAGAAAGAAATAAAGACAAAAAGAATCAAGAAAAGAGAGGGACAAAGATGGAATTAAGTATGGGGCAGGGCTTTGGTTTTCTTGATTGGTTATTAACTAAGCAATTTAAAATGATTTAACTTTAAGAACATCCTGCTTGTAGAAAAGTGCTTTTTAAAACATTTTTGAATACATGAGCTGCCTCTGCCAAGAGATTTTATTAACAAAACAGCCATCATAATTAGCTTTAAAACGTGGCAAAATACAGCAAACCTAGACATGTTATAATTACTACAGTTAATGAATATGAAACATGTCAAAGCTAGCTCCTGTCATCATCCACTCGATTCCTCTTGTAATAGTGAGAAAACATCTGAATCACTAGAGCACTATTACCGACAAATAAAGACCCTTCAGCTAGAGGCTTTATGTCCCACAGTATTGACATTCAGATACAAACTCTGACAAAATATTAAGATTTTGTCTATTTACAGTTTTATTAGTGCACAGTGGGAAAATATACTACTGTTCAGAAGTTTGAAGTCGGTAGGATTTTGTAAAGTCTCTTATGATCAAGGCTGAATTCATTTGATCCAAAATACAGTAGAAACTGTAATATTGTGAAATATTATTACAATGTAAACTAAATGTTTTCTATGTTAATGTATTTAAAAATTTAATTTATTTCTGTGATTGCAAAGCAAAATAGTAAGTGGTACTTATTATTGTGGTAATTGTGATACTTTTTTCTTTTCAGGATTCTTTGATGAATTGCTCAAAAAATAACATTTACTGTCACTTTGCATCAACATATTGCATCCTTGCTGAATTAAAGTATTCATTTCTTTAAAAAGTAAATCATGTGATAGGGAAAGTCATAATTGTTTTACTTTGAAGATATAAGAGCTAGAGAGTAAATTTTTAGCTGAAATGGACAACATTTTTAAAATGTTGCCTCTTATGCTTGTTTTTAAAGTCTGTGTTTAATGACTCCAAAAACCTAATTTCAACTAAATCAGCTCGGACTACATAACATATGCATAAAGTAAGCTACTGAACCAAGCCAACCAAATAACCAAACTTAATGAAAAACAAACACTGTGTACAGTGTGCAATAGACAAAAGTGTCCTCAAATTCTGGAATGTTGCATAATTTACTTCACAGCAGATAAAATTTATACAGTGTAGCTCCAGCTTTATTCGGTAATTAGAAATTATTCCCATTATTTTTTTTTTATCTCACAATGAAATAGTGTTTATTTTGGCTGTAAAAATATTGGCCTAGAAGAAAACAATAACACAATATCACACACAATACTCCCCCCTCATTCTCTCTGCATATTTAGGGCTTTAGAGATAACAGTTTCCAGATGTTCCACATTCTCACTCCGTCATTGCCTTGCTTTACTTCTAGCTGCCAAAGATGTGACATTATACCATGAATTGTTGTCTTTACGTCAGTTTCTGTCTGTCACCATGCTTAGGTAACTCAGAGGGTTTTGGGAAGGCAGAAACATTTTCACACACAAATTCAGTGCAAGAGTTTGTGGGAAATGATCGAGTCACACCACATGCTCTTTTAAAGAGTTTTAAACATCTTTTGGCATGCTATCTCAGCATTTCCAAACTAAATTGATTTCTTGTTTTCTCTTTAAGTCCCAATTAAGATAAAATTATCTATGGGCTGCTGCAAGCAATTAATCAGGACTGTTTATACAGCAGACCACATTTTCATAAATTTTAGAACAGAATGTGGCCATAGATTTCTTTACTTATCCATCAAACACTGTACAATGGTTTTACTATGATTTTTGGTGTTCTGTGGTAGCCTACTGTTCACCAAGTAGCTTTTAATAACATGCCGCATGAATATGGTAACATTCAAATACCAAAAGGGCTTTTCACACTTGTATTAGTTAACCCTGGTTCATTCTAAACCCCAGGCAAACGGAATACTGGGTTATCTTGCTTCACGTTTACACTGCTCATACTGGATGTTCATAAACTTACGTTTCACACTAGCTACATTCCTAAACTACAGTTCTTTTTTGCATACTTGCATTTTGACTACCAGTTCATGTGTTTTCCATCACCATTTGACATTTTCCCCTCAAACGCGCGGTATGTGTTTCTGTTACTGTCCAATGCACGTGAATATGAGGCACGTGGCGCAATGTGAAGCCCTAATTTATATCAAAGCACCTTGGCATTGCCTTCATTTAAATGTCCATGTTATTTGTCACCTAACTAAGATATGGTCTATTACTGACATCTATTGGTCATATAAAGAATGACAGCTATAGTTCTTTAGTTTGTATGACCAAGTCCTCTCCAAATGTTTGTTTGACACATTGTGTATTCACATAGATATTCTATATTCTGCATTGTTTAATTTTAAAGTTTATTGATAATTTATTTACTGCAACCAAAGACTACTAAACATAGCCACATGCTGATCATTAAATATGAACAAATTAGTGCGGGGGGGAAAAACAGGTTTTAAGCTATAGTTTATACCTAACAATAGGCTATGTTTATATATTGAAATAGGTCAGTCATGTCTAAAGCACATGCCTCGATTTGTTGTTTCCTTCAGTGACTCAGCGAGATTAGACAAGTCCAACTACACCTAGAGCAACACAGACACACCCTAAGATCATATAAAGAACACCACCTGCATGAACACTGACTGCAAATGCTACTTTACCGCTGGCTGCAAAACAGGGCTGTAACAGGATTATATGAAAATATAAAGTATGCACACTACCATTTTGATTTTAGTCTTGCATTGTGCATTGTTTCAAACACAACACAAAGTATTTGGAGACTTAAACTGCCCAAAAAAGCCCATTTTTATATTTAAGGAAAATTTGTTATGCTGGTTGAAAGTCTTTTCACATCCCGATAGCAATCACTAAGTGGTCTAAATGTATTTATATCATCTGTGGAAGGTGTAGGACCATAGAATGTTAATCCAATCATATCCCTCGGTCCGCAGATTACGATAGACTGTCCTACCTGCCTGTCAACATATGTATTTGCAAACCTCTGCGCACCCTGTTTGCACACACATGATACGTCATCAGCGCATTCCATCACGCTGTTGCAGACACAGCGAGAATGGAAGGCGTTGTTATTGTAATATTATGAGCTCACTGGTGAATGAGACATGAGGTAATTTGACAGCACTGCATTCAACCCTCCACCAATGCCATCTTTCATTGTGTGACTGGTTGGCCTCTGGTATGCCTGTGTGCATTCATGTGTTTTAGAGGAGGTGTGGCTTTGGAGAGTGATTTGCAGGGAGGGTGGGATCTTATGCTTTCAAAGCTACCTTGCTATTGCTAGCCTCTCAGAAATGGCCTACCCTACTTTTAAAGGTATAGTTCACCAAAAAATTGAAAGTCATTTACTGAAGTTGTACCAAACCTGTATGAATTTCATTTTTCTGCTGAACACAAAAGGAATATTTTAAAGAATTTGGGTAAACAAACAGTTGCTGGTCCCCACTGACTTCCATAGTAATTTTTTTCCATACTGTGGAAATCAATGGAGACCATTAAGGTTATAAATGTATCCATAATATTATATATATATATATATATATATATATATATATTGTAACTACTGAAATGACATTTTGTAACGTTTGTAACTACTGAAATGACAAAATTATTTTTCAAGATTACCATCCTACTGTCATAATTGTTTGGTAGGTTATTTAAGTGCTTAGTCTTAGTACACGAATCATTCAGTATATGGTAGGCTATATAGGTACCATGAAAGAATCCTCTGGTGCCATGTGGTGCAATTTACCATATTGTGATGCCCTGTCTGGCCGGAGCAACGAGACAGTCTTCACGACATGGCGGCAGCAACAATACTACAGCGAGAATAAAAGTTACGCCTTCTTTCTTTGCAACATTTGGGCAGCGTTATGCAAATCTTCCCACATCTTGAGGTAGACATGTGGGGGCGTTAGAACAAGCTGTTTTAGGTAGGCGTGGTTGACTCTTAACTTTTATAAAGAATATCTCTTTGGATTTGAGACTTTAATCTTTGCAACTTTACAGATCTTCTTTATGCACCAAGAGCGTAACACTCCAAAGAGAAAGGAAAATTTGAAATTGCATCATATGACCCCTTTAAGGGAAGTCCTTTATAAAACGTTTACCTAAAACTCCACCCATGAAGACGTCATAAGTTCTCAGGAGTTTCGGGGGTTTCTCCATTGGGACAGCTGACGGTGAAATCACTTGAGTGGGTAAGTGAAAATCCAAAGCGTTCCACAGTTCAGCGTTCCGTTTGCGTGTACGCCACATTGGAAGGGAGCAATTTCAGATTCAGTGTTCGGTTTAAAGTGCTCCTCCCGGGTTCAATCGCATTCGCACCATGGCTGCTGTGAAGGCGCTTCAACAGTGGTGCAAAATCCAGTGTGAAGGATACCGGGACGTGTCGATCACCAACATGACCACATCTTTCCGGGACGGTCTGGCTTTCTGCGCTCTAATTCACAAACACAGACCGGACTTGATGTAAGTAACAGCCCCCATACAGCGAACGAGAGCGCGGTTTAGTGCTGCATTGTGCTCAGAAAAGGACAGCGTATGAACTTTGGACGAACATTTAAAATGCTCAACATTCAAACGTAGCGCTTGTTTACAGTTTATAGCTCGTTTCAGACATTAGATAATTTAGAACTGTGGTTCAAAGCAAAAGAATCTTTTTTAACTTAGGACGAGGACATTAGATCTTTCAGTAGGCTAATTCAGAACGTGTAGCCTAGAATGTCGGATGGTATTACTAAAAGTTTCAATAGGCTACTTAGAAACGTGATGAGAACATTCTAACTTGTAGAATTTAGAGTTAAGAAATTTACAACTTTAGAGTATATATTCTTTCTCAAGAATATATTAACTTTTAGAAATTCGAACTAGAAGTTGGAACTTTTAGAACTATAGACAAAACTATTAAAACCCATTTTAGATTTCAGGAAACAGATTTTTATTTTTATTTTTTTGCTTGAAATTCTCCAAATTACTCTAATAACACCATTACTCTAACATTCTAGTTGTTTCAAGTGAAGTTCTGGAACCTGAGTGTTGAAATGCCAGGCTGCATGCTTGTGGTTGTGTTTGTATTAGTGTCAGATTTATATTGTTAATATTTGACGTGGGGAAAATACCTTTTCTGTTCACTCATGTATGCTTGTCTCAAATTGTTTGCTCTCTTGCAGAGACTTTGACTCTTTGAGCAAGGAAAATATCTATGAAAACAATAAACTGGTAAGATTGTTCATTTTATAAAATGGTCGCTAACTTTTATCACTTCTCTCTATTGTTGCCATTACCATAATGTTTTACATTTCATTTATCCATTTCGTTGTAAAAACAACTTAAATTTAATTCATTTGGAATACCTGTCTTTGGTATCTTCTGATATCATAACTGTCACAACGATAGTTAACAATAGACTTTTCCTCCTCATGACAGTTCTTGGAGGTTAAAAAAGCATTATAGGTTCTGCAGAGTAGTATTTTGGTTTATGGGTGGTTTAAAGCATGTATACATACTTTTTTTTCCTAAAGATAAAGATAAAAAGTTCTTTGTTTAATGTAAAAATGCTCCCCTAGGCCTTAGCATGTAAGTTTTTGGTCAGGACAGTAGAGCAAAACAACTGAATCTGCTTTAAGTTTTCTGGGAAATGCCTTCATTCCATAAAGATCACAACCCCGTCAAGTTTCCTAGACCTCTCATAGAGCTATTTGACCTATGTGTGGTTGACCAGGGTTAAGATGTGACACAGTGTGATACTCCAGGCCTATTTTTGTGGTTTCTTCTGTTTTTGCAACAGCTGGATCACATGTTGTGTTGTTGTAGGCCATAATTAATCATCATCTGCACACTCTTATGTTCCTGTTTCCACGGAAAAGGAATACTGAAAGGAATACTGTCCAAAAAGGGCATTGTTGTGAAAGAGAGAATACAAAAGCATATAATGAAAAGTACTGCAAAAGAAATGCTAATGAACAGCTTTGTGAGCATGTAGGATGGCACTCTCTTTCCGAACAGAGCTAGTGTGACAAAGACAGTGAAAATGAAAGTGTTAACTGTTAAGATAAGGTAACGCGTGGTTTACAGGGTGGAGATTCAGTATCAGGTAAAAAGAGAAAGCTGGCACAGACTGAGAGTTCAACGTTTTATTTGTCAATTTACGCAGTGGTGCAAAGGCAATGAAATGTTTTGTTCCCGGCCCACTCATTGCAATGCTCTGTTATGTGAGAAAATATGTCAGATACACTTTGTACAAAAAATAAGTCTTAACATTCTCAGTTATTACGGTATTAGCTAATGGTAACTTTGGCATGAACGTTTTAGTTATGATCTGTAGTAATTTCCAGTTTTTACATTTAGATTTGTGGTCTTTAAATCACATTACATGCTGTGTGAGATTTTTTTAAAATGAATCTTTACTGAGAAATACCTCCCCCTTTATTGCTCTTGATTTTATCTAGATTGTTTTCTCGTTCTCTCTCTCCTCGTTCATGTCTGCGCTTGTTTATTTTTGAGGGAAGCTTTTTTTCTCCCAAAGAAATCCAGGCCAAGTTGACATTTTTGTGTGTGTATAATGGGCATGGAGGATTTATAGTTTTACCACTCAGTGCCTCTAGATGGAAAATCACCACAAATTACAAACTTTTGCCCAACTTTTCATCATTGCAACATTGTGAATTATACATGAGCTGAAAGCTGATCTGCTGACATATTCACACTATTATGAGTAATAGTGACCAGACAAAGAAAATAAAAACTTCCTCAGTTTTAGTATATAATGTCAATCAATATTTTCTGTGTAAGAGCTAATACAATAAAAGCAGAAATATAGTTGTTTAATGTGTAAAAAGCTCTTAAATTATTGTCTAGTTCCTTGTCTATTCCAAGTTAATGTATCAACAGCTTGTTTTACTCGAGTTCTTCCTCTTTTGCAGCCTGTAGATATCAAACATATCTTAAAATCTGGAATGATTTTTGCAGTTCTAGCACTTGATAATAGGGGTATATACATTTTAACTCGTTCAATATGAAATCCTCTAATTCTTCTGCCACACGGATGTTTCCCTCTTGTGTAATTCATACCCCTCGCATAATTTTTTTGTTATATTTATTAATTTATTTTTACCAGGCTTTCGAGGTGGCAGAGAAGGAGTTGGGTATACCTGCCTTGCTGGATGCCGAAGACATGGTGGCTTTAAAAGTGCCTGATCGCCTCAGCATCCTGACCTATGTGTCCCAGTACTACAATTATTTCCATGGACGCTCTCCTAGTAAGACATACACCCCCCCCACCCCCCACAGTCACCTCATAGCTGTTATCCACCCAATTTATGAAAGTTATGATTGTGTTCAGAAATACAGATATCCAGAGGCCATAAAACTTGATCTTGAGATACAAGCTATGTTCAAAAAAGTACAGTGTAAAAAAGGATAATATAAATAGTAGCATAATGTGAAACCGTAGGAGTTTTATAACCCTGCAAACAGTAGTAAACTACATTTTTGCAATTCCATTTAGTGCCTCTAGTGGTGCAGAAATTACACCCTTCACTTTTAAACTTAATTAGGACCATGTAATTTTTTAGCATTGCTAAAAACATTTCACTTTATGGATGTGCAGTTGGAGGTATGGCAGGGATTAAAAGACCAGCTGAAGAGTCTAATGAAGCGCCATCTGAGAAGAAGAACCAACCTGTCACAGCTAAAGTTTTTCCCTCCCCTAAACCAGCCACAGAGAACAAGACGCCTAAACCAGCAAACGAAAACAAGGTACACCATGTAACTCATCTGACACCTGTCAGCTCACATAGGAACTTTAGTAGTTCTGTATTTCTGGTGGAGTGTGTGTAATGCAAACTCATGGGTACATAACAAACCTTGTCTTAGGTTACATACTTCTGATATGATAACTTATGTTAAATATTGTTTTAAACAAATCTTATATTGAGGTATTGTTTGCACAGTGCTTCATGACTAATTGATCTTTTGTTTTTTGTTTTTTATCATTTCCAGAGAGAAGTTTTGGTGGAACGTGCCAATAAAACAACTCTGAGCAGCAGTTGTAACGTGTGCAACCAACATGTTCACCTTGTGCAGCGCCACCTAGTAGATGGGAAACTGTACCACAGGAACTGCTTTAAGTCAGTTCTATTTTTATTTTTTATTTTTTTTTATCTATTGGCCCTTTTATTCATTTGTTTTAAACTAAAAATAAGGGGGAAAATATAGTAATAAATATTAATATATAAGTGAAGTAAAAATGGCACTACTGGTCAAATGTAGGGCTGTGCAAATAATCGAATGCGATTTTCATGCGCATCTCGTCAGTAAAGCCGGTTCTGTGATTAGTAGTAAATCTCTAGCATGTGCTTTCAGATGGAGCGGCATTTACTACACAGAGCCGTAGATCACTGACAAGCTACGCAAAATCGCGTTCATAATCGGCAATGAATCGCCTGCGATTTTGAACGCGATATTGCGTAGCTTGTCAGTTGGCTTTACTGATGAGATGTGCATGAAAATTGCATTTGATTATTTGCACAGCCCTAGTCAAAAGTTTAAAATACTTTAGATTTTTCTTTTTGTTTGTTTTTGAAAAATAAGTCTCTCATTCTCACCAGGGCTCCAAGCTTATTTGGAGGCTTATACAGTAAAAACAGTTATATTGTGAAATTATTTCATTATATTATCAAAAGTGATACTTTAAATGCTTTAAAATGTTACAACAGATTTCTATTTAAAATAAATTGTTTGAATTTTCTATTCATCAAAGAATCCTGAAAAAATGTATCACGTTTCCAGACAAATATTAAGCAGCAAAAAGGATTCCAACATTGATACTAAGAACCATTGTTAGTAATTGAGCACCAATAATTACTGATAATATCCGAGCACCAGCATATTAGAATGATTTCTGAAGGATCAGGTGATGCTGAAGACTGGTGTAATGATGCTAAAAATTGAGCTTTGCATCACAGGAATAGATGACATTTTAAAATATATCAAAATAGAAAACATTTTATACTTCCCAATATTGCATATTTTGATCAAATAAATGCAGCTTTGGTGAGCATAAGATAAACGTAAAAAAAAACATCTTAAAAAAACAAACTTAATTCCAAACTTTTGACAGGTAGTGTATGTAAATGCATCCACCACACATGACTAGTGAATCATGTATACAATGCTCAAATTAAATCATTGTGATGACAATTTGAGCAGTGTAATGTGGGAAGAAACATTTCTGTAATAGCTGCCTATCAGTTAAAATTGTTTTATAAATTCCTTTAATTGTTTGCTGTATGGCAGCTATGATAGGGTTCATTGTTTTGTTTTCAGTCAGCTGATCATTTAGTATAATACCAGTGAATAATAGCAGTGAAATGTTTTTTTGCCATGTCAAAAAGGGAGTGAAGATCATCCATCTCCTGATGTTTTTAGAAAGTCTTTTCATTATCAGATCTATTCAGTGTAAATACCTTAGGTCTACCGTCTAAGTAGATTATATTTTTTCTGTTTTGTTAACTATGAACTCTCTATTCAACAGATGCAAAGAGTGTTCCACTATTCTTCTCTCTGGCACATACAAGCCTGGAAAAGAAGCGGGAACTTTCATCTGCAAGACACACACAAGCATAGAGAAGCCTGTAACCGTCCCGACTACACACATCACAGTGGCTTCACCAAAGACACCGTCCACATTTATAAGCAAGACTGACCAGAATGCATTAGGAGATACTGGAAAAGCTGGTTTAACACCCAACACATCTAAACTAAGCTGGCTGGCCAATAAAAGGGACCGTGCACCCACTCGTGAGTTAACTGCCACACCTACTCCAGCAGTTCGGCTCACACCAGCACCAAAAACAACTCCAGCACCAGAGGCTACAACTGTGAAGACCTCCTTTAGCCCCCGAACGCCCACGGAGTCTCTTAAACCAGTAAGCAACAGTGTACAGAAGAACCAAGAAGCCAGAAAGAGGTGAATGCCTTTCAGTTCAGTATTCTGATATTTTATTGAATCAGTGTTGTTATTGTTAAAGGGGTCCTATTATGCTCTTTATTAAAAAAAAAAAATATTATAATAATAATAAAATGCCAACAAATAAAAATGCCAGAAAAGCACATAAATTTTTTTAAATAAAGCTAAAATAAAAAAACTGAAAATATAAAAAAATAAAAGATATTAATAAATAATATAATGATATATAAATAATTCTAAAATAAGACTGCTTTGGATCAGGAAATGGGTCCATATTAGACTGGTAAAGGGGTAATTGTGCCCTAGCTGGCTAAATTACATAAAATATGGTTTCTAAGAATTGAATGTTGTATCTCTGATCGTTGGAGTGTATTTAAAAGATTATTTTTATGCATGATGCAAGATAAATCGGTACCATGTCAGTGGATATTACATCTTTTATTTGATTGGAATTGGTCAAAACTGAGAATATCATCCAATATTGAATAATTAATTATTTTCTGAATATTTAATTCCCTTTACCATCATCTAACGCTCCCTTCTCAAAATCAATATCCATTTTCATACTGTACTTTATAATGTTGTGAAGGCTAATTTCACTTTAGCATTTATACCGATTAATTTGTTTTTTTATGTTTTTATTTTTTCAGATTTTAACAAAATCCATTTGAGGTTTATGAAATGTTTTTTTTTTTAGGTTTATGATAATGTTACATTTATCTGGAAACGCAAAGCACCAATATGTTATGCACCAATATTTTTGTACGTTTATATTTACATTCTTTTTGCATCAAAATATTGTCAAGGTTACAGTTTTAAACCCTTTCTTACATTGCTTTAATAACAGCTACAATAATTCAGTAAAAAAGCATTTTTGCATACATAAACCTAACCTACCTCTAAAATCAAAGTGAAATTATAACTTAAGACTGTTGTTCAATTTGCTGGTCAAGAAAAACATTTCTTATTATCATCAATGTTGATACAGTTGTGCTGCTTAATATTTTGTGCAAACTGTGATATTTTTTTCTTTTTCAGGATTTTGTTGAATAGAATTTTTTTTGTTTGTTTTTTGTTTTGTTTTGTTTGTAATAGAAATTTGATTATGTGCATCCTTGCTAAATAAAAGTTACAAATCTTACTTGTGCCAAATTTTAGAACATTAGTGTAGTTGTAAGCCAAAATTCTGATTTAATTTATTAATAAAAATTGTATTCTAAGACCAACAAGGAAGTTGATTTAGGAACATTTTCTTCCTAAATCACATTAAACAAAGTATAATAACGATGATAAAATTTCTTCTCATTTTTAAAATGTCTACTATGTCCATTTCTAAATGAAAACATTTTGATGTAATTTCAGAAAATGATACAGCTCCATCTGATTGGAGGTCCATGCTCAAGCCTGTAAAGTAAGTTGTGCTTGTTTCTCTCTAAATGAAACATGCTTTTGATCTTTACTAATACTGTCTTGTTCTTTAATATTTGTTAATCAGACAGATGAGTAATTTTGTTCTTTCTCAGTAAAATCATTTAATAACATCTTCTCTATATGATTTCCCTAACCAAATCATCCTGCTCTTCATTGATTAACTGGTTCATTCTCCAGACATTCTGTCCCTCCCATTCCTTCACGCTCTCTTGTGATTGGTTCTCTTGATGGGCGTGTAAACCAGCTGCGCCCAATAAGACCAGCAGTGGGTCGTATTTGAAAGTCCCCAGAGCGCTAGAGCTCAGTGCACAAGCACTTCCCCCATGAAGATCTTTCACCTGTAACTGCCCTTTTAACATGCCTCACCCTCCTAAACTTTCACCTGTCAGAGGTGAGAGAAGCCATGCTGAACATTTAGTTGCTCAGAAACAAAACAGAAATGTTTAATATCTTCTCATCTCTTTTCCTTTTTATAGAACTGTCGGTTCCACAGAAAACACTGGCTCACCCTCCAAGAAGCCAGAAGCAGCTTCCTCTCCACGGACATCGGGTCCGGGAATCTCCCAGACATCTGTTCCTGCACCATCTACCACAAACATCTCCATTAGCATCAACTCACCCAAAGCTCCCTCACCTAGCCCGGTGAAAAACGGGCCGAAATCTAGCGGTAAGATCTTAGGAAAATGTGTAGAAATAGCCTTGTTGTTAAATAATCTTTATTCAACAATGGAGGTCACATAAGAACAAATACGTCTTTTCAAAAAGAAGGAAGAAAGGAAGGAAGAAGGTGATGTGCCTAAAACAAGTTGTAAATGGGAAACAGAATAATACATTTAGATTTATGCTAAAACACACACCACCAGTCAAAATTAAATACGCTAAAGATATTTTCTCTGAAAACCAATGTTCTATTAATTGATATACTATTATATTTTAATATTTTGAATTAAGTGAAAAAAGAACATAAGCTTTCATTTTAATTTGAGTAATTTTATGTGCTTTTGTCATTATTTTTTTTTTTCTTTAATTGTTCAGTTTTAGTTATTTTAGCGCTTCAACAAACTTATTTTAGTCAAGGCAGGATTTATGATTTTTGTGAAAGTTTCTGCTTTAAGTTTGTTTTTCGTCTAATATGTTATATTTCATTTCAGCTTTTTTACTTACCGAAAAACGATTTTTAATAATTTTAGTTAACAATAACAACAACAACAACACTCCTAAAAACTAGTACAATTTAGTTTCTTTGATATCTTGTTTTAATGATGTTAAAATGTTGTTGTTATTACTGTGAAACAAGATCAAGATACTGATTTTCTTTTTGCAGTGTATTATTACCATTTTCACACATCAGGTTATGAACCTAGTCCTTCAGTGTCACAAATACATGATTTTTTTTTTCATGGTACCATGTCCAAAAACTATGGTAAATGAGGTTATACTTTCTGTAAGGGTCCCAGGTACAGCCAAACATGCATTATATATTACCATGAACAATAACATTAATTGCATTTAAATTAATAAAGGAGCACTGCCTGCAGTACATTTGTTTCTTAGTTTCTCTATTTCTCTGTTCATCTGTATGTTTGCATCTCTGTCTGTCTTCCAGACTCCAGCAGTGGCAGCATCGCATCTCCCGTTAGTCCCTCAGAGACTGAAACTCACAAATTGCACAAGGTGTGTGTCAAAACAATAATTACATGTGTTATCTGGTTTTCTGCATTTCTGTCTGCACTGATGTGTGTGAGTGTTCAGGGAATACTTTGTCAAGGGGCCTATTTAGACTGTTTTGGAGAGTCAAAAGGACCTTTGGGGCACAGTTATCTTTGAATCAAAAATAAAGTGACTTCATAGTAAGCCCAGATTTTTGAACAGTCTTTTCACATCTCTGATAGACTAGAAAAGCATTTAAAGGAATAAATAAACCATTGAGGATCTGTGCAAAGTCGTTTGTGCAGAAAGTTCACGTTTGACGTATTGTGTGTCTGTTTGCTTTAGCCGGGTTACATTCCTAAGGAAGACATTCAAAAAGAACTGAAGGAAATCGAGATGAATATGAACAAGTTGGAGAAAAGAGGAGTAGAGCTGGAAAAACAACTCCGACAATGTGATGAGGGTCTGTATACACACACACACACACACTTAAAAATGGCTCTTTTACAAATAAGGAAAGAATGAATAGCCTTGTCAGATCCACTTCTCAGACAATCACATTATAAAGGAAGAATTATTTTACTGTGTCCATTTATCTTGCAAAACAAATGGATACATATTATGAATTGTAAAATTTAGCAACTTTCAATAAAAAAAAAGTTTACTTAAAAAAATATATATATATAATTTG
>NW_015660628.1:1792322-1802922 GCF_001515625.1 Sinocyclocheilus rhinocerous | reverse complement strand
TATATATATACACTGTACACTAATAAATTCAGAATTAGAGGATGTTTGTTTAAGACTGTATTAGTGGTTTAAAATGATTTAAACATGCTTATTAAAAAATAAGCATTCAAAGTCTAGATGATGTCCTCTGGTGCTCCAGCAGGTGGAGACAAATATTACAAATGTGGATTCTCAACACTTAGCATCACGTATTAGCCTAAACAAATGCAATTATGTTTAAAGGAATCTTGCATTTTTTGTTTTTTCTTCAGAAGGAGAAGAGGACACATTAATGAACGACTTAATGGTGGACTGGTTTACCCTCATCAGAAACAAACAGGTCTACATGAGACGAGAATCCGAGCTTGTGTACATGTATGTGTAAACTGTTGACTTACTGGAATGCTGATAGTGAATATCTTCCATTTCTAAATGTGCATTAAACAGTTTAATTATCTGTGATTGGGTTCTGATAGTGCCAAGACACAGGATCTAGAGGAAGAGCAGCCCAGTGTTGAGGCCGAACTCAGGAGACTGATGGACAAGCCAGGTTTGTCCGACACTGGAAAAAGTCAAGCATCATTTGTTTGCAGATGCCACTTGATCAAACACTTTGTTTTTGTAGTGCAATGGCATTCATGCTTTTTGGGGTTACTGTATCACTGGATGATGATGAAGCTTTGTGTAGACAGTTGTAAACTGATTGTATGATTTGGTTAATTTAAAAGATCTGCTTTTGTTTAAAAGCTTCATATCACTTTTGTGTAATCTAATCTAGCTATTAAATGATGTTTCTATCCTGTAGAGCATCTGAAGACATCTTGGGATCATAAACGAGAGGAAGAGCTCATGGCCAAACTTGTGGGGATTGTGAACGACAGGAACGCCATAGTGGAGGGGCTGGATGAAGACAGACTGAGGTGTGCAACACATATCATATCCTACCGTCCTTGCCCAAACATCCTTGGTTACATCAGCAGAAGAGAGAATTTACTACATTTTGATGAAAAAAAAAAAAAGTGTTTTTATTTTATTTTAAATGCACAATATGACTAGGTACATTCATTAAAGTAAATAGGCTATTTATTTATCTTATTTATTTTTATGCATTTAGAGTAATATGCACTATATAACTAGGAGTATTTATTTATTCTGTGTTTTGTATTTTATTTTTATATATTTTTATTTTTATTTTTTCTTTGCTTAAAACATTCCAGTCATTCTTTTTTTTTCCCAGAGTGCTATTGAATACCTAAACTTACTTAATGTGACATTTGTGAATCTTTTTACGCTTCTATCTACAGGGAGGATGAGGAGGATGAGCAGCTGAATAAGATGATGCAGAATCTTGGTAAGTATGATTATGTATGTATTATGATTATGTATTGTGTAGCATTAAAACCTGAGATTATAAAAAAAATTTCCCATAAGCTTTTGAAAAAGGTAGAGGAAAATGTGCAAAAGAAATATTAAACCTTTCAAAATAAATAATATTTTAATGAATTTAACGTTTTAAGGTTTCTCAAAAACATGACAGTTTCTTATTTTACAACAAATTACATTTCTCTAGCTAGAAACTGATTACTCTGCACCAGCTGGCTCTGATTTTAAAGAGGCAGAAATTTGCAGCCAACTCGATTTATTATGGTCCATTGGATGTCTGTTGGATGATTCAAAAATGAACATCCCTTCCTGTTTGCAAATAATAAGAGGCTGGCAGTGAAGAGACAATTGTTTATTGTCACCATTTGTTCGTTGATGGCAGAGAGAATTATTTTTGGTAATGTTTAGTGTCTGTTTCTAGTCAACATAATAATATAAACTGATACTGTATATTTAGTTTAGTATGGTAAAGCTGGTTGCACATGAGATTTCTACTCAAGGCCAATTTTGTAATTAAGGCACTGGAATCTACTGTGCTAAATACAGAAAACTCAAAGTTTTGAATTAATTGCACAATATTGTTTGCACTTTCAACTAAGCAGTTCAGAGGTTGGGCAGTTTGTTGTTTTTTCACATTTCTATATCTGATGTTAAAACTAAAGTTTACTTTTTGGAATAACTGCCACCTGTGCAACTCTCCACCCACCGACTCAAAGTGCTATGAATCTTTGGAGTAATTGCTCAGTGCATGTTTATATATTCCACAATTTGAAAGGCCAAACAGGAAAAGTAATGCAACCCATTTTGATTGAATGATCACTAATGGAAACCAAAGGTATCTAGCCTTGGCTAATGATCTGTCTGCATTTTCAAAGCTAAAATGACTTCTAATAAAATGTATAATTTACTAACCCAATTAAACCAATGCATAAATGTGGACAAAAGTCATAACCATTTGCAATTCATGACATAAAAACTGCCGGATAGCCCTGGAAGCTGTTACTGATGTTCTGTGGTCACCATTAGTAAATGACCTCTTGGTTTCTCTTGAAATGAACTTTATGTGCCTGGCAGTTAAGTGTGGGTTATGCTTTACCATTTGCAGATATGAAGAAAGAAAAAGTCAAGAGAAAATCAATATCCCGGTGGTTTAGTCTGAAAAGTAAACGGGCGTCCACAGAGGACTGATCCTCATGAAAAGGGTGTCTGTGTGTGTTTTGTCCCAGACCGAATGTTTAAGGTGCAGTTTGAGGTCAGATCACTAAATCTTAATTGCAGTTACACAGCCTTCAACAAATGGTATTTTTTATGAAATCACATCATTATATATTTTCACACTTTTTTTTTTTCCACATACTTTTGCACATTTTTTTTATCTGTCTCCTGTCATTGTGGGTGTGATTTGTGCATTTGTTAACAAACGTTTTGCACTTGAATCCTTTGTATAATGTTGACTGTATCTCTCAGTCAGTGTTTCATTAGGGAATTGGACAGTTTTGAGAGAAATGAGGTCATACTTTAAGTCATACTGATTCATATTGGATCAAAGTTAAAAATGGACGGGTTAAGTTCCGACTCAAACTGAATTCACTTTCTTACACTTTACTTTTTACAATGTATTTTAAATTGAGAATATCGCTCATTTTTGCTGGAAACGATCCTGTTTAATCATTTTAATGGTGTTTTACCCTGGCACATTTCTACTGTCTCAACAGCAGGGGGCAGACAGTGACTGATTTCAGCCATAGGACACTGTATGCCCATCTGATTTCTCAACAACCTGTGAGAGAACTGATTTAATAGGGTCTTTTTAAGACATTATTTAGGATTCATCATTTAAGAGCTTATGTTGTTTCATTGATCACTAGGATCATGCTTTTAACCACTGTCCAGGTAGCTTTTTATTGATTGTATTTATTTTTCTGGGTTTTCCATAAATATGAATTGTCTTCATATTATCTGCACTTTTTGTTTGAAATGTTCTTGCTCTCTTTTCCCAGTATTTGATCAAAGGTACACCTTAAACGTGTGTAACAAACTGTTTAGCTGTTTGTACCAAAGTAGTAGCTGTTTGTAATTCAAGCAAAAAGGTCTCTATTTTTTTACCCAGTGCCCAGCATTTAATTTCATACCTTTATATTGTGTACAATAAATTTTAAACGTCAACATGAATGCCTTATTTTTCTTTTTAGTCCATCTGCAGTTATTAAATATGATTACACCTTCTAGTTGCTTTTTCTCTTCCATTAGCAAAGCACAAATTTGTTTGCATACTTTTTTCACTAGAATTGCTGTGTAAGCACTACAAATTAGTGTGTAATGAATGCAAAAAATGAGCTTTAACTTGGAAATTTAGGTGTGCTAAAATGCCATCTTTTATTCTTTTCATATAATTGTAAAATGCATTTTAATAGTAATTTTCAGTATCATATTTTTGTTCTATATAAAACAGTTTTATGCATGCAGTTTTTACATGTTATGATTTTTTTTTTAAATGTTCTTGAAGTCGCAAAACATTTTTCTGATCAAAAATACAGTATTATTGTGAAATACAATTATAATTTAAAATAACTATTTTAATATATTTTAAAATGTAATTTATTCACATGATGGTAAAGCTGAATTTTCAGCATCATTACTCCAGTCTTCAGTGTCACATGATATTTTAGAAATCATTTTAATATGCAGATTTGCTGCTCAAAAAACATTATCAATTTTGAAAACAGTGGTACTGCTTAATATTTTTGCAGAAACCTACTTTTTTTCTGGATTCTTTGATGAATATGAAGTTCAAAAGAACAGCATTTGTTTGATTTTATTTATAATAATTATTATTACATTTTTTTGCAACAACATAAAAGTCTTCACTTTTGATCAATATAATGCAATAGTTATTGCTAAAAAAAAAAAAAGTTTTGAACTTTCTTTAGGTAAAATAACATACTTTATAGCTGTTTATGTCTCATGTGTCGATGACCCAACTATATTGACACTTAGACGTTTTAAAATGCCTGAACAACTGTAAGTAAACGCTCTTGGAAAACACGCAGTGCAGAATCTTATAATAAACTGAATGCTTGGACTTCTTTTGGGGATTCCCTATGAAACGGACTAGGTACACACTGTGTCTGTGTACACGCTTACCTGACCAAGATTCATCTTAATAATGTATGTTTGCGGTTGTGTCTTGCAGCATGTGTTTGTGGGCTTCTAATGCATACAAATGTATTCCGGTTCTGTATCTGTTCGGCTTTGTCGTTCAGTGAACAAATCTGCTGCGACAGCATGTGAGACCACAAGAATAGGAATGCTAACATATGCTAATGTATGTGTTGACTCTGTCAGCGCTGATATGGCGAGTGGATTACCTGTGTTTCCTTCCATCTGATCCACTGAAAGTGTCTACAGCCGAGGATACCCCATTGAGCTTTACATGAGCCGCTGCTTTTGATATGCATTTATGCTAAGAGTGTTTTTTGCTGCTGCTTGAATCGAGTGATGAATATAGGTTTGCTCAAGTGATCCTGTAACGTTATAGTTTAAGGCCCGTTTACACGTTTTTTTAAGTTTTACAGAACGGTTTGTTTTCCAACTGATGAACAAAAACACTGACAGCCAATCAGCATCCATTTTGCCTTAAAGGGATAGTTCACCCAAAAATGGAAATTCTGTTATTAATTACTCACCCTCATGTCGTTCCAAAATCGTAAGACCTTCGTTCATCTTCAGAACACAAATTAAGATATTTTTGATGAATTCCGAGAGCTCTCTGATCCTCCATAGAAAGCAAGGGTACTACCACAATCATAGCACAGAAACGTAGTAAGGACAACATTAAAATAGTCCATGTGACATCAGTGGATCAACTGTGATTTTATGAAGCTACTAGAATACTTTTTGTGCACAAAGAAAACAAAAAGAATGCCTTTATTCAACAATTCTTCTCCACGTCACCCTACAGCCATTTTGGAGCGTACCACGACGCATGCAAACAAGGTGCAGCGCATGCGTGTTCTACGTCAGCAGCATCACATTCATGTGTTGTTTACATTCAGGAAAAGCATGCACATGCCTTGTGATAGCGCCTAAAATGGCGCTATATAGGGTGACGCGGAGGAGAAGCCTTGATCGTGATCATACCCTTGCTGTCTATGGAGGGTCAGAGAGCTCTCAGATTTCATAAAAAAAAATCTTAATTTGTGTTCCGAAGACGAACAGAGGTCTTACGGGTTTGGAACGACATGAGGGTGAGTAATTAATGACAGAATTTTCGTTTTTGGGTGAACTATCCCTTTAATGAGCTAGACCATTTAAAGTGTCAGAAGACAAAACTGCAGCACGTGCTTATAGAAACAGAACGTTATTCTCCGCTGGTGTGGATGCTAATATTATGATTTTATATTATGGCTAATATCATGGATTTAAAAATGAGAATTCTGCTAAAAATGAAAATTCTGTCATCATTTACTCACTCTTATGTCGTTCCAAACCTGTATGGGTATTGTTTCTCTGTGAAACACAAAAGAAAACGTTTAGCAGAATGTCCATGCTGCTCTTTTTCCACATAGTTTAAGTAAATGATGAACAGGGGTTCTCAAGGTCCAAAAAGATTAAAGGAACATTACATTTTTGAAAGCTTTGAGCTTTTAGAGCTGCAACAGAGTGGAACATTTTTAGTTTATTCACTTTTATGCATCATTTTTTTTCTTCTTCTTCAGAGCTTGAAAGTCCTTGGTCACTATTCACTTTCATTGTAAGGTAAAGATCTTCTGAAAATCATGTGATTTGTGAGAGAAATGAGTGTATGATAATACGATTTATTGAAGGTTAAAAGGTTTTACAGTCTTATTGTGGCTTGTAATTTTATAAACACTTTTATATTGGAGGTTATATTTGTGAAAGACATAATAGAGAATTTCTCTGCAGGTGCTTAATTTCAAAACGCCGAATGAATATGTGTAATTGTTTTCTTTCAGTAGGTTCACTGTGCTGCGCATGTAATTTATCGTCATAAATGCCCTAGGTTAAATGAATTTAAGCACACACACATATGCATGTAAGGCAGAATATAAGCCTTTCATTGTGTGCGGGGAGATTTCTGGGAAAGACATTAGAGATGGAAAAGCTATCTACACTGACCTGGAGAGATAGCCCGTGTCAGACTAAGCCACCATGTGCAGAGCTCTGCACAAATACAAACACACACACACGCAGAGAGAGCTTCATGAGTGCACTCACACACATTTGAGCCTGGTTTGAGATCAAAACTATCAATTACACAAATACACATATTGTATTTGATGGCTCAATAAAACATAAATGCCCATGAAGGGTCATGAGGATACTTTAAAGATAGTTCTCTATTTGATGTGAATATTAAGTTTTTCAATTTGCAAAAAAATTAAGTTTTTAAGATTACAGAGACAGAAATAAGGGAAATGACCAGTTAATTAGGGTTAACTGATGTTTTCCATAGCTTAAATTTAGCATTACATCACTTGCTAACCAATGGATCCTTTGCAGTAAATACATTTAAATTCAATATAAATATATTTTTATTTATTTGATGTTTTACACACACACACACAAAATTCTTATTTGTGTTAAAATCATTTTAATGCATGGCCTCTCATATTGCTTAATTATGCCATATTGATAAAAGTTCAATACAAATATTTAAAAACTTTGTTTATTACTCATTGTTTTAATGTTGCAAGTATATAAAAGTATCTCTATTAAGTCTTCACAAGATGTTGTTGCTATCGCTGTAAGAGAAAAGGACAGCAACATTTCCACAGCTGGCCTGAAGTCACAAAGCGAATAATCATTACAAGAATCAAACAAATCTTCATGGTCTTGCATATTTTATCAGATAACGCCTCTTCTTTCTTTGCCGTTATTGAATGTTTATCATGATAGAATGCCTTTTGTTCTCTGTGATGATGTTTGCATGCACACTCTCTATTTGAATTCATCTTCTGGTTTAATTTAGCTCACAAGGACCATTGTAATTGCTTCTGACTTTGTAATTGAAGCTATAGGGTTTGACAAAAATGTACTTCGCATTTAGTGATACTGATTTCGTTATTACAAAATATGTTGTTTATTTACAACCTAGATGCAAAGATATTGTCATTTCTTTTGCAGAGTAAATGACAGTAACCAAACAGACCATTGACTTGGAGAATATGTTGAAGTAGCATCATGCCAGTGTGCCTTGAACAAATCATAAAATGAGATGTGGCCCAGTGGTCAGTGCACAAGCTTTGACTTGTTGAACCACTTTCATTTCCAATTTTCCCGCTTATCTTTCCTGTCATTCTCGCCACTCTTAAGTGCTGAAAAGGCCAAAAAGTACTAATAAAAACGACATTTTCTGAAGAAAATGAGAGTTGTGGATGCTAAAGTTGCCGGCATGATGCTAGGGTGTTAAGAATGGTTGCTCGGGCATTGCTAGGTGGTTGCCGGGAAGTTGTGGGTGATTGCTGGGGTATTTTGAGTGGTTGCTTGGGTGTAGTTAGGTTGTTGCTATAGGTGTAAACAGGCCCAGTTTTTGCCCATTTTATCAACTGAAAATCATAAGTCTGATTGCCTAGTTATATATATACATACATAGCGTTTTAATATAGATACAGAGCTGGGTAATAACTGATTACATGTAATCTGTATTACGTAATCAGATTCAAGTACAAGTTTTTCAAGTAATTTCAAGATACAAGTACTTGAAATTAGATTAATTACATTTTAAAATACTTGTAATCAGACTACAGTTACTTTTTTATGGATTACATATTATCAGTATGGTACAAGATTATTCTATTTAAATCAATGTGAAAAATGAGATCAAAAGAAGGATCAAAAAGGTCAAAAGAAGTCTAAAAGTAGTTTAATTATATTACCTAAAATGTGTAATGTAATGGATTACGTTACTAACTACGATTTTTGTCATGTTATTTGGAATCAGTAATGGATTACAATTTGTAAGTAATCTACCCAGCTCTGCTCTGTATATATATATATATATATATTAATAGTTATAATTATTATTATTATTAGCCGTAATGATATTAATTCAATTTTTTCCCCCAAATTGTGCAGCCCTACTTTAAGGTTTCATTCATGTTAGTAGAAAACACCAGTCACAGTATTATTGTTTACTCTTGTTATAATCAATGAATTTGTCCAATTTGTCTCAAGTATTAAAAGCATACAGTATACTGTCACTCATTCTCAGTGTTGACTGTCTTGATGTTGCCATTTTCTTGAGAGATGGAGATTTGAGAGTGTGTGTGTGGGCAAGAGCACAGCATATCCCTCACCTTCACTTGATCTCTCTGAGGCAGCTGACATCATTGTAGGATATGAGAGAGAGTGAGACAAGTTAAATTATCTCACCTTTTCTCTTGCTTTCAGGTTGCTTGACCTATGATACTCACTTTCCACTCTTATTAGACGTGTGTGTATGTGTGTGTAGACTCTGTTGTCTAATTCAAAACGTTTCTGCTTTTTCGCTCTAAAAGGTTGTGAATCACCCCCATTGACGCGAGTGTCAGAGTGCATGAACAATTTGTCATTTGTCTCTCTCTGTCGCTCACACGTATATAGACTCTCCAAAGCGATAACTCAAAATCATGATGAAGAAGGACCGGTTGCCAAGCCTAACATGGCGCTGGCATAATTATCGCTTAAAAGACGTGTGTGTTTCTGCGCAAACTGACGTCAGTAGCAAGTGAAGTTTCTCTCTTGGTATTTTTGTTTTGTGTGTGATTGAATGTTGTGGCTCATGTGCGGTTTCATCCAGCACTTTGCAGTCTGTCTGTCTGAACGCAGGCGACTGTGACCCGAATGCTGATGACATGTGAAGCCGGGTCTGATTTTGGCCCTGTCCATCATCGTGACTATCATTCTCTGCTGACGTTTATTACTTTATGACTAAACATCTCCCAAAAACACACACTGGCGTCACCACACCAACAAGGCCTGGCCCAAAATGTGACAACGTATTCAAGAGTTATTCCATCCTGTATTATTCCAGTTTATGATGTATTGTCCCATAAGCCTGCTAAATATTAAAAATAAATGAAAATATACGTCAGGGTTTTTCCAGCAGGCATATTAATTTAGCAAAATGAAGCCGATTGTCTTGTTGGAAGATTTAAAATTCACTGCAGTATATGTCAATGAATGGAAGAAAGTTACTTTTTTCACTCTACACTACAAGCTACTAAGAAAAAGTAACTACACTGAAGAGATCATTCAACGGAAAATAAAAATGCACCCTCTTGTTCCAAACTAGGGATGCTCCGATCCGCCTTTTTCGCCTCCGATACCGATTCCGATACCTAGGGTTCGGTATTGGCCGATACCGATCTGATACCAGTGAAGTTTTTTTCCCTCATTTAAATAAATGTAGAATTTATATATCTCTGTGTGTGGAACTGATAATCATTCTTTCACAATCTACTAGATACAGACTACTTCATTACAAAGAAAAATAAAATAAACAATAAATATGAAAAAATATAGGCCTATGTATATTTAAAATCTATGTCAAAAATGTATCATAAACTAGGTTAGTCGCCGTGTTGCTTCAAGTGCATCATTCTGCACACCGGATGCGCACATTGTAAGCGTTTTGTGCTCATAGACTGTATAAAAACAGCTCGTGCTGCACTGTATTTGTTTTGTCCTATCGTATCTATCATATGTTGTTGCCTTATTAAAAAATATGCTATACATTTAAAAGAAATATATTTTAATTTTATAGTATATGCTTATATATAAATCGTGTTAAAAACTGCAAAGCACAAAGGGAAGAGAAATTGATGCGTAGTGTATTATATCTGTGCAATAGTTATTGAGTCTTTCTTTTAACAGTTTTAAATTTCAGTTACTGTGCACGTTAAAAACAATTTATAGTATTTTCTACGCCCGTGTTTTGTTCTCACAGACACCCGGTAGCAAGTAACAAAACAACATTAAACTCCGGCAAGAAGATAAAGTCCTTTTTGCAAAATCATAGACATGTATTTACAAATCAAGTATAATGGGAACACAGAATGATCTTGGAGAGAGCTGACTGTCGTAACCGAATGCGACCAGGGTTTAAAGGCTGAACGAATGACTGACAGCCACAGCGGAGAAAAGAGTTTGTGAGAACTTTAATGTAAGGACTTAAATATTCATATGTAGCTCACATTAAGCTATCATATGGCTTCAGAAGTAACACAGAATAATT